>NC_086453.1:116238308-116560808 GCF_028390025.1 Pseudophryne corroboree
GACACAAGGACGCAGCATAACAAAGGTTTATCATACCAGCTTCTTAGGAGTTTAGTTTAATACTGGACAACTACGGTAACATTTTTACTGAGGAAAGGATACAGATTCCTTGGTAATCAACTGTTGATGTTACTATCTATGAGCTAAATAGATACTTTCTGTTATCAGCCAAGGAGGAACTATAAGTAACCTTATAGGAGAAAGTAATCGCTACCATAAGTAGACTGAGCCAAACATCTTTCTCTTTAACTGAAGGGAGAACTGATAGTTGATACTAAAACATAGTGTCAGACATTCTGTATTAACTGCTGTTATTTTTAGGAAGTTTATGGGCCCTTATAGTGCACTATCATATTAAGAGTACCCGGGTCACTCTAACACCTAAGGGTGTCTTGAAAAGAAAAAGGATTTGTTGTATTGCATGCAGGTACTGTGTATAGGCCTAATTGACAGGGGGTTAGCATGGATTAATGACTTAAAGGGGAATGTGTAATTGATGAAATGTTAATGTATACTTAATCCATTTGGTACTGGTCATTAAAGTGTTATACTTTCCATGTGTGTGTGGTCCGTCTGGAAGTTGATCTGAAGATCCTGGAAGAAAGAGACAGGTATATTAGATAATATATCTATGATATAAGGGAATCATCCCCTAAGGATAGAGATCAGGCTTACTCAAGCAAGCCTTAACGGTAGTTAAATACTACACATAGCTTGAGTGGAGGCACAGCTAATAGGTAACCATCCCTTAATAGAATACATAGACAGCTCTCGTTCAAGGTATTGAGGGTAGGGTTACACAAGTATATATACAGGCGCTGTGATGGGTGGCTTATCCTAGCAGCTGAATAAATAAGGGGTAGTCAAACCCTTGCGGAAACAAGATGAGAGAGGAAAAATATATACAGCGCTAATTGACACAATGAGATCTAAGCAAATGTGTATTTAATAATAATTTGAAAAAGCTTATACAAATAAAAAAGTATCAATCTGAAATGAATATATATATAAAATCTATATCTCACTATTGGATCTTTGGTGGACTTTGAGACCTAATTAATACTAGCACCAACTAATATGCAATGGCACCAAATGGCATATATATAACCAGCACAAATACAGTCATGAATACGGACCAAGTATATAATAATTCATCCAATTGGATGTGGTAACCAAGTCTGTGTTCCGTTTAAAGAGGCTCCCATAGATGCAAATTCGTGTAGCAACGGCAGCAATAGTTGCAATAGTTGGAGTCCTGGTTCACAGTTCAATGGATGCTCCGTGTTCCAATGAGTGGGTTCTCCTATAGAAATGGTGTCACAACTGAGGGTTTTGGCTGACAGGAGGAAGCCTCAGTTGTAGGGGCTGGAATGAAATTAAACCTGGAGGGTTTAATCAGACCCCTGGACATGTAAGTGTAAAAGATTACCCGAAGGTGTGACCATGACAACCAGGTTAAAAGTCAATAAAAGGTTTTATTAACAGACTCTGTGTATAACAACAGTATTCACAGTTGATAAAAGCAAGTGGCATATAATACAGTTCCCGGATCACTTGTAACCGTAAAAGGTATCACAGAGCACTGGTAGGTTAAGGAATAGATGTTAAAGTCCCTTGATGGATTAACCTTACCAGGCCTGGCTGTAGTAGTGAAGATAGCCGAGGAACACGCCAGTGGAGGTATAGATGTAGTTGGTAACTTGAACAGACTGTTGTAGATACTGGATGGAACCAGCCAGGTGATGAAGACACGGAGTGGATGCTGGATAGAACCAGACAGGTGATGAAGACACGGAGTGGATGCTGGATGGAACCAGACAGGTGATGAAGACACGGAGTGGATGCTGGATGGAACCAGACAGGTGGTGAAGACACGGAGTAGATACTGTAAGATGCTAGGGAACGTAGAAACAGGAGAGTAGTGTAGAGGTTACCGGTGGTAGTGGATACTGCTGGTAAGTAGGGATCCGCTGGAGTAACACCGGCACTTTGAAGAAAGTGAATACTGCTGAAAGCTGACCGCTGGAAGCAGATGATAGTAGCTGGAAGCTGGAATAGCCACGGAGGGCTGCAGAGTCAGGCTGCACCGCAAGATGGAAGGCAGGTGCGGGTCTCGTAGTAGCTGCTGGAGACAGGAGCTGGAACCTGGAAAAACAACCACAGGGAAGAGACACTGGAACAAGGTTTGACATACAAAGCACTGACCCTTTCCTGGTTCAGGCACAGGATACTTATACCTGCTGCAGGGCAGGCATTGGCTGGCCAATCATGCAGGTTCACTGTGTAGCAGATTGGTGGAGACTGGACATGTGACTAAGGAAAACATGGCTGCGCCCATGTTAGTACTTGGAGGGAAAGCTGGTTTGGAAAACCATGTGGAATCATAACAGTAATGGCGGCGCCGGGCGCGGAGGACAGGAGACGCCAAACTGACAACTGCACCCTGAGACACATGGATGACATCGGAGGCCGCGGCAGGCATGGGGCACCACTCTGACAACCTGCATACTGTAACACAGGAGCGGCGGCGGAGGCCGCGGAGGACGGGAGACGCCATGCTAGATTCAAACATGGCGCCGCTGTGACAGCGTCTCAGAGTGACAGGAGGGACATGCATAGTGTGGACATCAGGAACACAGATGAGATCCAGCCCTGGAACGCTGAGCCAGCCTCAGAAGGCATCTGAAAGGCAAGTAATGGCGTCCAGATACCCGGATCGTGACAAATGGTAGGCGATGGCAGTGCCAATGTGGAGTCCTGGTTCACGGAGACAAATGAAGTGCAGGGTCCTGACTGTAGAACTACAGTCAGGACCCTGCACGGATGGCGTCCAGATACCCGGATCGTGACAGCACCCCCCCCCCCTTTAGGAGTGGCCCCAGGACACTTCTTCGGCTTTTGAGGAAACTTAGAGTGGAAATTCCGGACCAAGGCAGGAGCATGGACATCTGAAGCATTGGTCCAAGAGCGTTCTTCAGGACCATAGCCCTTCCAGTCAATAAGATACTGCAATTGACCGTAACGGAAACGTGAGTTCAGAATCTTGGCCACTTCATACTCAACTCCCCGTTGAGTTTGGACTTTCGGAGCAGAAGGAAGTGCAGAATGAAACTGATTCAGGATCAGCGGTTTCAACAGAGACACATGGAATGTCCTGGGTATCTTTAGGAAGGGAGGTAACTGGAGTTTGTAGGCAACAGGATTGATGACTTGTTCAATTTTGAAAGGACCGATGTAACGAGGTGCAAATTTCATGCTGGGAACTCTCAGCCTCAAATTCTTTGTGGACAACCACACACGATCACCCACCTTGAGAGCAGGAACTGCTCTACGCTTCCTATCAGCAAACTTCTTGTACCTGAATGAGGCTTTGAGCAGGGCCGCTCGCACATTCTTCCATTTATTAGAAAACTGACGCAAAGTGACATCCACTGCTGGAACTGAAGTTGCTGGAAGCGGTTGGAATTCTGGAACTTTAGGGTGGAATCCATAGTTGATGAAGAATGGTGTTGAAGAAGATGAGGAATGGTATTGATTGTTGTGGCTGAACTCGGCCCAAGGAAGAAGTTGAACCCAGTCATCTTGAGAGGAAGACACATAAATGCGAAGGAAGGCCTCCAAGTCCTGATTCACCCTCTCGGTTTGACCATTGGTCTGAGGATGATAAGCTGTGGAAAACTTTAACTTGACTTGGAGGGCTTGACATAAACTTCGCCAAAACTTGGCTACAAATTGCACACCACGATCGGAGATGATCTCTTCAGGAAGACCGTGGAGTCGGAAGATCTCTTGAAAAAACACTTGAGCCAGCTTGGAAGCTGACGGAAGACCGGTGAGAGGTATGAAATGTGCCATCTTGGTGAACCGGTCAACTACCACCCAGATGGTATTAAACTTGTTGCACATGGGCAGATCTGTAACAAAGTCCATCGACAAATGGGTCCACGGTCGATGGGGAACAGATAATGGAACCAGTTGCCCAGCAGGCGACTGGCGGGAGACTTTGTGTTGGGCACACTTTGGGCAGGAGGCAATAAATTCCATTACGTCCTTCTTCAGAGTTGGCCACCAATAGGACCTAGAAATAAACTCAAAGGTCTTCTGGATGCCTGCATGTCCGGCAAAACGGGAAGCATGAGCCCAATGCATGAGCTTCTTCCTTAACACCGGCTTCACAAAACTTTTCCCTGGTGGAGGCGTAGAGTCCATCCCTACCGTAGAGAATGCCAACGGATTAATAATAGGATGCTTGTCCGAAGACTGTGACTCATTTTCTTGCTCCCATGAGCGGGAAAGGGCATCGGCCTTGCGATTCTGAGAACCCAGACAGAACTGGAGTTTAAAGTCGAACCTGGAAAAGAAAAGTGCCCATCTGGCTTGACTAGGTTTAAGACATTGTGCGCCTTTCAAATATAAAAGATTTTTGTGGTCGGTAAGTATAGTGACTGAATGAGAAGCTCCCTCTAACAGATATCTCCATTCTTCCAGAGCGAGCTTGATGGCTAGCAACTCCTGGTCGCCAATGGCATAGTTGCGCTCAGCTGGGGAGAACTTCCGGGAGAAGAAACTGCAAGGATGTAGATGACCATCTTTAGCCCTCTGGGATAACACCGCTCCTACTCCAACGGAGGAGGCATCTACCTCAAGGATGAAAGGAGAGTCGATGTCGGGCTGTTTCAGAACTGGTGCAGAGATGAAGCGTTGCTTTAATAGATAAAAAGCTTGCGTAGCTTCTTCAGACCACTTGGACGGGTTAGCACCCTTCTTGGTAAAAGCAGTGATAGGTGCCACAATGGTGGAAAAGTCTCGTATAAACTTTCTGTAGTAATTGGCGAACCCTAAGAACCTCTGGACCCCTTTGAGGGTTAGGGGAATCGGCCAATTCTGGATTGCTTGTAGTTTCTCAGGATCCATCTCTAGTCCGGAACCGGACACAATGTAACCTAGAAACGGAATGGATTTGACTTCAAAAACACATTTCTCTAATTTGCAATAGAGATGATTGACACGGAGACGGAACAGAACCTCCTTTACCCAGAAGCGATGTTCCTCTAGATTATTGGCAAAGATAAGGATATCATCTAGGTAAACTACGACATGGCGGTTCAGGATGTCTCTGATGATTTCATTTACGAAATGTTGGAAAACGGCTGGAGCGTTGCTCAATCCGAAGGGCATGACGAGGTACTCATAGTGTCCATCCCGGGTGTTAAAGGCGGTCTTCCACTCGTCACCCTCACGGATCCGGATGATATTGTAGGCACCCCTCAAATCCAACTTTGTAAAGATGGTTGCTCTGCTAACTCTATCGAAGAGCTCTGTAATCAAGGGTAAAGGATAACAGTTCTTAACGGTAATGTCGTTCAAACCTCTGTAGTCGATGCACGGCCGCAGGCCACCATCCTTCTTTTTAACGAAAAAGAAGCCTGCGCCAGCTGGAGAAGAGGAAGGTCGAATGAAACCCTTCGCCAGGTTCTCTTTGATGTACTCCTCCATGGAATGCGTCTCTGGAAGGGACAACGGATAAGTTCGGCCTCGAGGTGGAACCTTCCCTGGGATGAGATCAATTGGGCAGTCCCATTCTCTATGAGGAGGAAGGATATCAGCGGAGGCTTTACTTAACACATCTGTGTAGTCTTGATATGGAGGAGGTGGAACATCAGACGACCTGGGGGAGGAAGAACAAACAGGAATCACTTTGGACAAACAGGTCTCAGCACAGAAGGGACCCCATGCTAGTATCTGCGTAGTCGTCCAGTCAATCGATGGATTGTGAAGACGGAGCCATGGAAGGCCCAAAACCACTGATGTGTGGCTCTTGGAATCACTAAAAAAGAAATAAATTCTGAATGAAGAACTCCTACTCTCAGACGAACTGGTAGAGTCCTTAAAGAAATAACTGCGTCAAAAATCTTACTGCCATCCACGGCAGTCAAGGAAACAGACGTAGGAAGTCTCTCGGTGGGTAGGGACCACCGTTTAACATAAGCTTCGGTTATAAAATTCCCAGCTGCTCCGGAATCAAGGAGGGCAATGACGTTCTTATAACGTTGAGCAATTTGAAGCAAGACTGGGAGATTACAATCATGAGGAGATGGAGAGGAGATCATTACTCCTAGCCGGCCCTCTCCCTGGCGAGCTAGGATTTGGAGTTTCCCGGACGTTTGGGACAGGCATTGATAGTGTGAGACGGAGCTGCACAGTAGAGACAGAGAGACTCAGAAAGACGTCTTTGGCGCTCAGCGGGAGATAGACGGGAACGACCAATTTGCATGGGCTCATCTTTGGATGGAGACGGTTGACGAGGAGGAGGAGAAGACTTTGGAAAAGATGATCTTCCTCGCTCAGTTGCTCTTTCTCTAAAACGAAGATCAACCTTTGTGCATAGTGAAATTAGCTCATCCAACTTAGAAGGCAAGTCTCTGGTAGCTAATTCATCCTTGATGCGTTCTGATAAGCCATGCCAGAATGCAGCATACAGGGCCTCGTCTTTCCATGCCAGTTCGGATGCCAGGATTTTGAACTGTATGAGATACTGTCCCACAGCACGTGTTCCCTGGCGTAAACGGAGAATCTCAGATGAAGCAGAGGTTACTCGGCCTGGCTCGTCGAAGATGCGCCTGAATGTAGCTAAAAAATCAGTATAGGAAGACAACAGGGTATCGGACTTCTCCCATAAAGGTGATGCCCAGTCAAGGGCTGAGCCACTGAGAAGAGAAATAATATAGGCAATTTTAGTACGGTCACTGGGGAAATTGCCAGGTTGTAGCTCAAAATGGATTTCACACTGGTTGAGAAATCCCCTGCAGAATTTTGGAGATCCGTCAAATTTTGCTGGCGTTGGAAAATGAAGACATGGAGTAGAAATGGGTAAGGTGGGTGGGGTTACAGCTGGTGTCACTGTTGTGGACGCACTGGACGTGCCAGGTCCACGGAGGGTCGTTTGAATCCCATCCAGTCGGGTAGAGAGATCCTGGAGACAGCGGATGATGTGGCCTTGTGCAGCCTCCTGATGTTCGAGTCTGGCTGCCAGTTCTTGCATCGGCCTGGCCGATTGATCCTGGTCTCCGACTGGATTCATATGGTCAGTGCTTACTGTCACATCTGAGGGTTTTGGCCGACAGGAGGAAGCCTCAGTTGTAGGGGCTGGAATGAAATTAAACCTGGAGGGTTTAATCAGACCCCTGGACATGTAAGTGTAAAAGATTACCCGAAGGTGTGACCATGACAACCAGGTTAAAAGTCAATAAAAGGTTTTATTAACAGACTCCGTGTATAACAACAGTATTCACAGTTGATAAAAGCAAGTGGCATATAATACAGTTCCCGGATCACTTGTAACCATAAAAGGTATCACAGAGCACTGGTAGGTTAAGGAATAGATGTTAAAGTCCCTTGATGGATTAACCTTACCAGGCCTGGCTGTAGTAGTGAAGATAGCCGAGGAACACGCCAGTGGAGGTATAGATGTAGTTGGTAACTTGAACAGACTGTTGTAGATACTGGATGGAACCAGCCAGGTGATGAAGACACGTAGTGGATGCTGGATAGAACCAGATAGGTGATGAAGACACATAGTGGATGCTGGATGGAACCAGACTGGTGATGAAGACACGGAGTGGATGCTGGATGGAACCAGACAGGTGGTGAAGACACGGAGTAGATAATGTAAGATGCTAGGGAACGTGGAAACAGGAGAGTAGTGTAGAGGTTACCGGTGGTAGTGGATACTGCTGGTAAGTAGGGATCCGCTGGAGTAACACCGGCACTTTGAAGAAAGTGAATACTGCTGAAAGCTGACCGCTGGAAGCAGATGATAGTAGCTGGAAGCTGGAATAGCCACGGAGGGCTGCAGAGTCAGGCTGCACCACAAGATGGAAGGCAGGTGCGGGTCTCGTAGTAGCTGCTGGAGACAGGAGCTGGAACCTGGAAAAACAACCACAGGGAAGAGACACTGGAACAAGGTTTGACATACAAAGCACTGACCCTTTCCTGGTTCAGGCACAGGATACTTATACCTGCTGCAGGGCAGGCATTGGCTGGCCAATCATGCAGGTTCACTGTGTAGCAGATTGGTGGAGACTGGACATGTGACTAAGGCAAACATGGCTGCGCCCATGTTAGTACTTGGAGGGAAAGCTGGTTTGGAAAACCATGTGGAATCATAACAGTAATGGCGGCGCCGGCCGCGGAGGACAGGAGAATCCAAACTGACAACTGCACCCTGAGACACATGGATGACATCGGAGGCCGCGGCAGGCATGGGGCACCACTCTGACAACCTGCATACTGTAACACAGGAGCGGCGGCGGAGGCCGCGGAGGACGGGAGACGCCATGCTAGATTCAAACATGGCGCCGCTATGACAGCGTCTCAGAGTGACAGGAGGGACATGCATAGTGTGGACATCAGGAACACAGATGAGATCCGGCCCTGGAACGCTGAGCCAGCCTCAGAAGGCATCTGAAAGGCAAGTAATGGCGTCCAGATACCCGGATCGTGACAAATGGTAGGTGATGGCAGTGCCAATGTGGAGTCCTGGTTCACGGAGACAAATGAAGTGCAGGGTCCTGACTGTAGATCTACAGTCAGGACCCTGCACTTCATTTGTCTCCGTGAACCAGGACTCCACATTGGCACTGCCATCGCCTACCATTTCTATAGGAGAACCCACTCATTGGAACACGGAGCATCCATTGAACTGTGAACCAGGACTCCAACTATTGCAACTATTTCTGCCATTGCTACACGAATTTGCTTCTATGGGAGCCTCTTTAAACGGAACACAGACTTGGTAACCACATCCAATTGGATGAATTATTATATACTTGGTCCTTATTCATGACTGTATTTGTGCTGGTTATATATATGCCATTTGGTGCCATTGCATAATAGTTGGTGCTAGTATTAATTAGGTCTCAAAGTCCACCAAAGATCCAATAGTGAGATATAGATTTTATATATATATTCATTTCAGATTGATACTTTTTTATTTGTATAAGCTTTTTTAAATTATTATTAAATACACATTTGCTTAGATCTCATTGTATCAATTAGCGCTGTATGTATTTTTCCTCTCAGGTCTCTCATAGAAGCTAAGCAAGAGTTTTCTGTCTCCCATCATGTCACTACACAGTCTTATACAGTAAAGAAATAAGATATAAGATGACCCCATACTCATTCTAGCTTAATATGGTCATTAAATTTTGTGCATTTGTGTCCAAACTTGTTTTAGACGATTTATTTGTTTAAATGAAAAATAGTGATTTTCTTTTGGGAACAGGCTTACGGAAAGTGAGAGATCAAAATTTCATAGCATAACCGCTATTGCATATAAGTTAGTTCAGTATTGAATATAATGGGGACTTACCATCAGGGCCAGATCTAGACCTTGTGGCACCCAGGGCACATGTAAAAAAATAGGGGCATGGCTTCATGGAGAAGGGGCGCAGCCATAGAATAGTACAAATTCCCATTACACTGCACAGTAGTGTTCGTCAATCATATTACACCACAGATTAGTGCCCGTTATTCACATTATGCCATGTTAGAACCCCTTACACACATTGCGACAGGTAGAGCCTCTTATACACATTGTGCCAGGTAGATCCTCTTTTACATATTGCGCCAGGCAGAGCATCTTATACACATTGTACCAGGTAGAGCCTTATACGCATTGGGCCAGATAGAGCCTCATATACACATTGCGCCAGGTAGAGCCCCTTATACACATTGTGCCAGGTAGCTCTTTATACAATTTGCACCATGTAGATCCTCTTATACAAATTTTGTCAGGTAGACCCTCTTATACACATTGCGACAGGTAGACCCATATACACATTGGGCCAGATAGAGCCTCTTATACACATTGTGCCAGGTTGCCCCTTATACACATTGCGCCAGGTAGCCCCTTATACATATTGCACAAGGTAGAGGCTCTTATACACATTGCGCCAGGTAGAGCCTCTTAAATACATTGTGCCAGGTTACTCCTTGTACACATTGCGCCAGGTAGCCCCTTATACATATTGCACAAAGTAGAGGCTCTTATACACATTGCGCTAGGTAGAGCCTCTTATACACATTGCGCCATATAGCCCCTTATACACATTGCACCAGGTAGAGCTTCTTTTACACATTGCGCCAGGTAGAGCTCTTATACACATTGCACCAGGTAGAGCCTCTCTCTCTCTCTCTCTATACATATATATATATATATATATATATATAGATTCACTGGTGCAGTGACTGCGGCCATGCCCTCAGGCTGCAGCACTCTGGGCACTAGCCTGCAGCTAAAACCAGTACTGCTCACCATTTACAGTGTCTCAGTGCAGGAGCGGATCTAGGCACGGGCAAGCAGGGTGGGTGCGCCGGGCAGGCACCCAGGGCACTGCGGAAAGTGGGCACGGTCACCCCGCAGGTGCCCACCGCTCACCCACATCCTGTATTCCGGTTGCAGCAAGTGCCGTGGGCTGCTGCAGCCAGCGCCATTGTCAGACACTAGAGGTCTTAATTGACCTCTAGAGTCTGTGCTGAGCTATGGGAGAGACAGCCAGAGACGGAGCAGGTGGCCAGAGACGGAGCAGCAGCAGCAGCGGTCGGAAAGCAGGAGCGTGGCTGGTGAGTATTGTTTTTTTTTTTTTTTTTTTTGGGGGGGGGGTTGTATTTGCATATTCAAGAAAATATGTTTTCTTAAGGTGAGCTCCAGCTGCCTATTTCTGGATATCAGACTGGAAATTTAATTAGTGGAAAGAGGTAATTGTTGCATGGGGGTACATATCTGGGCACTGCATTTACTGCATGTGAGCATCCACAGACGTGCCCTGCGCCCTAAAAGATACTGCACTATGCCAGACACTGCTATTTAGCAGGTAATAATGATAATGTCAGGTTTCATATAGAGAGAGTCCTGGAACAGCTTTGTAGTTGGAGGCTCTTAGACCTGGTGGCAGAGCCGGTTTAAAGGCAGGGCTGGTTTGTAAGCGGTGCTACTAGGGGGCATAACTACAGGGGCATCTCTACTGCCGGCACATATACAGGGGGCACAACTACTGGGGCAAATTTACTGGGCGCATAACTACAGGGGCCACGCTCCTTCCCTGTGAAGCCACACCCCTATTATTTTACACACGAACTAACCCTGTTTTGCCTGTTGGGGGAGGGCGCCAGAGGAAACTTTCGCTCTAGGCACCACAAGGTCTACAACCGGCCCTGCTCAGTGCTGAACACTGACATGAAAACCAATCTTTCAGGACAGAGCACAGAAATAAGAAATGGGATCTATGTAGTACATCAGATTAACCACTAGAGGGATGACAAGGACTATGCAGCAAGTCTGAAAAATACATTGTCACATCATCCTGAATCATCACACATTTACACATTTTATACTTCTTAGAAAACAAGGGAAAGAAAAGTGATTGTTTTGTATTGGCACATGTTAAAACATAACTTTTAATGTATTTTAATGGAAAGGATTTTTGACAAACCAGCAGAAGCACAGTTTGTGTAAAAAATGTACAATAAAGAAATGTGATAAAAAAAATTGTCCTGCTGTGTGTTTATTTATGCTTTCCCAAAAATTGTTACCAAATCTGTGTATTGCCCTAGTGACAACTTAATATATTACAGTGTTTTGTGTATCTTTTATTTAGACCACATTAAATGTTTAATTATCATTCTTGCCACCAGGGCCGGATTAAGCCTTGGGGGTGCCCGGGACACTTAAGACAGGGGGCCCCGATGGAAGGTGGGGGAATGTATATTAAATTGTGCATACATCACATCATGTCCCATTCCAGGAGGGACAAAATGCGCTCTACTTGGACTTCCAACTTAATATATGATTTGAACTATTTAATTGAAAAGTACTTCAACACAGGTGATTGCAATCATAAATGAAGCAGGAAGTCCAGGTAGAGAACATTTTGTCCCTCCTGAAATGAGTCATGGTGGGAGGTATAAATTCTCTAGCATCCATAAGGGATATTGGGGACACATTAGTACAATGGGGTATAGACGGGGTCCAAAGGAGCATTGGGGATTTTAATTACCCGGATATAAACTGGAGTAACGATTCATGTGATAAAGCAGGGGTGGGGAACCTTTTTTCTACCAAGGGCCATTTGGATATTTATAAAATCCTTCGGGGGCCATACAAAAATTATCAACTTAAAAATTAGCATGCCCCCAGTCACTTGTTATGCCCCCAGTCACTTGTTATGCCCGATTAGATATGCCCCCTGTAGTTATGCCCCATTAAATATGTCCCCTAGTAGTGCCGCTTACACACACACATTAAAGGAAAAAAAAACCCACAATGCTCACCAGCCCTGCTCCTGCTTCTGGACCGCTGCCCTCCCTCTCCTTGAAACTATTGGAGATGTCATGACGTCTCTCCCATAGCGCTGCACAGCCACACGTGTAACTGCCTGAGCCAGAAGCTGGAGCTCAGGAGTGAGCTCCAGCCTCCGGCTGCTGCTGAGGAGCCGGGTGCTCTGCATCTCCTCTCGTGTAGGTGAGCCTGGCCGGGCCGGATCAAGTGGCTTTGAGGGCCTTATACGGCCCTCGGTCCTGAGGTTCCCCACCCCTGTGCTAAAGCAAGGGGCAGCAGGTTCTTAAATATGTTTAGGGATCACTACTTGTCTCAATTAGTCGAGGACCAACTAGGGGTAAAACTACCCTGGATCTAGTAATTACTAATAATGTGGACATTATATCAAACACTAAAGATGGGGAGACTTTGGGTAACAGTGATCACTATATGATCACATTCGACATCAGTTTCAGGAAACATAGCTACAGGGGTTCCACCAAAACTTTTAACTTTAGGAAGGCTAATTTCAGTATGCTTAGATGTGCACTTAACGACACAGAGTGGGAGATTCTGTTTAATAACAAGAACACTTCGGAAATGTGGGATGTTTTAAAAGGGTTGCTGGTTAGCAATATTCATAACTTTATTCCCATGGGCAGTAAACGCAGGAGTATTAAACTCAAACCGATGTGGCTTAACAAGAAGGTTAAGGCAGAAATGGATTTAAAAAAAAAGCGGGCTTTCAAAGCATTTAAATCTAATGGAAAGGAGGAGTCTTTCAAGTATGACAAGGAGTGTAATAAGAAAGCAAAAAAGCAATAAGAGCAGCTAAAATGGAAAATGAAAAGCAAATCGCTATAGGGAGTGAAACCAATCCTAAAAAGTTTTTTAAATACATAAACGGTAAAAGGTTAAAAAAAGGAAAATATAGGTCCATTAAAAGATGAATTAGGAGAATTGATAAATGATGACGAAATAAAAGCGGAAATACTGAACAAATTCTTTTTATCAGTATTCACCAGTGAAGAACTGATGGTGGGAGTACAGCATAACAATTGTGACAGTAATGATTCATGGTTAGATACTTGTTTAAGCGGAGAAGTAGTCCGGGAGAGACTATGCAAAATTAAGATTAATAAATCACCTGGTCCTGATGGACTTCACCCAAGGGTTCTTATAGAGCTTAGTTCACAACTAGCACGACCCCTATACTTGATTTTCAATAGTTCAATTAGATCAGGCATGGTACCGAAGGATTGGCGAAAAGTTGAGGTAGTGCCATTATTTAAAAAGGGATCCAAAAATCTTCCGGGAAAGTACAGACCAGTTAGTTTAACATCTATAGTGGGGAAAATATTGGAAGGAATTCTAAGGGACGTCATACAGGAGTATCTAGAGTCCACTAGGATTATTAGCAAGAACCAGCATGGGTTTGTGAGGGACAGGTCATGTCATACTAACTTAATTAGCTTCTACGAGGAAGTGAGCAATAATCTTGATCAAGGAAAAGCAGTGGATGTGGTCTTCCTAGATTTTGCAAAAGCCTTCGATACAGTTCCTCGCAGGAGACTGATCATCAAATTAAAGGAGATTGGCCTAGGAAAAACTATTTGCACATGGATAAGCAGCTGGTTGGATAGCAGGGTACAGCGAGTAGTGGTCAACGGGTAGTCCTCAACCTGGTCCCCAGTAGTCAGCGGAATACCACAAGGGTCCGTACTCGGACCACTACTGTTCAACATATTTATCAATGACCTAGAAATAGGCCTGGAAAGCACAGTGTCAATCTTTGCAGATGATACTAAACTGTGCAAGGTAATTAATTCAGAATTGGATGTGGAGTCCTTGCAGAATGATCTATCTAAACTTGAACTCTGGGCGTCTAAATGGAAAATGAGGTTCAATACAGACAAATGCAAGGTTATGCATTTTGGGACTAAAAACAAACTTGCATCCTACATATTAAATGGGGAACGCCTAGGGGAAACAGAGTTGGAAAATTTTTTTGGGGTATTCATTGATAATAGGCTTAATAACCGTACACAATGTCAAAACGCAGTAAAGAAGGCAAGTAAGGTGCTAGCGTGCATAAAAAGGGGAATTGAGACAAGGGACTCGGATGTAATCATGCCGCTGTAAAAGGCATTGGTACGTCCGCACCTGAAATATTGTGTTCAGTTTTGGGCACCATTGTATAAAAAAGACATCAATGCACTCGAAAGTGTTCAAAGGCGAGCTACTAAATTGATTAAAGGCCTAGAAGGACTGGACTATAAGGAAAGACTTTCTAGGCTGAATATGTATACACTAGAAAAGAGGCGCCTAAGAGGAGATATTATTAATATCTTCAAATATGTAAGGGGACATCACAAAGAGTTATCAGAGGAATTATTTATTAAAAGAACACAGTTTAGGACACGTGGGCACTCGCTGCAACTGGAGGAGAGAAAGTTCCGAACGCAATGGAGGAAAGGGTTCTTCACTGTTAAGGCAATCAGGATGTGGAATTCCCTGCCAGGGAAGGTGGTAATGGCGGACTCTGTAATTGGATTTAAAAAAGGAATGGATAAATTTCTGAATGAAAAAGCTATCCAAGGTTATAATACTTAAAATATCAATGTGGTTAATCCGGGGGTGACGTGAGTTATAGTAGCTAACTAGTCATAAAACATTATTTAGCAAGTATGTAGAATCATCACAACTTAAAACAGGTTGAACACGATGGGCAATTTGCCTCTATTCAACCTCAAATACTGTGTTACACTGGTTGATACTACTTTTGTGAACCACACTGGCTTCCTTTTCCTGGTGCTTTTCCTAACCCTTTTGATGCAAAGGTCTGTTGCCCTTAGTATTGCACTTTTCAGTTTTTCCCACCTCTCCTGCACACCTTCCAAGTTCCTCCAGTCCACCAATGAATCACTTAAACATCTCCCCAATATTGCAAAGTCAGCATTTCTAAAATCCAACACCTTTGTTTTTGTGTGACAGGAGTTGGATCCTGTCTCTATACTGAACCATACTGGATCCGAGGTGCTCACCCACATATATGTCTGATATCCGGTCACCACTTGTAAGATTTAAATCAAATATTGAGTCTTTGCAAGTGGGCTTCCTCACCAATTGCTTGAGAGATGCTCCCTGTAAGGAATTTATAAATTTACCACTTGTAGCTGAACTTGCAAAAGACCCCTTCCAATTAACATCAGGTAAATTACAGTCTCCCATGAGTATGACTTCTCCCTTTAAAGCCATTTTAGTGATGTCCAACAATAGGTTCCTGTTCAAATCCTGCCCCTGGCCTGGTGGTATATAGATCACCCAATGTGAATAATGTCCTTCTCCCCAGTTTCTGTGGTGACCCAAAGAGCCTCAGTTTTGTCTTCAATATTTTGTATTAAAGTAGTACTTGTGCTTTTTTTTCACATACATTGCTACCCCTCCTCATATTCTTCCCATTCTATCCTTCCTAAATAAATTGTATCCTGGTATAGCTATGTCCCAGTCCTGATTCTCATTGCACCATGATTCTGTAATCGCCATAATATCCAGGTTATCCCTTGTCATTATCGCAATTAGCTCCTAGCATTTGCACACATAGCTTTAAGAATTTTGTTTATGCATCTGTTATTAGTAGCCATGTCCAGACAGTACAAAATAAATGACAAGTTTAAAGTTGAAATTACCTGTTTGGTGATGTTGCTCAGTGTTTGGTATTTGCTTTTTTTTTTTTACTAATCAGGAATCACACTCTGGGGGTCATTCCGACCCGATCACACGCTAGGATTTTTTGCTGCACTGCGATCAGGTCAGAACTGAGCATGCGTATGCACTGCAATGTGCAGGTGCATCGTACAGGTACAAAGTGGATCATTGCTGAGCGATTGATTTTATGAGGAGTCCATTTGCACAGCCATTTGAAGGAGATTGACAAGAAGAGGGCATTTGTGGGTGTCAACTGACCGTTTTCTGGGAGCGTTTGGAAAAACGCAGGCGTGTCAAAGCGTTTGCAGGGCGGGTGTCTGACGTCAACGCTGGCCCCAGACAGGCTGAAGTGATCGCAAGGGCTGAGTAAGTTCAGAGCTACTCAGAAACTGCACAAAATGTTTTTGTACAGCTCGGCTGCACATGCGATTGCACACACTTGCAAGGCTAAAATACACTCCCCTATAGACGGTGACTATCTGTTCACAGCGCTGCAAAAAATAGCTAGCGAGCAATCAACTCGGAATGACCCCCAATGGCCAAATGATCAAAGGAGGTAAACACCAGAAACCATGCTGTAATAAACTAAATTTCACTGAGCAACTTCCCCGCACATGCCAATTAAAAGCAAATCATTACATCAAAAAATATACATGAGTTTGTATAAGAGAGAACTGTAGTGAGCAGATTGGGGATGTCTTGTCATAGTTTTAAAAGACAGATAATATGCAAAAAATGAATTACATACTTTTGAGGCATTAAGGCAGTCCATATGTGGTAGTGTTGGTGTGTTGATGTTTCCCTTCTGTTTAACGCAGATATAACGCTAATATTATATTAACACTTTTATGTCAGCACTTCTATGGAAGCACTACCAGCCAACGGCTATCAGCCTTATACTAGACGTTAAATAGTAAAATTTGCCATGTGAATGCAATGATTGCAAACTGCTCCCAATACAATCCCACTTAAAAGCTAAGGCAATCAATTAGCTTAGACAAACAAGCATTACTCACCAACAAGGCAGACAACCGAACCTTTACAAAGAAAAAAAAAACTATTTTACAATGTACCTATGCAATACAACACAGCTATGCAATACAATCCTATTTCATTTGCATTCGATGGGAGTAACGGTAGTTCAGTGTACCTATGCAATACAACACATTGCATGATGCAGTGGACGATGTCTGCTGCCAATTATCCTACCCGTATGTTTTGGGGCTGAGGGAGGAAACCAGAGCACACAGAATATACCCAGGCAAACAAAGGTGGTAAGAGGATATGAATAAGAAGTGGAGCGGCTGTATTTTTTGGTGCAGCTGCTGCTGCTGCATTTTTATGATAATGCCGTGGCTAATGGGCATCCTATTGAGGTGGGCATTTATTGAGATCTGCAGTAGCACCCCCACTGAATAATAGGGATTGAAATAGATAATTTGGGGCAGGGGTTAAAGTGAGCCAGAATGGGGCAGAACTGCTTTACATCAGTTCCATTTGGAGACAGAACCGGTTCCACCTCTTCTGGCCCACCTAACCCAAGAAGTCAGCCCGGAGCCATAGGGAGATGCCAACCACCTGCTGAAATTTTGTTACCAGCGAGCATCCGGCTCCTCCTTGACAGTGGTAGCCAGAGGCAGGAACTCACTCTTAAGCTCCGGCTTCCAGCTCTGGCAGCGTGCACTATGGGAGAGACATCATGATTGGCAGTCTGGCCGTGCTGCCATGAAATTCTATGTTTCTATGATACTGTATCTGGGGCTGAAATAGTTAATGGTAGCCATTTGTTTTAAAATGGAATTACCCTTACCAGTTACTTATATAGCGCACACATGTTCCGCAGCACTTTACAGAGAGAATAATTGTCCATTCACATCAGTCCCTGCCCCAGTGGAGCTTACAATCTATATTCCATACCACATTACACGCAGACACATTCATGCTAGGATTAATTTTGTTGGGAGCCAGTTAACCTATCAGTATATTTTTGGACTGTGGGAGGAATCCGGAGTACCTGGAGGAAACCCACGCAAGTACGGGAAGAATATACAAACTCTGCACAGTTAGGGCCATGGTGGGAATCAAACCCATGACCTCAGTGCTGTGAGACTGTAATAATAACTATTACACCATCTGTACTGCTCTTAAATTAATGGTTTCAATCAGAAACCAGTCAGAATTAGGAAAAATAATGCATTTCAAATGGAAAGATAGATTTCATCCAAAGGTTATTGTCATGTCTGTGTTTGTGAACTCCAGATTTACCGTAGGCTGGGTACACACTAAACAATATGTGCACCCAGCGATGGCACAATGCTATGATGCGCTAAATGGAGCTGTCCACACACATTTTCACAATGCAGTGGACGATGTCTGCAGCCATTTATTCTACCAGTATGTTTTGGGGCTGAGGGAGGAAACCAGAGCACACAGAATATACCCAGGCAAACAAAGGTAGTAAGAGGATGTGAGTAAGAAGTGGAGCAGCTGTATTTTATGGTGCAGCTGCTGCTGCATTTTTATGGTAATGCCGTGGCCAATGGGCATCCTGTTGAGGTGCCGGTGTGGAGTCTGAGGTTAATGACTAAGAGCTGGAAGGCCTAATATAGTTTATTCCCATAGATACACTGTGTTTAGAGTGATGCTTGGAGTGAACTGGCTGCTGGCAAATGGAAGCACTAGGGACTCAGGCAGCCGGAGTCAAGGGAGAACTCTGGAAAGTAGTACTGGTAAACACAGGAGCGAATAAGGTTATATGAGCTATCAGTTGACTGTAACCGGGCTGGAACTGGATTAGAGCTGATATGGTTAGGAACCAAGGAAGTTATTGTGCAGAACTGGAACTGGAGGATACACTGGACTGGAACTGGAGGACACACTGGACCAGACTGGGACTGGAGGATATACTGAACAGGACTAAAACCGGAGGATACACTGGATCGGGCTGGAACCAGTGAACACACTGCACCGGACTGTAACTGGCAGTGCAGTTTAGTGGCAGCTGCACTGTAGCACAATGTACAGGAACAGAGCATAGCAATAAGGAGCACAGAAAATCAGGAAACAGGAATATATATGACAGTGCACTGGTGCTAACTGACTGCACAGGAAGGCCCTTTATACCCCACCCTTACTGGGGATTGGTTGCACACACCATGTGGTAGAATACTGGTCTCCCATTTGTGGTGCAGCGGTCACCTGATACAGACTGTCATGGCAGTGCCCTTTAGCCGGAGCCAGTGGGAGAAACTGCGATTGAATGACAGGAACACGTGGGATGCTGCAGGAAGATGGAGCGGAGGCCACAGCTAAGATGGGGCCATGGAGAAAGTCCTCGCTGAGGACCAGAGCAGTAAGACAGATAAGTGACCTTGCGGCAAGGAACATGGACACTTTTTGTGACAGTAATTATTCATACATTGCCATCACCAGACTCTGACCTGAATGAAGATAAATATTCTTTTTTGCTTAATACATGGTATATATATTCTTTATTGCTTAATACATGGTATGCTGTTCTTTCACTGTTTGCTTTTTTAAGCTTTTGTTGTAGGAGGTTATTGTGGATTGATTGACATCACTGATCACATTTTTTTGTTCCCAATACTAATCAGTTCATCAGAGGCTGCAAGCCAAAGTGTTTTGTTACAAGTGTAGTAAAACTAATATGGCATAATTTGGAGTTATACTGGAGTTAAGCAGATGCAGAATACTTGATATCAATGCTCCAGGAGTCCAAAATCCATCAATCACCAGTGAGCTTTAATAAGTGTGTGAACAGATTAAAATTACAGTAATTTTTTTTTAACAAAAACATCATTATAATATTAATTTACTGTATACTAAAAAATAAAAGTGTAAAAAGCACAAACAAAAATATAAATAATAGACCATTTTACCTAACCCTAACCCTAAATATGAGCTCTCAAAATATTCACAAGTAACATAAAAGACGAGCTACTAAAAACCTTTTTTTTATTGTTGTACTGGGTCAGAGCCGGATTAGGGCTACGGGGGGCCTGGGGCACTTCAGGCAGTGGGGGCCCTATTAAAGGGGCAGGCAGGTGAAATATATAAATATATATATTCCACCCTCTCCCCTACCCAGTACAGAGATGCAGACAGCCAGCGCTCAGCCCTCCTCCTCCCCTCACTCACCTCGCTGTGGCTGTAGTAGCCCCTGTCCAGCTCAAGACTAGCAGAGGCTCCTGGCTTGCAGTAACCCTATCACTGGCAGTCCGTGCTGAGCACCGCCACGGGAGCCCCTGTCCCCGCAGCTGTGTGACGGAAAGCAGCTCTGATTGGCCGTTGTTGCTTCTTTTCTCATCATAGACCAGCACCAGCGCCAGCGGCAGCCTGTCAATTTCAGTGTAGTGCAGCCATTCACTGAGGAGCCGGGAGCACAGTACTGCAGATCAGATCAGTAGAGAGATCCGATCTGTGGTGGGTAGCAGGGGGCCCTTTCAGCAGGGGGGCCCGGGGTACTTACCCCCAGGGCACCCTCCCTTAATCCGACTCTGTACTGGGTTCAGTATGTAATCCCGATGGATGGGATGCCGATGGTCAGAATACCAAAATCGGCATCCTGGTTAACAGCCCAGCAATTAACACCCTAAAATTCCCCTGTCCCCTACCCTAACCCTTCCTTGTGGGTGCCTAACCCTAACCTTCCTTGGGGGCGGCTTACCCTAACCCTCCCTTACCCGCTGCCTAAACCTAACCCTCCCTGCTTGGTGCCTAACCCTAACCTCCCCTTCTAAGTGCCTAAACCTAACCCTCCCTCCCTGGTACCTAACCCTAACCTTCCCGTCCCTACACCATAACCCCAACCAACCTTCTAATTCCTAAATTATCTGTTTAGTATAAAAGGCATCCAGTTGCCACATAGGAGCTGCTTTCTAAATACAATTAAAATCAAATTGGTACACATGAAATATATAACATTGTATTAGCGCCTGATTAAGCAAGCTTATGTGCATTGTCTATTGTTCTTTAAACTGTTTGGATCTGGACAAACCATTTTGGGCTGCTTTTTGAGCATACTAGTTCTATTAATAACTTTTTGTATCTTTATTTTTATAATTTTTTAATTTTTTACTTTAAAATAGATAATGGCATCCCAGAGGAGATTTAATGAGAGAAATGAGAGAAGGAATGTGCTCTTACAGGAACGTATAGCTGCTGAATCTCTTTCCACGGAAGCAAACCCATTAGATATGCACCATTTATTTAGTAGATTGGAAAATCTACTAAAAGCAGAAACTAGACATTGGCTTGACAAAATGTCGCTATCTAAATATATCAAAGAAAAAATGATCCCTAGAGGTCTAAGGATACATAAGTCTTGTTCCTTTAAAGATGATATTGACCTCACAAAAAAGTGGAATGAGATTCTTGACAACTGTTCGTTCTCTCTAATGGAGCTTTTGGTTACATACCGTGATACTAAAGTTACCAATATATGTGCAGAAATTGAGAAGGTACAAAACATGTTACAACCCTTTAATATAAGATCAGATTTTAATAACTGTGACTATGTTCTGAACCAAAAAGTAGAGGAATTTGAAAAGGAGATTATCTCCAATAAAAATAAAAAACTGGATAGGGACAGATACGATTACTCTAATGATATTGTGCATACTTACAACAGAGGTGGAAGAAGAACAGTAGATATGCATAAACAATTTAGTTATCAAAAACCACCTCCTCACCCTTCCAAAATTAATGACAATAGTAATATGCAAACTAAATATGATTCAAGATCAAATAGATCATCTTTTAGAGATAACCCAAGAACTGATCTAAGAAATGAGAGAAGACCCGTAACTTCCCAAATAGCTCAAGCTTCAATCCCGATACAGACGAGGGAATCTATCCAGAAGGGGGCCAGGCCAAAAAATCCCCACCAAATGTCTGCTAGATATGAGGAGACAAATAACACCACTGACTCCTCCCATTTTTTAGAACGGGAACTATACCCCATTTGGAAAAATCGAAACAGATTCAGCCCCTTAGAGCCACAGTCACCAAAAAGAAGGAGAGAATCAAATTTAGAGGATGTAGAGGAGGAAGAAATGAATCCCGGAAAAAGCTTAAAACAAAAATAAGGAATACAGCGATATTCAACCTGTCCTCCAGAAAGTTATCTGAGAGTGAAAAAGCCATTTTGGCTAAAGGGTTGAAATTCGCTCCTACTAAAGATCCTCAATTCTTCGACCTCTACATCGAACTAAACAGATATACACGTGATCTCTGTAGAAAGAGATACTTCCATAATAAAAATCTTAAAAATAAAAACATCATGGGGGTTCCCATAGTATTGGATTCAAATGATCAATCTACCTTAGATACATTGTTAGATTTACAATCTGAGGGAGCTACATCACAGACAGTACCTGTTTTTGATGTAAAACATACTAATAATAGAAATTTGTTTCGTAATAAAAGCGAGTTCTATCCTACTTACTATAAAAGTGGTTATATAGAAACTTTCTATACTACCACTTTACAGGATTTTAAAAATTTATGTGAAATGACAGGAAAAAGAAAAAGAAGGAATAGAGACAACCTGCATAGTAATGAGAGGCGTGCTTTGAAGAACCTACAAAGGGACAATACCATTATAATTAAAACGGCTGACAAGGGGGGAGGAACTGTTATTCAAAATGTATCTGAATATTTACAAGAGGCCTATCGGCAACTTAATAACAAAAATTTCTATTCTAAACTTCATGGGGATCCCACCCTGAGTTTTATTGGAGAACTTAAAGTAATATTGACGGGGGCCTTGACGTGTGGTGCAATCTCCAAGACCGAATATCAATTTCTGTTTAACACTCATCCCATCACTCCCACCTACTATCACCTCCCAAAAATTCACAAATCCCTCACATCACCCCCTGGTCGTCCCATTATATCGGGAGTGGGTTCCCTCACATCTCACCTTTCAGCTTTTGTAGATTCATTCTTGCAACCACTGGTAAAAAATCTCAAATCTCACATCAGAGATACCACTCATTTTTTACAGCTGATTAAGAATATCAGTTGGCAGGAGGATTATTTATTAGTCACCTGCGATGTGGAATCATTATGCACAAATATCCCTCACAAAAATGGAATACAAATAATCAAACACTATCTGGATTTAGATTTAACACTTTCCCCTCACCTTAATCAATTTATTTTAGAAGCCATCCACTTTATATTAACACGGAACTACTTCACGTTTAATGGTGATTTTTATTTACAGACACATGGTACCGCCATGGGCACCAGGTTCGCCCCAAGTTTTGCCAACCTATATATGGGACGTCTTGAGGATGAATACATCTGGGACGGTCCCTATGGGGCGAACCTGGTGCTCTATGGCAGATACATAGATGATCTTTTTATGGTTTGGCACGGTAACATTTCCTCTGTTAATAAATTTGTTGATTTTTTAAATACCAACACGTACGGTCTCACTTTCACTAGCAATATACATAATACAGAGATTACGTTTCTGGACATTGCACTACACGCCAGATTAGATACAGGTGAACTTTTGACTAAAACTTATAAGAAAGAGGTGGATTGTTGTTCCTTCCTCAACTACTCAAGTTGCCATTATCGTCCCTGGCTGCGGAATATTCCCAAAAGCCAGTACTTGAGACTGAGGAGGAATTGTTCAACAAACTCTGATTTCCATATACAGAGCAAAGAACTCACGCAGTCATTCAGAGAACAGGGTTATCCCCAGGAGGTTTTGGATGAAGCTCTCTCCCAAGTTTCTATGAGAGATAGAGAAGAACTTCTCTCGGTGAAAGATCCAGATACTCCCCCCTTGTCAACTTTAACTAATCAGGAACCAATCTTTATTTCCAAATTTAACAGTGCCTCAAATTCCGTTAGAAAAATAATCAAGAAAAACTTCCCTTTATTAAAAATGGATAGAGTTCTGGCAGACTCCCTTGAACAAGAAGCAAGAATCACATTTAAGAAAACTATGAATCTACAAAATTATTTATCTCCTAGTCACTTCTCAATATCTAAAGAACAGAACCATTTAAATTCCTGTCTAAGTAGTCTAAAAATAGGGTGCTATAGATGTAATAAATCTAAATGTATCACTTGTAGTTTTATCAAGGAAGGTACTCAGTTCCTGTCATGTAGAACTAAAGAATCCTTTGATATAGTGGGCAATATAAACTGCCTAACCACATTCGTTATATACCTAATTTCATGTAACTGTGGGAGCCAATATGTTGGCAGAACTACACGCTCTCTCAACACTAGGTTCCTGGAACATAGAAGATTAATAAATAAAAAATCAATGAATCATAGTGTACCTAGACATGTCAACTCACTACATGGAGGTGAATGTAGTGTTCTACATATACAAGGAGTGGAACATGTAAAGCAGACATTTCGTGGTGGGGATAGATATAGTCTCCTTTGTAATAGGGAGGCTTATTGGATATGTGTTCTGGATACCTTGTTTCCTTTGGGTCTCAACGAGAATATTGAGCTAAATAATGTATGAAAAACAATCTCTACCGGTTTCCTTCCATTTCTTTCTCCTTGACACTTTGTGTACCGGGGCTGGCCGGGCTGGTTCTCGGGGTCTGCCGGCGGTGCATGTTTTCCGGGTCTCCTGGAGATCTGTGGAGTTGTTGGTTGGGGGTGAGTGCGGCACATCCTGATTGGCGGTGACTGCACTTGTGCGCTAGCTGGATGGTCTGGGGGATGTGGGTTGTTGATGGATCTAAGGGACTGGTTTGGCCAACCCTGTTATATACCAATTGGATCTGTTTATAAATTTTTTTATATAAGTTATATTTTTTATTGGGCTGTGCTAAATTGGTGCTGTGCGCCCCCCCCCCACCCCCTCCTTCTTTCCCCCCCCCCCTCCCTTTCATAAAAATGTCACAAATATGAAAAATAAGAAATATATAAAAGATAAAAGTGAGAATGGAGATAGAGATAAAAATAAAAATATTAAAAGGATAAAAAGTATAGAAATAATAAATGAATATCAAAAATTACTCCCATGTTGGTCTAGAACCGATGACCTTTCTCACTATGGTCCGGTTACGTATCCACTATACCATTGTGGATGCTTGATAGAGATAGAGAGATTTTTTCAGATATAATCCTCTGAATAAATTATAACGCTAGATCACATCTAGACTCCTCTGGGATGCCGCTTTTTACTATCTATTAAATATTAAAACATGATGAGTATATTTATACATATGGATACATCTGATACTGACGTATGAAATTTGATGTGAGTTATTGCTACACGAGATCTATCAGAAGGATAAGTAATATAAACAGACATTGCATAATCTGAGCAGTAGACTCAGTACGAATATTTATATATTGTCTCGTTAGGACTCGTGTTATCAATTCTCCTATTTACTGCTCTCTTTTTTATTATATAAAATATATGCTCTCATTATTGTAAAATACTATTTTAAATAATACATGTGTACCAAAATGTGTGAGCTAATTACCCGAGCGATGCAGCGCTGATGATCGCTCAGGTGTATGTATTACCACTGAAACCGCTGATCGGATATAAGGGGATCTGATTATCCATTGATAACCACCACACCGAGCAAAAACTCAGGTGTGCACATTACTATCGCAATGCTGATTGGACATTAAAGCATTTAAATATCCATTCACCCCTGTATTGGATCTCTACACCTCCTGATGAAACCGCTGGTTGTTTGGGGCGGAGAAACGCGTTGAGGGCTGCGGGCACTGTTTGTCCATTGAAGGAGTCCTCACTATCCTCTAACACCTTGGCTAATCCTGAGAAATTTCTCCCTTCTGGCGTTTGGTGAGCTGATACATCCAGACGCCCCACCGCTGTGCTTGAAAAGCCCCGTCAGCGGACTGACTGTTGAGAATCCGTGACACCTTTTCTCGGAATACATAAGAGCAACTCATCTAACCGCTCACAGTCCACACCGCAAAAACTGCCATCGACGGGAATCAGCGGTGATCAGCCAGCAAGGGTGAGACCAGTGCCTCATAAATTGAGGATATCTATAATAAATACAAAGTACCCAATAACAATCACACCGTGGGACGGTTTCTTATATTTAACTACACTAAATTGGAGGACTTCCTGATTTCACCATATCATATGTGGACTGCAGTACTGCTTTTTAATAAGTGCTAATTAGCTGAAATTACGTATATTGTATATCTAATTTATGTATTGTGATTTTATGATATCTGATAGCTACTAGCTAAATTGTTTATAATGTGGTAATCATATCTTTTTATAAATAAATAAAATCAATCTTAATTTACTAGCAGCGCTCCTTATGTTTCTACCTGAAACTTAAATTATCTGTTTAGAATACCAAAATCGGCATCCTGGTTAACAGCCCAGCAATTAACACCCTAAAATTCCCCTGTCCCCTACCCTAACCCTTCCTTGTGGGTGCCTAACCCTAACCTTCCTTGGGGGCGGCTTACCCTAACCCTCCCTTACCCGCTGCCTAAACCTAACCCTCCCTGCTTGGTGCCTAACCCTAACCTCCCCTTCTAAGTGCCTAAACCTAACCCTCCCTCCCTGGTACCTAACCCTAACCTTCCCGTCCCTACACGATAACCCCAACCAACCTTCTAATTCCTAAACGTAACCAAAAACTGCCCCTCCCCCACCGCACGTCAGGATGAGAGAGCTTCCCGCTGACAGGAGGACGTTCGGGATTCTAGGAGTCAGTATTTAGACTGCTGGGATCCCGCCCGGCGGCATTTTAACTGCGTTCCTTTGTACTATGTGTGCTGTTTTTACATTCTAATTTTAATATTATAAAGATTTTTTTGTTAATAATTACAGTTATTTTAAACTAAGCCAAATGTCTGAACTCAACAAGCTGTGCTAGTAGTGCCTGCTGCTGTTGCAACAGATCATTTATACTTTTATTGCATTTTCGGTATGTAACCAATTGTAACATTTTTGAATATGTGATTAAATACATTGTTTATATTTTTATACCACTTTCAGTTTAAGCGCTGTCTTTCGCATTTGCAAATTTCTGTTTTGTCCTGGATATGCAACACATGTATAATTACATTTTTGACTATTAGTTATTAGTTGATTTTAATATTTGATTTTAAATGTTGGTCTATATCCCCATCCAGCGCAGGGTTTCTGTTCTTTGTTACTCTTAGTTGATGTTGTTGACAGCAGCTATTAACTGGCATCAGGGTGTGGCATATGCGATAATTACAATGCTTGATTAAATAAAACAAAAAAATATTATTAGTTCTGGCAGAGTGGTGTGTTTGTGCAGCCAAATAAAATACGTTTCAGTGTTACTTTGTACACTTCCAGCAGATGGCGCCAAATCCCCATTAATAATGACACATCTACAACATGAATGTTTTCTTCAACTAAGAGCACTCTTGCCAGAATTTCTACAGCCTGAAACAAGTTAAGATTTGCTTCTGCTTTTTAAAGGCTCCTAACTCTTAATCATGCCCAAAGTGTCTCTATTCTGTAAATAGGTAATTATAAGATACTTAAATTAACTGAAGGGCAGTTTGGCAAAAATGCATGTTTTTTGGTGCTTTAATGTGTAGCTTGTAAGCTGTGTGATTTACAAAAGGCCAAACTGCACTGCAAAGTACATCAATCAGGTATAAAACCGCAATCCCAATTTCTAGACGTGTCACGTATAGGCACATATATTGGCAGCTGCCCAGGGACCCACAAGCAGGGACATTTGAGCAGGGGCAGTGGGTGCCACGGTCATCTGTACCCCAGGCTGGCATCTCCAGATCTTCTTGGGAAGCAGGTAGAGAATGCTACCAACAGCAGCTGGTATTGTGACTGTTCAGATCCCCAGAGTAAAGACTGAGCAATGAAAGGAAAGGTGTACTGGCTTACACAATAACACTTAAGGATGGTTTGTGATAAAGTAAATAATTCAAGATATTAGTACACTAAAACATCTCTAAAAACACATATATAAGTATAAATAATAAGGCCACAGTGCTCTCAATGAGGTAAGAAATAATGCATAAAAATATAAAGGGGGGGAATTAATCAGGGATACATACACTAAGATGAAATCATCAGTGCTATTTCCCTGCATTGGTATTAAGGCACAATGATTCATATGGCTACATGCATTTTAAATGAGGTTTCTCGTGGCCACTTACAGTGTATGGAAGCTCTTGCAAAACACAATACACAAACAAATCCTGTAAAATATCAGTGTCTTTTCTTCAACAAGTAAATCTTACTCATTTTGGGGTCATTTACATTTAGATGCAATTTTCATGACACGCCTCTCAGATGTAGCAGTACACATCTGCACTGATAGGTACAGATGGTGTAATGGTTAGCATTGCAGCCTCATAGCACTGAGGTCATGGGTTCAATTCTCACCATGGCCCTAACTGTGTGGAGTTTGTATATTCTTCCCATACTTGTATGGGCTTCCTCGGGGTACTCCGGTTTCCTCCCACAATCCAAAAATATACCTGTAGGTTAATTGGCTCCCAACAAAATTAACCCTAGCTTGATTGTGTCTGTGTGTTCATGTGATAGGGAATATAAATTGTAAGCTTTACTGGGGAAGGGACTGGGCAAATATTCTCTGTAAAGCGCTGCGGAATATGTGTGCGCTATATAAATAACTGGTAATAAATAAATAGGTGTTACTTTCACAATCTCCCTGAAATGCTTTTTTAAAAGTAGGCAAGTATGACTAGATTTATAACAGCAGTGTCGGACTGGGGCATGTAGGGCCCACCGGGGAAATGCAGTGGTAGGGGCCCATATTAGGGGTGTGGCCAGTCTGCAGAGGGGGTGTGGCCTTCCAGCTCATTGGCTTGACTAACCATTAGAGAGTGCAACTTTTGGGCCCCTTCATAAATATATACAGTAAATTCAGCTGCTGCATGCATGATAATGTACCAGATTAATACCAGCAATGCACTGTAGAAAATACAGCATAGTCCAGTATAAGGTAACATATGTATAATGTATAATTCAAGTGCACAGTCTGGAACCTGATCCTTAGAGCAGGAGTTGGGCCCCTAGGCAGTGGGGCCCTCCGGTGGTTTCCCCTGTTCCCCTGTGGGCCAGTCCAAGCCTGAATAACAGCAATACACAGTAGAAAATACACCATAGTCCTGTGCAGTATAAGGTAACATACTGTATGTAAAATGTAGAACTCAAGTGCTCAGTCTGGAACCTGATCCCTAGAGGAGGAAGTGGGGCCAACTGGGGTTTCCCTTGTACCACTGTGGGCCAACCCTGCCTCCATCCCAGGGTGTGAGGGTCAGTCTGGGCAAACAGAGGGTAAATACAGTAAATATAGCAGGAAAGGTGCACAGACATAACTAACGCCAGGTCATCTTGTAAAAAAAAAAAAAGTCTATATACACAAACTCTTGTCTTCACATTCCATACTGCAGCACAAATAAATTGTTCTCTTCTGCACTCTGAAATGTAATATTCTTTTAACATCCCATTTCTCAGTAATCTTATCGAGTTATACGCCGTTCACTTGATAAAAAAACGAAGGGCCGGACTCGGAGAGGTATGCAGATGCTGTCGCAGGTGAGAGTTAGTACGCAGCAGCTGTGTGAAAATATGAAAATGTCACAGGCATTGAGATTTGTATTGATACAACCCCTGGAGGCGTCTCAGATCTACTACCTGTGTATGAAGATACAGACATTGGACACATATTGGGCCCAATTCAGACCTAATCGCTGTGCTACAAATTACGCTGTCCTGCGATCAGATAGTCACCGCCCAGGGGGAGGGAAAATTAAATCCCGCACAAGTGTACGATTGCATGTGTACGCTGTGAGAAAACGCCCCTCAGTCAGCGGACAGCTACAAAACCGTTCACATCACACTTACCATCAAATGATTTTTCCACTGTGTGTAGTCTGTGCGCAGCCCAGGACTTACTCCTACAGTGCAATGAGAACAGGCTGATCGGGCCCGGAGCTGACATCACACACTATCCCTGAAAACGCTTGGGAACCCCTGCGTTTTTCCGCCAGTTACCACCCCCAAATGTACTCTTCCGATCACTCAGCATGCGAACAGCGATCAAAATTTTCGCACCATCCTTTTTCTGTCTGGCACTGCACGTGCGCATTGCGGTGCATACGCATGTGCAGTAGTTCGCTAATCACCCTCTGTGTGAAAACGCACAGCAGCAGTCAGGTCTGAATCGGGCCTATCGGCCGACAAACGTCCATTTGAGTAACCTTATGGTTGTACCTTCCACATGTGCCAGCTGCCTGTCACTCACTTTGCAAATAAATTCTCTCTGAGAGCGCAGTCACAAGACCATCGTGGCACGTGCCTATTGTGACTTATACGCATGCGCAGTAGCAAATAATCACTCCATAGTGTACAACACAGGGTCATCTTAACAGTATTGTAGGCCCTGGGCATAGCAATGGACTGGGGCCCCAACCCACCCATTCATGGGAATAAATAATAAAAATCATATCCTCCCCTTCCTGTGGTCCTGCGTCATCTCTCCACATGCTTCCATACAGTTAATGGCTGTCAGCACTGTGATTGGTGGATAGCTTGAGCCATCCACCAATCAGCATGCTGACAGCAATTCACTGCCTAGCTGCAGGTTGGTAGGCAGATAGAGAATGTTGCACTGTAATTCACAATCAGCGCGGCCAGGCAGCATTCTCTGTGCGCCTATATGCTAAGATTGCCCAGGTACAACATCAACATTGCACCATCTGTGAATCAGGCCATAAGACTCATCCATGAGGGAACTGTCAACTCTGCTCCTCCTGCACTGTAACTCCACTTGCAGAGCTCAACTTTTTAATCTTTCTCTCCTGATTATATATTCAGGCAGGCACCTAGGTCTTCCATACTACGTAGCATACACAATTAATAGCTGTATGCAAGTCAGCTGCAATTGAGCTCTGATTGTATGCACAGAAATAAATGTGGATATTCATCCATATGCAGAGTTCTAGGCATCTACTGTTTGTGACGGCACCGCCCCTATCTATGCACTTGTTCAAATACCTCTTGTTATTATCAGCATAAACTTGCACCAGTCCTATAACTGGTGCAAGAGGTCAATATAAAAATTGATGGATCTCTGTGTGTACATACCAGCATAGCCTGCAATTTTGTTTTCATGACCATGACACACCCACAAAAGACTTACATCCACAAACAACTTCTGTATGAATATTCTATTATCACTGTCACGTTCCTTCAGCTGCAAGAAGATTTGTGACTGAGATGTGTAGAACTCTCAATCACGCATGCATGCACTCTGCTACAGAGCATGGCTCTCATTCCGAGTGATCGCTAGCTGCCGTTGTTAGCTGCGTAGCGATCATTTAAAAAAAATGGCAAAACTACGCATGCGTATGGGCTGCAATGCGCATGCGCGGCGCACGGGTACAAAGAGCATCGTTGTTTTGCATTGCTTCTAGCACAGCCGATCACAAGGAGATTGACAGGAAGTGGGAGTTTATGGGTGTCAACTGACCGTTTTCTGGGAGTGTTTGGAAAAACGCAGGCGTGTCCAGGCGTTTGTAGTGAGGGTATCTGATGTCAATTCCGGGACCTTCGTTGCAGCAATCATTACACAGAATAAGTAACTACAGGGCTGGTCTTGTTCTGCACAAAATGTTTTTGTACCACTCGGCTGCACAGGCGTTCGCACACTTGCAAAGCAAAAATACACTCCCCTGTGGGCGGCGACTATGCGTTTGCACGGCTGCTAAATGTAGCTAGAGAGTGATCAACTCGGAATGAGGGCCGATGTGCAGCAAGAAAAAAATTGCAAGATCTGCCTGTTAAATGTACTTGTATCCAATTCTGCATTAGGGGTGTATTCAGAGGCTGAGGAAGGAGGAGGGAAGGGTGTTGCCTCGTGTTTCTGGATCTGCCCCTGCTCTGCATGAGCCACCACACATTAGTGTGCAGTGTACTTATGTACTTGGATTCTAATCCTCACACTTCTCATGATGAATTGTTAGATGCTGTAATTTCTGCTTTACTATCTAATCCTTGGGAAAATACTTATATAGAGGTATCAAGTTAGGCATACACACTCTATAAACAATGAAACTCTTTGGACAAAACCTACTGATGCAAATATTTTGTCTTTATATTGGTACATGTACACTGATACTTCACCGAAAATATATGGACAGCTCCCCCAGCTGCCACATTGGTCAGGGAAGATGTGAAGATGCAGATCACCTGCCAGTCATATCACCAAGAATATAGAATAGGAGAGCAGCTTCCTTTAGACTTTATATTTATACTGACATTTACATTTAATGTTCTACATTGTTTTGCTCTTTTTAAAATAAATGGAGCCACTTGTATGAAAAACCAGGCTCTACAGGAAAAGGAGACCAGAGGACTATTTGTAAAGGTACCGGGTGATAAATAAAAGAAGAGGACATTTAAATGAGTTATAGTGAGTTAAGACCAGCAGAACTGTTGGTGGGCCTCATGATAGCACATCAAAGGAAGACCACATACTACATCATTTATTGGGTATGTTCTATTACCCAGTAAGTAAATGAAAAAGCTACAGAAGCTTCTTAATATCTCACAATCAGCCTCTAGAGGTGCCACACTTAATCAGGTGGAAACTGGAAAGGAGGTATATGGGAGATGTGTAGCAGAGCTGTACAAACAGATTTTGTGCAGTCTCTGCGCAGCCCAGGACTTACTCAGCCGCTGCGATCACATCAGCCTGTCCGGGACTGGAATTGACGTCTGGATCCCTCCCTGCAAATGGATGGACACGCCTGCGTTTTTCTAACCCCTCCCTGGAAACGGCCAGTTGCCACCCAGAAACGCCTTCTTTCTGTCAATCTCCTTACGATCACCTGTGCGAACGGATCCGTCGCACAAACCCATCGCTGAGCGGCGATCCGCTTTGTACCCGTGCGACGGGTCTGCGCATTGCGGTGTATATGCATGGCCAGTTCGGACCTGATCGCAGGCTGTGAGAAAACGCAGCCTAGCGATCAGGTCTGAATTACCCCCATAGTTTGAACGAATAAGAGCCCTACAAAGTTCTGCACAGACTGTGTATTGTATATGAAATGGACCTGGGCAGGCATAAGGTCTCTTAGTTGTATCTCTTGAAAGAAGCGTTTGATTGGTATTGGAAAAATGGTCCTGGAGCTTCCAGAATTGTAGTAAGAGTTGAAGAGAGAAAAGATAAAAAAATGCATTATATGTTAAGTGTTACCAAATTGCCTGCTGGGGTACGTCATAAGGAGGTCATATATTTAGGGTTCTTTATTAAATATGTGTTCTCTTTTGTAATGACCCCAAATTGAAAGAGTCATTCTTGAGCAAACGGCTGTCTGTATGTAAGCAGTATCCAAAATAGTGAGTATGGGGAAAGAAAGCTGAGTAAATGTAGTGATGATCAGCTGTGCTATTGGGGGTCATTCCGAGTTGTTCGCTCTGTAAAAATCTTCGCATCGCAGCGATTTTCCGCTTAATGCGCATGTGCAATGTCCGCACTGCGACTGCGCCAAGTAAATTTGCTATGCACTTAGGAATTTTACTCACGGCTTTTTCTTCATTCTGGCGATCGTAATGTGATTGACAGGAAATGGGTGTTACTGGGCGGAAACAGGCCGTTTTATGGGCGTGTGGGAAAAAACGCTACCGTTTCCGGAAAAAACGCAGGAATGGCCGGAGAAACGGGGGAGTGTCTGGGCGAACGCTGGGTGTGTTTGTGACGTCAAACCAGGAACGACAAGCACTGAACTGATCGCAGAAGCCGAGTAAGTCTGGAGCTACTCAGAAACTGCTACGAGGTTTGTAATCGCAATATTGCGAATACATCGTTCGCAATTTTAAGATGCTAAGATTCACTCCCAGTAGGCGGCGGCTTAGCATGAGCAAATCTGCTAAAATCCGCTTGCGAGCGAACAACTCGGAATGACCCCCATTGTGTGTGCATAAACATGACAATCTTACGTTGGTGGACCCATCATACTTCCGTCCTAGGGGAACTGTGCATTAAATGGTGTCAAGAATAAAGGAGAGAGTCCCAGAGCAGTTTTATTTTGTAACAGGGGGCCGGAAAGCCAGCTGGAACAGGGGCCACTGCAGATTTGATTACCAGGACAAACTCTTCTACAATAATTGTTTTGTTGGAGTCTCTATTTGCATGTACATACATCACAGGATATAGCATAATTCCAGATAGGTTTACATCCTATCCTATAGATGAGTAGAAGTCCAGTTGTGGTACAAGTCATATACATAGAACAATAGTCAAGCTCTCAGAGTCCTTAATCTTACAAATTCTATTTCTTATGCGCTTATACCTTAGTTTCTGAGCTACAATGGTGGGTGTGGTTCATAAAATCGACAGTGTCTAGGTCGACAATGTTTAGGTCGACCACTATAGGTCGACAGTCACTAGGTCGACATGGATGGAAGGTCGACAGGGTTTCTAGGTCGACATGTTCTAGGTCGACAGGTCTAAAGGTCGACATGAGGATTTTATATTTTTTTGGTGTCGTTTTCTTCGTAGAGTGACCGGGATCCCAAATTAGTGCACCGCGTCCCCTCGCATGGCTCGCTTCGCTCGCCATGCTTCGGACATGGTGCCTTCGCTTCGCTCGGCACACTTTACCGTTCCAATCGTAGTCCACGTGGATCGTTAAGTATGATAAAATTCAAAAAAAGAAAATGTGAAAAACTCATGTCGACCTTTAGACCTGTCGACCTAGCACATGTCGACCTAGAAACCCTGTCGACCTTCCATCCATGTCGACCTAGTGACTGTCGACCTATAGTGGTCGACCTAAACATTGTCGACCTAGACACTGTCGATCTTCAGACCGGATCCCACAATGGTAACGGGTTATTTCCCCCATTCACAGAATTATTGCTGGCATCATTAAAGGAAGTTGGCTGTTACAGTGGTCAGTACGTGAATGAGCTGACCCAGAGAGCCATAAACCTTAAAATGTTCGACATTTGATGGTCCAAGCTTTAAACACTGCTGTATGTGACTCAAGGTCTGTTGTTTGCTGGAGTTCAGATATATTTTTCTATCTGAATGACAACAGCACATACTGTCAATTTGTGTGATTGCCAGTTAATTGCATGTGATGTGGTTTGAGGACCATCAAGTTCCCAAAAGTCTGGGCTTATGTCAGTGATATTGTCTGTGATATCTTTCTTAATGAGATGAAAACTTTTAATGTGATAACTACTGTGGTAAACAAAGAATGCACATTCCATTTCCAGAATAATTGCACACTCAACTCCAGATGCTCACAGAGAACAGAATTCTAATTGTATGCTAACAAACACCAATGTGACTTTTTGCATGTTCAGGGTTGTACTCAACTATGCAATTGCACTGTCCCACTCTTCTATCTGTGAGAGTAGCCATTACCAGCACTTCTACCTACCCCATCCTAGCTGCAGGTAGAAATGAATTGTCATCAACAATGCATACGCATGACTATGAATAAGACATAAATAACTGCCTATACACCCACGACACCCCCACAAAACTGTTCTCTTGTGGGAGGCAACTGTGCACCATTTTTGCCACTCAGAAACCACCATTTAACGACCATCGAAAAGGGTCCGAGATGTGTACGATTTTTTTTTCAAAGATGTGCATGCAGCTTGCAGTGCTTTATGCAAACAACTACTAGATGCAGCTGCATTTGTACTTGCATGCAATTCTTAATCAGGCACTATGGGGCTGATTCTGAGTCACATGAAAAGTGGCTGCAGTTGCGGGCAGGCACGAGAGTCTAATTTACTACCTTATGCTAATGCAAGAATCCATAGGGCTAATGCCCTCCAATGATTTTGCTCCAGACACAACCAAAATCATTAGTGCCTGCACTTGCTTGGTCACAATTCAGGGCAGATACATGCGATTACATAGTCAAGACCCAGTTTCTGCCCCAAAATGCCCAATTTAACAAAAAGACAAGTCCGGCCAAGTTCTCTTCCATTCAAAATAGGATGGACCAGTGATGTAATATCTATAATGGGTGCAGTGTGTACGGTGCACGCGGGCCCCCCCAGGGACCATGAGGGCCCACACCGCACACCCTGCACCCATTTTTTCAACACTCGCCCCCCCTTCCCCATCGGCAGCAGCACCTCTCAACAAATCACTGGGAAAATGTCATGATGGACACTTTCCCGGCGTTTTACGCTTGTGCAGTAATGTTATCTCTGGGAAAATGGCCGTCGTGCCATTTCCACGGAAATCTGTGCATGCGCGATACAGTGTTTGTCCCCTAGTACTCAGACTATTGTGCTGTCGGCTACAGAGGAGGCGCTACGGAGGAGGGGGCCCAAATGGAGGAGGCTGCACATGGGCCTCCACCTCTGTTAATATACCCATGGGATGGAAAAAAATGCGCAAATTCACATCTGCTCGTGCACTGTCTTAAAAACAACTCATACTTTGTTCTCCAAGCACAGAGATCAATCCAGAATCAGGCCCTGTGTATGGAAATGAAGAAGGATCTCCAACTTTGTTACATTGATTTCTGAATTGTATTTTGTTTTTTGTCACGTTGTTCATTTTATTTTCTTATGTGGTTTTATACACAGTTGTGAATACTAAAATGTACTTTATTTTTTTTTTCATACATATACCAGGCCAACATATAGTACAATTTTATACTTGTTCATATTCTCTACAATAGCACCTTATTTTGTTTGTACTGTAGGCGCTATACTTTGCAAAAATGTATGTAAGTAGACATGTCCTATATATCTGAAATACAGAATAATTGATGACGATTATGGGCATTATTCAGAGGTGGATGGTGGGGTAACGGCTGCAGTGGCGACGCCCCGGACATACCCAAAAAGGCTTTGCAGATTGGGCATGGCCTCGCTATAGCCATTTTTTCATCACTATGGGGGTGTAACCTCGTGGAAAGCCCACTATTACATCATGCTCAGGTCATGTCCAGAATCCTCAGAGCTGGTGGGCAGCCCTAGAGACTCTGTCTACACTGCTGGCTAATTATTAGTGACAGGAGCCAATTGCTGCAGGATAATGTCACACTGCAACACTCGGCTCCTGTCATTGTGAGGAAGCCGGCATTTTGGTGCCACCCCCTGGGTGATGCTTCAGAATGGCTGTTATAGCCACTACTTGGGGCCTCCTCCTGAGATGCCTACTGCTGCTGCTCTAATCCAATGCTGTGCTTTGGAAGTCGCACCATTAAGTGAACATCAGGTGCACCACCAGATATTAGAGCAACCTTATGGTTGCTTAGAAGGTCTGACGGTACATGACCGTCAGTCAGTGGCGTCAGAACATTTTTAGGTTGGGGGTGGCTAGATATAATTTCAGTTTGGCGCCTTTAAATATCTAAATGTCGCCCCGTCTGTGTTATACCTCATAACAAAAATGGAGAGAGAGAGATAGAGACCTGGAGAGAGACACATGGAGATAGAGACACATGGAGAGAGATACATGGATAGAGAGAGAGAGAGAGATGGGGAGAGAGAGATACCTGGAGAGAGATGGAGAGAGAGAGAGACACCTGGGGAGAGAGGTATATCATCAGCACTAGAATGTGTGCCCAAGAGAGCAGTTACCTGGAGGTCTCCGGGTAGAGGTTGCATTGTCTCTCCGGTGCAGGCTCTGGCGGGCTCCCAAGCCGTCACTCGCATTTAGGCAGTAGTCCAGCAAAAATTTGGTGGCCGTAGGGAGAAGGGGGGGGAGGTAGGCGGGAGGAGGAGAGGATAGGCAGTGACAAGGCGGCTGATGCAGGGTGGTGTAAGGCAGGGCGTAACTAGAACTTTGTGGTTCCCATAGAAAAATCTTGCCAGGTCCTCCCCTGACCCCCGCCATTGTCACTTCAATGCCCTTGGGGAGCAGGAGAGAGTGAGAAAGACAAATCGGGTAACAGGCTTAGAGCGAAAGAGAGAGGGGTGCGAGAAAGAGAGGCAGGTCAGGGAGAGAGAGAGGTTTTCACAGAAAAAGAGGGAATGAGCAAACGATCGGAGAGAGAGAGGGTATAAAGGCGGGTACGCACTAGGGGAGCGTTCAACGATATAGTGTGTACACACTGATCGTTATCGTTCAACGATAACGATCAGTAATGTCACCGCCGGCATTTCCGAACATGCAGCTCAGCCCGACATTGATGGGTTAAGCTACATATCAGCTCAATATTGGTGATTGCTGAACGGCATGCGAGAGCGCGCATCGTTCATCGGTCACAGAATTTTCCCACATACACACTGGACGATATAAGCCTAAAAATAAACGATAATGACATTTATGTCGTTATCGTTTATTTTTTAGGCTAAAATCACCTAGTGTGTACCCCCCTTAAGGGAGAAAGAAAGAAAGTGTCAGGGAAAGAGAAAGAGAGTGTCAGGGGGAGAGAAGGAGAGATAGTGTCAGGGGGAGAGAGGGAGAGACAGTGTCAGAGAGAGTGACTGACTCAGAGAGAGAGACTGTCAGGGGGAGAGAGAGGGAGAGACAGTGTCAGGGAGTGAGAGGAAGAGACAGTGTCAAGGAGAGGGACAGACAGACAGTGTCAGGAGAGAGAGAGAGAGAGAGAGAGAGAGAGAGCCAGTGCCAGCAGGGAGAGAGAGCTAAACACAGCATCAGGGTGAGACATTGTCACAGAGAGAGATAGCATGCCAGGGAGAGAGAGACAGTGTCAGGAAGAAAGTGAGGGAGATGATGTCAAAGAGAGTGAGTGTAGGGAGGGGACAGAGAGTGGCCCTCATTCCGAGTTGTTCGCTCGCAAGCTGCTTTTAGCAGCTTTGCACACGCTAAGCCGCCGCCTACTGGGAGTGAATCTTAGCTTATCAAAATTGCGAACGAAAGATTAGCAAAATTGCGAATAGACACTTCTTAGCAGTTTCTGAGTAGCTCCACACTTACTCGGCAACTGCGATCAGTTCAGTCAGTTTCGTTCCTGGTTTGACGTCACAAACACACCCATCCTTTCCCCTCTGACGACAGGGAAAAGTGGGAGCCATCTCCCAATGTGGACAAGGCTCTGTCCCGGCTGTCCAAGAAGGTGGCGCTTCCGTCTCCCGACACTGCTGCCCTCAAGGATCCTGCGGATCGTAAGCAGGAAACGTCATTAAAGGCCATTTATGTCACTACGGATGCACACCTCAGACCTGCCATGGCGTCGGCATGGGTGAGTAGTGCTATTGCTAAGTGGGCTGATAATTTGGCATCTGACATGGATACCCTGGATAGGGATAACATTCTTTTGACTCTCGGTTATATCAGGGATGCTGCAGCTTACCTAAAGGATGCGGCGAGGGATATTGGCTTCTTGGGATCAAGGGCCAATGCCATGGCAGTCTCGGCCAGGAGAGCGCTGTGGTTTCATCAATGGAATGCTGATGCCGACTCCAAGAAAGCTATGGAAGCTCTCCCTTATAAAGGTAGTGTCTTGTTTGGTGACGGCCTCGCTGACCTGGTGTCTACCGCTACAGTGGGTAAGTCATCTTTTCTTCCTTATGTTCCGGCACAACAGAAAAAGGCACCCCATTATCAGATGCAGTTCTTTCGGCCTAATAAATACAAAAAAGGAAGAGGCTCGTCCTTCCTTGCTTCAAAAGGCAGAGGAAGGGGAAAAAGGTTGCCTGCTGTATCAGGCTCCCAGGACCAAAAGTCCTCCCCGGCACCTGCCAAGTCCACCGCATGACGCTGGGGCTCCCCTACGGGAGTCCGTGCCGGTGGGGGCGCGTCTCCGACTCTTCAGTCAGGTCTGGTTTCGCTCGGGCCTAGATCCTTGGGTGTTAGACATAGTGTCCCAAGGGTACAAACTGGAGTTTCAGGAGGTGCTCCCCCACAGATTTTTCAAATCAGCCTTGCCAGTTTCTATCCCAGAAAGGGAAGTAGTGAGTGCTGCGATACAAAAGCTGTGTCAACAGTGTCATTGTCCCGGTACCCCCGTCTCAACGGGGAGAAGGGTTTTATTTGAGCCTCTTTGTCGTACCAAAGCCGGATGGCTCGGTCAGACCGATCCTGAACCTAAAATCCCTCAATCTGTATTTGAAAACTTTCAAGTTCAAGATGGAATCTCTTGGAGCGGTGATCTCCAGTCTAGAAGTGGGGTATTTTATGGCGTCAGTCGACATAAAAGATGCCTATTTACACGTCCCGATATATCCTCCACATCAGGGTTTCCTGAGATTTGCGGTGCAGGATTCTCATTACCAATTTCAGGCATTGCCGTTTGGTCTTTCCACGGCCCCGAGGGTCTTCACCAAGGTGGTGGCGGAAATGATGGTACTCCTACGCAAGCAGGGTGTCACAATTATCCCGTACTTGGACGATCTCCTGATAAAGGCGAGATCGAAGGAGCAGTTGCTAAGAAATGTGGAACTCTCCCTGACGGTTCTGCAACATCATGGTTGGATTCTAAATTTGCCAAAGTCTCAGTTGATTCCGACAACTCGGCTCCCCTTCTTGGGCATGATCCTGGACACGGAACTGCAGAGAGTGTTTCTTCCGGCGGAAAAAGCTCTGGAAATCCAATGCATGGTCAAGGAGATTCTGAAACCGGCAAGAGTGTCGATTCATCAATGCATTCGAGTGCTAGGGAAGATGGTTGCGACTTAGGAAGCCATTCCGTTTGGCAGGTTTCATGCCTGGGTGTTTCAGTGGGACCTGCTGGACAAATGGTCCGGGTCTCACCTGCACATGCACCGGAAAATAAGTCTATCTTCCAGGACCAGAATTTCTCTCCTGTGGTGGCTGCAAAGTTCTCACCTTCTAGAGGGACGCAATTTCGGGATCCAGGATTGGGTCCTGCTGACCACGGATGCAGTCTCCGAGGCTGGGGAGCAGTCACGCTAGGAAGAAGTTTCCAGGGAAAATGGTCAAGCCAGGAAACTTGTCTCCACATAAACGTTCTGGAGTTAAGAGCCATTTACAACGGCCTTCTGCAAGCGGAACACCTTCTTCGAGGTCTACCTCTCCTGATTCAGTCGGACAACGTAACCGTGGTGGCGTACGTAAACCACCAGGGTTGTACAAAGACCAGAGCGGCGATGGCGGAGGCCACAAGAGTTCTCCGCTGGGCGGAAAAACACGTGAGCGCTCTGTTAGCAGTCTTCCTTCCGGGCGTGGACAACTAGGAAGCAGACTTCCTCAGCAGACACGATCTCCATCCAGGAGAGTGGGCTCTTCATCAAGAGGTATTTGCAGAAGTGACAAGGCGTTGGGGAATTCCTCAAATAGACATGATGGCGTCTCGCCTCAACAAGAAGCTTCCGAGGTATTGTTCCAGGTCAAGGGACCCCCAAGCCAGTGCAGTGGACGCCCTGGTAACTCCGTGGGTGTTTCAGTCGGTATATGTGTTCCCTCCACTTCCTCTCATTCCAAAAGTGTTGAGGATCATAAGAAGAACGTGGATTCCAGCAGTACTCGTCGTTCCAGATTGGCCACGGAGGGCCTGTTATCCGGATCTTCAGGAATTGCTCATAGAAGATCCGCGGCCGCTTCCTCTCAGAGAGGACCTGTTACTGCAGGGGCCGTGCGTATTTCAAGACTTACCGCGGCTGCGTTTGACGGCGTGGAGGTTGAACGCCAAATCCTAGCTCGAAAGGGTATTCCCGGGGAAGTCATCCCCACTCTTCTTAAGGCTAGAAAGGAGGTCACGGCGACGCATTATCACCGTATTTGGAGAAAATATGTGTTGTGGTGTGAAGCCAAGAAAGCTCCTAAGGAGGAGTTTCAGCTGGGTCGTTTCCTCCATTTTTTGCAGGCAGGCGTGGATGCAGGCCTGAAATTGGGTTCCATCAAAGTGCAGATTTTGGCTTTATCTATTTTCTTTCTAAAAGAATTGTCCGCCCTTCCTGAAATTCAGACTTTCGTGAAGGGAGTGCTGCATATCCATCCTCCATTTGTGCCACCCGTGGGATCTTGACGTGGTGTTACAATTTCTTATGTCTCACTGGTTTGAACCTTTGCGAAAGGTTGAGTTGAAATTTCTCACTTGGAAGGTGGTCATGCTTTTGGCCTTGGCGTCCGCCAGACGGGTGTCGGAATTGGCGGCTTTGTCTCACAAGAGCCCATATTTGATTTTCCATGAGGATAGAGCGGAATTGAGGACTCGTCAACAATTTCTGCCGAAGGTGGTGTCTTCGTTTCACATAAATCAACCTATTGTGGTGCCGGTGGCTACGGATGCCGTAACGGTGCCAAAGTCTCTCGATGTCATAAGAGCTTTGAGAATTTATGTTGGCAGAACGGCTCTGGTTAGGAAAACGGAGGCTCTGTTTGTCCTGTACGCTTCCAACAAGATTGGAAATCCTGCTTCCAAGCAGACTATTGCACGCTGGATTTGTAATACGATTCGGCACGCTCATTCTACGGCTGGATTACCGTTGCCGAAGTCAGTGAAGGCCCATTCTACCAGGAAGGTGGGCTCATCTTGGGCGGCTGCCCGAGGGGGTCTCGGCACTTCAACTTTGCCGAGCAGCTACGTGGTCGGGTTCAAACACTTTTGTTAAGTTCTATAAGTTTGATACCCTGGCTGATGAGGACCTCATGTTTACTCAATCGGTGCTGCAGAGTTGTCCGCACTCTCCCGCCCGGTCTGGAGCTTTGGTATAGACCCCATGGTCCTTTTGGAGTCCCCAGCATCCTCTAGGACGTAAGAGAAAATGGGATTTTAATACCTACCGGTAAATCCTTTAGAGATGAGCGGGTTCGGTTCCTCTGAATCCGAACCCGCCCGAACTTCAGGTTTTTTACACGGGTCCGAGCAGGCTCGGATCTTCCCGCCTTGCTCGGCTAACCCGAGCGCGCCTGAACGTCATCATCACGCTGTCGGATTCTCGCGAGGCTCGGATTCTATCGCGAGACTCGGATTCTATATAAGGGGCCGCGCGTCGCCGCCATTTTCACACGTGCATTGAGAGTCATAGGGAGAGGACGTGGCTGGCGTCCTCTCCGTTTAGAGAAGAGAGAGACACAGTATTTTCGGGGAGCATTATTAGGAGGAGTACTACTGTATACTACTATACTACTTGCTGAAGTGATATTTATAGATTAGATAGTGTGACTGTAAGTGTATTATCTGACTTGTGGGGGAGACACTGACAGTGGGGAGCAGTTAGAGTCTGAGAGCAGGACTCAGGAGTACATATAACGTACAGTGCACACTTTTGCTGCCAGAGTCAGTGCCACACTGCCATTGTTGTGACCACACTGACCACCAGTATAATAATATATTTTGTGATTGTCTGCTTAGGCCTCGGAGTACTAGTTGCAAGTTGCAACGTGACCTGTCCTGAAGTGACCACCAGTTTAATAATCGATCACCACCAGTTTAATATATATATATATATATTTATATATATATATATATATATATATATATAATTGTATATAATATATATATATATATATATATATATATATATAATATTGTATACCACCTACCCGTGGTTTTTTTTTTTTTCATTCTTCTTTATACATACTACTATAGTAGCTTACTGTAGCAGTCTGCGGTGCTGTGCTGACCTGACAGTGTCCAGCAGGTCCGTCATCAGTCATTACATAATAAATATATATAGTACCTGTCCGGCTGCAGTACTAGTGATATTATATTGATTTCATCTCATTATCAATAATTTATCATCCAGTCTAGACTCTATATTAGCAGCAGACACAGTACGTTAGTCCACGGCTGTAGCTACCTCTGTGTCGGCACTCGGCAGTCCATCCATAATTGTATACCACCTACCCGTGGTTTTTTTTTTTTCTTTCTTCTTTGTACATACTACTATAGAGTATAGTAGCTTACTGTAGCAGTCTGCGGTGCTGCTGAGCTGACAGTGTCCAGCAGGTCCGTCATCAGTCATCATTACCTAATAAATATATTATCTACCTGTCCGGCTGCAGTACTAGTGATATTATATATACATACATATATATATTGATTTCATCTCATTATCAATCATCCAGTCTATATTAGCAGCAGACACAGTACGTTAGTCCACGGCTGTAGCTACCTCTGTGTCGGCACTCGGCAGTCCATCCATAATTGTATACCACCTACCCGTGGTTTTTTTTTTTCTTTCTTCTTTGTACATACTACTATAGTATAGTAGCTTACTGTAGCAGTCTGCGGTGCTGCTGAGCTGACAGTGTCCAGCAGGTCCGTCATCAGTCATCATTACCTAATAAATATATTATCTACCTGTCCGGCTGCAGTACTAGTGATATTATATATACATACATATATATATTGATTTCATCTCATTATCAATCATCCAGTCTATATTAGCAGCAGACACAGTACGTTAGTCCACGGCTGTAGCTACCTCTGTGTCGGCACTTGGCAGTCCATCCATAATTGTATACCACCTACCCGTGGTTTTTTTTTTCTTTCTTCTTTGTACATACTACTATAGAGTATAGTAGCTTACTGTAGCAGTCTGCGGTGCTGCTGAGCTGACAGTGTCCAGCAGGTCCGTCATCGGTCATCATTACCTAATAAATATATTATCTACCTGTCCAGCTGCAGTACTAGTGATATTATATATACATACATATATATATTGATTTCATCTCATTATCAATCATCCAGTCTATATTAGCAGCAGACACAGTACGTTAGTCCACGGCTGTAGCTACCTCTGTGTCGGCACTCGGCAGTCCATCCATAATTGTATACCACCTACCCGTGGTTTTCTTTTTTTCTTTCTTCTTTGTACATACTACTATAGAGTATAGTAGCTTACTGTAGCAGTCTGCGGTGCTGCTGAGCTGACAGTGTCCAGCAGGTCCGTCATCAGTCATCATTACCTAATAAATATATTATCTACCTGTCCGGCTGCAGTACTAGTGATATTATATATACATACATATATATATTGATTTCATCTCATTATCAATCATCCAGTCTATATTAGCAGCAGACACAGTACGTTAGTCCACGGCTGTAGCTACCTCTGTGTCGGCACTCCATCCATAATTGTATACCACCTACCCGTGTTTTTTTTTTTTTCTTTCTTCTTTGTACATACTACTATAGAGTATAGTAGCTTACTGTAGCAGTCTGCGGTGCTGCTGAGCTGACAGTGTCCAGCAGGTCCGTCATCAGTCATCATTACCTAATAAATATATTATCTACCTGTCCGGCTGCAGTACTAGTGATATTATATATACATACATATATATATTGATTTCATCTCATTATCAATCATCCAGTCTATATTAGCAGCAGACACAGTACGTTAGTCCACGGCTGTAGCTACCTCTGTGTCGGCACTCGGCAGTCCATCCTTAAGTATACTAGTATCCATCCATCTCCATTGTTTACCTGAGGTGCCTTTTAGTTGTGCCTATTAAAATATGGAGAACAAAAATGTTGAGGTTCCAAAATTAGGGAAAGATCAAGATCCACTTCCACCTCGTGCTGAAGCTGCTGCCACTAGTCATGGCCGAGACGATGAAATGCCAGCAACGTCGTCTGCCAAGGCCGATGCCCAATGTCATAGTACAGAGCATGTCAAATCCAAAACACCAAATATCAGTAAAAAAAGGACTCCAAAACCTAAATAAAATTGTCGGAGGAGAAGCGTAAACTTGCCAATATGCCATTTACCACACGGAGTGGCAAGGAACGGCTGAGGCCCTGGCCTATGTTCATGGCTAGTGGTTCAGCTTCACATGAGGATGGAAGCACTCAGCCTCTCGCTAGAAAGCTGAAAAGACTCAAGCTGGCAAAAGCACTGCAAAGAACTGTGCATTCTTCGAAATCCCAAATCCACAAGGAGAGTCCAATTGTGTCAGTTGCGATGCCTGACCTTCCCAACACTGGACGTGAAGAGCATGCGCCTTCCACCATTTGCACGCCCCCTGCAAGTGCTGGAAGGAGCACCCGCAGTCCAGTTCCTGATAGTCAGATTGAAGATGTCAGTGTTGAAGTACACCAGGATGAGGAGGATATGGGTGTTGCTGGCGCTGGGGAGGAAATTGACCAGGAGGATTCTGATGGTGAGGTGGTTTGTTTAAGTCAGGCACCCGGGGAGACACCTGTTGTCCGTGGGAGGAATATGGCCGTTGACATGCCTGGTGAAAATACCAAAAAAATCAGCTCTTCAGTGTGGAGGTATTTCAACAGAAAAGCGGACAACAGGTGTCAAGCCATGTGTTGCCTTTGTCAAGCTGTAATAAGTAGGGGTAAGGACGTTAACCACCTCGGAACATCCTCCCTTATACGTCACCTGCAGCGCATTCATAATAAGTCAGTGACAAGCTCAAAAACTTTGGGCGACAGCGGAAGCAGTCCACTGACCAGTAAATCCCTTCCTCTTGTAACCAAGCTCACGCAAACCACCCCACCAACTCCCTCAGTGTCAATTTCCTCCTTCCCCAGGAATGCCAATAGTCCTGCAGGCCATGTCACTGGCAATTCTGACGAGTCCTCTCCTGCCTGGGATTCCTCCGATGCATCCTTGCGTGTAACGCCTACTGCTGCTGGCGCTGCTGTTGTTGCTGCTGGGAGTCGATGGTCATCCCAGAGGGGAAGTCGTAAGCCCACTTGTACTACTTCCAGTAAGCAATTGACTGTCCAACAGTCCTTTGCGAGGAAGATGAAATATCACAGCAGTCATCCTGCTGCAAAGCGGATAACTGAGGCCTTGACAACTATGTTGGTGTTAGACGTGCGTCCGGTATCCGCCGTTAGTTCACAGGGAACTAGACAATTTATTGAGGCAGTGTGCCCCCGTTACCAAATACCATCTAGGTTCCACTTCTCTAGGCAGGCGATACCGAGAATGTACACGGACGTCAGAAAAAGACTCACCAGTGTCCTAAAAAATGCAGTTGTACCCAATGTCCACTTAACCACGGACATGTGGACAAGTGGAGCAGGGCAGGGTCAGGACTATATGACTGTGACAGCCCACTGGGTAGATGTATGGACTCCCGCCGCAAGAACAGCAGCGGCGGCACCAGTAGCAGCATCTCGCAAACGCCAACTCTTTCCTAGGCAGGCTACGCTTTGTATCACCGCTTTCCAGAATACGCACACAGCTGAAAACCTCTTACGGCAACTGAGGAAGATCATCGCGGAATGGCTTACCCCAATTGGACTCTCCTGTGGATTTGTGGCATCGGACAACGCCAGCAATATTGTGTGTGCATTAAATATGGGCAAATTCCAGCACGTCCCATGTTTTGCACATACCTTGAATTTGGTGGTGCAGAATTTTTTAAAAAACGACAGGGGCGTGCAAGAGATGCTGTCGGTGGCCAGAAGAATTGCGGGACACTTTCGGCGTACAGGCACCACGTACAGAAGACTGGAGCACCACCAAAAACTACTGAACCTGCCCTGCCATCATCTGAAGCAAGAAGTGGTAACGAGGTGGAATTCAACCCTCTATATGCTTCAGAGGTTGGAGGAGCAGCAAAAGGCCATTCAAGCCTATACAATTGAGCACGATATAGGAGGTGGAATGCACCTGTCTCAAGCGCAGTGGAGAATGATTTCAACGTTGTGCAAGGTTCTGATGCCCTTTGAACTTGCCACACGTGAAGTCAGTTCAGACACTGCCAGCCTGAGTCAGGTCATTCCCCTCATCAGGCTTTTGCAGAAGAAGCTGGAGACATTGAAGGAGGAGCTAACACGGAGCGATTCCGCTAGGCATGTGGGACTTGTGGATGGAGCCCTTAATTCGCTTAACAAGGATTCACGGGTGGTCAATCTGTTGAAATCAGAGCACTACATTTTGGCCACCGTGCTCGATCCTAGATTTAAAGCCTACCTTGGATCTCTCTTTCCGGCAGACACAAGTCTGCTGGGGTTGAAAGACCTGCTGGTGAGAAAATTGTCAAGTCAAGCGGAACGCGACCTGTCAACATCTCCTCCTTCACATTCTCCCGCAACTGGGGGTGCGAGGAAAAGGCTCAGAATTCCGAGCCCACCCGCTGGCGGTGATGCAGGGCAGTCTGGAGCGACTGCTGATGCTGACATCTGGTCCGGACTGAAGGACCTGACAACGATTACGGACATGTCGTCTACTGTCACTGCATATGATTCTCTCACCATTGAAAGAATGGTGGAGGATTATATGAGTGACCGCATCCAAGTAGGCACGTCAGACAGTCCGTACTTATACTGGCAGGAAAAAGAGGCAATTTGGAGGCCCTTGCACAAACTGGCTTTATTCTACCTAAGTTGCCCTCCCACAAGTGTGTACTCCGAAAGAGTGTTTAGTGCCGCCGCTCACCTTGTCAGCAATCGGCGTACGAGGTTACATCCAGAAAATGTGGAGAAGATGATGTTCATTAAAATGAATTATAATCAATTCCTCCGTGGAGACATTGACCAGCAGCAATTGCCTCCACAAAGTACACAGGGAGCTGAGATGGTGGATTCCAGTGGGGACGAATTGATAATCTGTGAGGAGGGGGATGTACACGGTGATATATCGGAGGATGATGATGAGGTGGACATCTTGCCTCTGTAGAGCCAGTTTGTGCAAGGAGAGATTAATTGCTTCTTTTTTGGTGGGGGTCCAAACCAACCCGTCATTTCAGTCACAGTCGTGTGGCAGACCCTGTCACTGAAATGATGGGTTGGTTAAAGTGTGCATGTCCTGTTTATACAACATAAGGGTGGGTGGGAGGGCCCAAGGACAATTCCATCTTGCACCTCTTTTTTCTTTAATTTTTCTTTGCGTCATGTGCTGTTTGGGGAGGGGTTTTTGGAAGGGCCATCCTGCGTGACACTGCAGTGCCACTCCTAGATGGGCCCGGTGTTTGTGTCGGCCACTAGGGTCGCTTATCTTACTCACACAGCTACCTCATTGCGCCTCTTTTTTTCTTTGCGTCATGTGCTGTTTGGGGAGGGTTTTTTGGAAGGGCCATCCTGCGTGACACTGCAGTGCCACTCCTAGATGGGCACGGTGTTTGTGTCGGCCACTAGGGTCGCTTAGCTTAGTCATCCAGCGACCTAGGTGAAATTTTAGGACTAAAAATAATATTGTGAGGTGTGAGATATTCAGAATAGACTGAAAATGGTTTTTGAGGTTAATAATACTTTGGGATCAAAATGACCCCCAAATTCTATGATTTAAGCTGTTTTTTAGTGTTTTTAAAAAAAACCACCCGAATCCAAAACACACCCGAATCCGCCAAAAAAAATTCGGTGAGGTTTTGCCAAAACGCGGTCGAACCCAAAACACGGCCGCGGAACCGAACCCAAAACCAAAACACAAAACCCGAAAAATTTCCGGCGCTCATCTCTAAAATCCTTTTCTCCTAGAGGATGCTGGGCGCCCATCCCAGTGCGGACTGTTACTTGCAGTTGTTGTTTCGGTTACACGAAGTTTGTGTATCAGTTATGTTCAGCTTGTTGCTGTTTTTCGTTCATACTGTTATCTGGTATTCTTGCTGATCCAGTTGTACGGTGTGTTTTGTGGTGTGAGCTGGTATGTGTAACCCTTAGTGTAACAAAAATCCTTTTCCTCGAAATGTCCGTCTCCCTGGGCACAGTTCCTATAACTGAGGTCTTGAGGAGGGGCATAGAGGGAGGAGCCAGTTCACACCCATTCAAAGTCTTATAGTGTGCCCATGTCTCCTGCGGATCCCGTCTATACCCCATGGTCCTTTTGGAGTCCCCAGCATCCTCTACGGACTAGGAGAAAAGGATTTACCGGTAGGTATCAAAATCCTATTTTTTGCAACTGAGGAAAAACGTTACTCAGAGACTGGGCATAAGTGCCATTAAGGATGCTCCAGTGTAATGCACTTCTTATATGGCAGGTAAGCTTGTTTGCAAAAGGTAAGAAGCAACCAGTGCACTTGCCCAAAAATCTAATCTATGAAGAATTTATGAACTTAAACAAGTATAGAAAACTGAAATGTTCTCCTTATTTTCAGAATTAAATGAAAGCAAATAAAAATTCAAAGACGAGAGTATAGTGAAAAATAGTTCAATAAAGGGTTTATTAATATGTGTGCAAAATAGTCTGTACAGTACAGTGTTTTAAGAGTAGTCCAGGATCACAGTCACACTGATAGGGCTCTGATACCGCACTGTGGGGGTCATTCTGAGTTGATCGCTCGCTAGCAACTTTCTGCAGCGATGCGATCAAGTTAAATCTTGGCAAAATTGCGCATGCGTATGCACCGCATTGCGCAGGTGTGTTGTACGGGTACAAAGAGGATCGGTGCTGGGCGATGGATTTAATGAAGAATCCATTCGCACAGCCGATCGCAAGGTGATTGACAGAAAGAGGGCGTTTGTGGGTGTCAACTGACCGTTTCCTGGGAGTGTTTGAAAAAAACGCAGGCGTGTCCAAGCGTTTGCAGGGCGGGTGTCTGACGTTAATTCCGGGACCAAAAAGACTGAAGTGATCGCAGCGGCTGAGTAAGTCCAGAGCTACTCAGAAACTGCAAAAAACATCTTTGTGCCGTCAGCTGCAAAAGCGTTTGCACACTCGCAAAGCTAAAATACACCCCCCCATAGGCGGCGACTATCTGATCGCAGCGCTGCAAAAAGTTGCTAGCGAGCAATCAACTCGGAATTACCCCCTGTGACTGGTATCTAGAGAAAAGAGGGAAGACGACACTATATATAATATATCTCTGCTGCAGGTTACCTGGCAGTCAGCGCAGTTAATTGTTCTATAGAGTGAGTGCACAACACCTGATTCAGACAACGGATGATACTTGAGCAACAGCTGAATGATATCTACAATAATCAGTCAGACAGATGCAGATTTAATATAGACATGCAGGCTATCCATGTCTATACAACAGGATAGAAAGTAACATATCAACAGTGCTTAATATTAAAAAAGAAAAAGCAAAGCTGTAAGCAAGGTCAGTAATCTGCGCAAAAATCATATCCACTTTCTTTGTTTTAGGCCTAGAAAGCCACTATAATATTCCTGCTTGCTGCGCCAATTTTCCCATCTACAATATGTACAATTACAGAGATTTTTAAATATCTACATACAGAGGTATTCACATATACAGTAGATATTTATTTTAATATACACATTCACAAACTCTGAGACATGACTATCTGACCCTTTTATTTAAGATAAACATCTCTGGCAGTGCACTAGTTATACTGTAGCAGCATTTCATAAAGGATAAAGGTAACTACAGACAAAAAAAACTTTATTTCCAATTGGACACTTGTATTTCTGTATAATCACCCCTATATACAGCTGAGACATAAACCTTGGGGGCCTTGCAGAGTTGAACCAAATTGGCCATAAATTCATCAGCATACCAAATATTGGGGAGAGGTAAAGTAGAGAGAGTTAAGTACTAACCAATCAGCATCTAACAGACATGCTGTGTTTGAAAAATGACAGTTGGGAGATGATTGGTTGGTACTTTGGGGTTTATGTACTAAAACTTGGAGAGAGATAAAGTGGACAGAGATAAAGTACCAACCAACCAGCGCCTGTCATTTTTTCAAACCCAGCCTGTAACTTGGCAGGAGCTGATTGGCTGGTACCTTATCTCCGTCTACTTTATCTTTCTCCAAGACTTAGTACATAGACCCCCATCTCTCTCCAAGCATTAAAACATCTCCCCATAAATGTTCCTTATGACTGCTGCAACTATGCAACCACACCACCACAGTCCATATTTTTTTTAATCACGTCACCAACTGTAAGGGTAAGTGCTAGTATCGAGGAATAGTGTGGACATATTTCTTTAGTCTCGTTTTGACTCTGGATTCCTATAAAACCTTTTAAATAAACCACAACATAAGGCCCATATACACGGGAGAGATGAGTGCTGAGCAAACCGCTCAGCACACATCTCTCCCGCCGCTCAACACAGCGCGATGTGTGCTGAGCGATGTGGGGGGGCCGCTCATTTCACCCAGCGGGTGAAATGAGCGACGTGCTAGATTGAGCCTGCATGCAGGCCAATCTAGCACCAGCGATAGCGATGCGCGGGTCAGCGCACCGCTATCGCTGTGGGAGGTACACACGAGTGATCTGTTCTTAAAATCTAAGCAATCTTGTCAGATTGCTTAGATTTTAAGCATGGATCTCTCCGTGAGTACCCCCTTAACTCCCTAGCTTTTGAAGTTTTTGCAAACAAAAAGAAATTGCTTGCTGTAATTGAAATACTTGACACCGCTGCCTCACGATTGTGTGCCTGGCGCATATCAATACATCTCTGTGATTACAGGTGAAGAGGTGCAAAAGTGCAAATGTCACATCAAAAATCTAGCCTTCAACTTCTTTAAAACCCACCCTTTAAATAAATAGAACTTTGTCCTAAAATACTAATGGCTCAGCTTTATTTCAGCTTAAAGCCATCGTGAGAATGATGAGACATCACGGGGGAAATGTAATGCAGCATTTAAAGCAACAATTTCTGAAAAAGGCCAAACCAGCCTTTAAAGACAAATCACTGCTTTAAAGGCTGATGCAAAAAACACCAAAAATCAATTTCCCAGCAGGGAAACATGGCAAATTGTGTGTATTTTTAGATTTTTGTGCAGCTATACTGTAAAGGTAGAAAGGAAGGAAAGACGTCTAGCTAGGATGAGATTTGGAACTAAGGGGGACATTTACTAAGCAGTGATAAGAGCGGAGAAGTGAGCCAGTGGAGAAGTGGCCCCATCAACCAATCAGCAGCTCTGTATTTTATAGTATGCAAATTATAGATGTTACTTCAGTGCTGATTGGTTGCCATGGGCAACTTCTCCACTGGCTCACTTCTCCGCTCTTATCACTGCTTATGAAATGTCCCCCTAAGGGGTCTATTTACTAAGCCTTGAATGGAGATAAAGTCGCTGGAGTTAAAGCATCAGTCAATCGGCTCCTAACTATCATGTTACAAGCTGTGTTTGAAAAATGACAGTTAGGAGCCGATTGGCTGGTACTTTATCTCCAGCAACTTTATCTCCATCCAAAGCTTAGTAAATAGACCCCTAAATAAAAGAAAATGAATTTCAGTAACCGCATTCTCTGAAATGAACAGACTGCAAAATGCTTATTACAGCAGTGATTTTATATAACAGTAAATAAATAGCTCTAAACTTCTTTACTGAGGGACAGTGAAACACCTGAGCAAATGCCACGTTAGACATTTAACAAGTGTGGTTCATTGTTTGTGTATGCTTGCTGTTTCCATCCTGAAGAGCAGGTAAGACATGTTGATCTATATTATTGTAGGCAGCGACTGACTTAGTGTCAGATAATTACTCAAAAGATAAATAAACCCTTTTCTTAGTAAAGAAAACATTTTCTCAATTAATATTTTGGAAAATAAAAATCACCAAAGTAAAGAACTTATCTAATTTGCTTATTCCAACAACTCTATAAAACAAACAAAAAAAAAAACAATGGAGGAATACAGAGGCCATCTGGCCGTTTCATCTTCCTAGTTTTCAGCTTCTCCCAATAACCAGCTCCAATGTTCTACTGAACACTGGCCGCTACTGCCCATACCACACATTGCACGGGGGGCAGCCTAATATATAAACATACATGTAATGTTTATATGTAAAATGAGTTGTAACAGCTGATTAGTGAGTGCTTTAGCTCTCGCCACTTTACCTCTCTCCACGTTTTGATAAATACCCCCCATATTTTTGAATTGAGAGTAGGGTCCCCAGTGGTCTTCAATGTATTTCTGTAGAATTTAGTAGTATGCATTACTTTTATTTTTCAAAAAAGGAGGAGGTGGTAACAATTTCATGTCATTCAACTTTTTTGTTGATAATCAAAGAACCAAATATTGCATAATACATCAGCACTTGTTAATGTACAGAGTATTATAGTGGAACGCAGAACTGGCCCTATAATGGTTACATTAAGGGAAACGGGCATTAGGTAAAGTGTTGGCCCGATTCAGAATTGCAGGTAAATCAGCCGCAGTTGCATCTGCTTTCCATGCTCAGTAATAAATGCTACTCTCTATTCCGAGTCAGCTACACCTAGGTGGTCAACGTCAGCCCCATCCATTTGCTGGTGACAGCATCCGTTATTATTATCAGTATTTGCACAGCCACTGGCTGTCGGCATCTAAAGATGGATCTCTGCATAGACTCACCTCTTAATCAGGGCCATCTTTTCATATGGGCTCAGTGGGCAGTTGCCCAAGTACCCCAGGAGTATAAGTGACCTAGGCTGATAGCTGAGGGTCCCCTTTTTACAGAGGTACCAGATTTTTTTAAATCATCCCTGGGAAACTAGAGATATCTGACTTCAAAGTAGTGGCCCCCATCCGGGCCTGTTAATTGCTCTACCCAGATATCTTGGGTTCTGTCGGAGAGTTTTTCTGAGGGTACTCTCCAAAAGCTGGCACTCTCCCCTTTCGGAAGACACTGGCTGCCTGTCTCTACTATGCCCAGAACCAGAGATATCAGCCTACCAGAAGCTGTTCCCTGCTCCAGCTCCACACGCCTGGTATGCAGTTCTATATTTTCATCGGTGGATTGCTCTGGCTCCTGAACTCTGATCCCCAAGTCCCCAGTACCCCCTGAAAGGTGGGACTCTCTAGTTTTTTTTATCCCATTGAAAGCTAAGAAATCTATTTCCAGTCAAGCAAGCTGCCCTCCCACTGGAAAATGATGAATATTAAGCCCACTCCACTGTCCTCCCCTCCCCTGCGTATTAAACACTCCCTACCACCCTGAAAGTCATGTACCAGGGACCCCTTCATTCAGCCCTATGCTCCCTTCTACAGTTTAGTGTTCTCCCTCCCGCCCCATCTTTCACCATCTGTGCAGTAAAGGAGTAACTAGCAGAAAGTACTGCTCCAGGTCCTGCATGCTGAGCAGAAGATAGAAAACCCCTTACCACCAGCTGGACATCAAAGCTGCCGCTGATAGCACCCCCCATCCCTACTGCTGGAGGATAGGTAGGGGCCTCAGTGGATTGCTTCACCCAGGGGCCTACACTGCTGTTTAGACGGCCCTGCTCTTAATAGCCTGCAATTCTGTCCATGGCACGCTTATCCTACAGCTAGTTACAACCAAGCAGCCAAAAGTGGAGCTGTAGCTGAGATCCATACAACTCTGCACTAATTGCTCTAAGTTGCATATGCAGGCTCCAACACATACGTAGTTTTGGTGATGCGGCCACGTCAATCCAACTTTGATTAAAATGTACTATAAGTATTGATCAAACTCTCTGGGGCAGATGTACTAAGCAGTGGAGAGAGATAAAGTACCAGCCAATCAGCTTCTGTCAGGTAACAGGCTGTGTTTGAAAAATGACAAAAGCTGGTTGGTTGGTTGGTACTTTATCTCCCTCCACTTTATCACTCTCCAAGGCTTAGTACATCTGCCCCTCTGTGTGATCAAAACTTTTCCATGTCTCCTAAAGTAGCCGTGTGATGTACCATTTATATTTTTACACTACAAGAATGTTAAATGCAAGTCTGTTCTAGTTTATTAAGGGTGAACCAAACCTATGTGTTACATTAGCCTATCGACTACTATGCAGTAATAGCCATGATGACCCACTTTTCTTGCTTCAACAATGTTGTTACTAAAACTAGAATAGACAGAGCTAGATGTGGAAGCAGCGCAGTATTATATTTGTCGCCCCTTTCGTTTCACCTGTGATTCCGCACACAATAATACAGCTTAGGGTACATTTCAGTGGCACATGATTCTAATGTCATTTGAATCTCAGAATGGTATTAAAATTGTGAACATGGCAAGGAAGGTCTGCAAACAACAGACGGCATGACGAAGAATGCATATGCAAATGCAGGGGGGTTTCCAGTTGCCCGAAAACTCCCTCTTCCCCACAAGCTGGCCAGCGGCCACTATGTGCAGTATAAAGGCTGGAAAGGGGCTGTTGCACATGCCCAGTGGCAGCAGATCTTTTTACCAAGTCTGCAGTGTGTGCTTGTGGATCTGAGTGCTTAATCATCGCACCAGAGAGAGACTCTGGTATGTGGATACCCTGATTATTGGGCCTGCATATGTCTGCATGTACTACGGCCCTCATTCAGCTTCAGTTGCAGTTTTGTAATTTTAACAAAACTGCAACTGGCTGTGATCACATGCTGGGGGCTGCCCAGCACAGGGCAAGGGTGCCCAGCATGCAAAAATCCAGCAGCGATGCGATCACAATGCAACAGCCTTGAGAACGCTGGCAGAGGCATTCGCATAGGTGAGATGTGTTCGCATCTTCCCAGTCCGCGTATGCGCAGTGCGGGCACTTCGGGGGCAGACCAGGAGAGACTGATACTGAATACCCCCTTTACATAAGCTCTTTGGTGCAGACTATACCTTGTTACATGCTAATTATGCCTCCTTCATGGGCTGGTGACAATCTCTCTAAAATCAAATATTTAGAAACCCCCCTCCAGAAATCCTGCGTTTGTTCCTGAAGTGTCAGCCATAAACCCAAATGCCTGCTCAAAGGATGTAGAGTCGCAGATAACTGATACCTAAGTTTAACCCTTTCGTCTAACCCCAATCTTTTAGAGCAATACATTACATTGCTTACTTATTTAAGTTCACATATGTCTACAATCCACTGCAGGTCATAATGTTAAGAAACAGTGGGAAATGCAATAGTACTGAAAGGGGTATATTTACCATATAGGCAAACTAGGCACATGCCTAAAGGCAGCACAGTTTAGGGGGTAGCCCAGATCAGGTTTATTTTAGATGAATTTAGTTCAGTATTTCCCCTTTTGATATGTATTTTTGCTACTTGGTCTTTTTCCCATAAGTATAACACAGGAGGCAGTGTTGTTTAGCGGCACAGATAACTTTCAACTGTCCTGATCATCACAATGTTCTATGTTCCAATGTCATAATCAGGACTGAAGTGTCACATTCATCAGCCAGTTGGGGATTTCTGTTTGTTCATTGTTGCCCTACACATCACAACACTGGTAATCGGGTGTTGCACACACCTGCCTCTGGTGCATTCAGCAAGGGTGGTAGGACTGGTACTAGAGCGGGGAGAGGGACAGCCTAATTCTATCTCCCTATGGCACAAACATGTCACCTCTGTGATGTCAGAAAGTAGGGTCACATTAGCATGTTGGTAAGGAATAGCAAATGTAGGCTTCACAAAGTAATTACTGCTTCAAACTATAGGTAGGAAAACAGATGTATGGAAAGTTTTTTAATGTACTGCAGAATGAGGAAATATTCATTTATGATGACTGTTACACTTTAACATCTTCACTACAAACAGTTTCAGATCATAAAAGCATAAAAATAGACCAAAAATAAATATTCTTTAAAGTCACACAACATGTACAAAAACATTACTCAGCCCTTATAAATTGTGCAACAGGACATAGACACAACACACTGCTTACTTACTAATGTCTCTGTCACCTCCTCTGCAATCCTTCCCAGCAGGCAGAACCATCATTATGTCTGACTTTTTAGTAAATCTACCCAATAATGACTAAATGTTTATGGGTAAAAAATTGCAGTCAGGGAAGTCCTTTGCCAAATATATAAACATATAAAGTAAATCAGAGAGGGGTGCTCTCACTAGTATTGAACATATTCTGTTTTATTGAAGCATCAGAGCAAAGCTGACATCTCACGTTTCAATAAAACAAAGCAGGATCGCAACTCTATATACTCTTTTTTTGTGTTATGCTGTATATACAGATGCAGTTGTTGTATACAAAAATTCATGACCTGAAAGCTGACATATTTATCTTTTACAGTACTGTTTAAACATGACATGTGCTTCAACCATACCATGTATTCCCTGAATACCCAGAATTACACAATAAAATCTGGCACAATCTATACATATAATAATTACCAATGGCAAGAAAAGGAATTTAAAAATAGTACAAATATTAATTGGTGGCATAGCTCCATTGTACAAAATACGGTAAACATGGTTTATATATTTACATTTTATATATCACATAATTCCGCAGGGTGAAATGCATCTGCAGCTAAAAGTTCTGGACGGTGATTGTTGGTTGTGTCAACATTGCAAACTCTTGTACTTGCTTTTAACGCTGCAACTTGCAAGCTACTTCTGAAACCAGTCAATCAGATTCTCTTTCTAAACATCATCTCAATAAGATAGATATACTCTCCTCTCCTTTAAATGCTCATGTTATGTGTGCTGCAAGTGTACACACTGACAAGTTCTAGTCTCAGCCTTGTAAATTATTCTGCAGCTCACAAAGAAAAGGTAAACCTCATGAAAATCTAACCGACCTTGTCATCCTATCATATAAGTAGTAAATGGTTTGTTCATAAGACCCTAGTAACATTTTTGCAGGACTTGTTTACACAATATCCTTTCACGAAGTTAAAGATTTAAAGTATCTCTAAACTTTATTCTGGAGCTGAAGGCAGTCTTGGTCGAGGCTTGGAATCTGCAGTTCCATTGGCAGCTGTATAAGAACACGCCTCCGTTCCGTTATTCCAAGAGGTGGATCTGTTGATTGAGTGTTTTCCGCCACCAATGTTTAGCAAATTTTCAGTCTTTGTATCTGCAAAGAAACAAACTCGATTTTGAAAGCATACTATAACACGGAGAGGATTAGGGGTAAGTAAAGAGGAACGTTTTGTCAATATTCAGCCCAAGAGAAGATGCATCAAACATTGGAGAGATAAAGTAGAGAAGTTGCCCATAGCAACCAATCCGCTTATAACTGTCATTTTATAGTCTGTGCTAAATAAATGGAAGCTAGAAGCTGCTTAGTTGCTAGAGGTAACATCACCACTTTATCTCTCTCTAAAGTTTGATACAGCTCACAAATGAGAGAGTTGGTTTATCACTGTTTGCCACTCGACTACAGAAAGTCAGGTTAGAGGCGTCACCGAATCTGGTGACACCCGGCTTGCACTTTGTATCCTTCCCCCCCGGGAGGCATAGCCTAACATAAGTGGTGTGGCCTCATGGGAATCCTGATTACATCACACCGGGACATGCCCAGCATCCCCGAAAATGCTGTGCTGCGCCCTTAGACTAGTGCATTGATTCCCAAACCTATGGTTGCGAGGCTCTTACAGGGGTGCCTCAGATTGGTGGACCAGAACAAAATCAAATTATTTATGGTCAGTCACAGGCAAAACCAGTGCTAGTGACTGCCAATCATAAAACATATGGACAATCAGAAGCTACACCACCACATAAGTGGTCCTTAGGATAAAAGATAGGCACAATTTACTTAATTATTATTATTTTTTTTTCAAATTTATCATTAAAAAACTTTTATCCTAGGGGTGCTGTAAAAAATACTGATACTCTAGGGCAGGCATTCCCAACCACGGTCCTCAAGGCACACCAACAGTGCAGGTTTTAGTGATATCCAGGCTGCAGCACAGATGGTTAAATCAAAATAACTGAGCTACTAATTAAGTCACCTGTGCTGAAGCCTGGATATCACAAAAACCTGCACTGTTAGTGTGCCTTGAGGACCGTGGTTGGGAATGCCTGCTCTAGGGTGCCACGATTCAAGAGACTTTGGGAACTGTGAGACTAGTGCCTGCATTGTTGAATCCTTCTCTGTGAAGGGAGCCGAGTGCTGCAGAAGAATGTCACACTGCAGCACCTGGCCCTGTCACTGTGGAGAAACCAGCATTTTGGTGTCACCCCCTACGACGGTGACACCCGCCACTGAGCCAGGTTTTCATGAGTTGACTGTGTCTTTAAAAAATTGAAAATAAATTGAGTATATATTATGATAGACACAGTCCTTGGTGTAGAATCTCTTACTGTATTCCAGGAATGTTTTTGAAACAGTGCTGGGAACAACTTCTTTTAGGGGACCTACAATCTACAAAAAAACGTGAGAGAGGTTTAATGACGAGACCTCCCATTTTCCACGCAGAAAAAGCAAATTTGTATTTCACAAAACACCAACAGAGGCAAACTATTCTACGTCATATTGAAGCGGCCCTCTTTCACAATTCAAGACATGACGGTGTAACACATGTTGTTCATAACCAAACCTGCTTTCAAAATAGTCTTGCATTTAGCTCTGTCCTTCCAAAAGCTTTAAGTTTGCCCTAATTGTATATGAACTGAAGACTCTAATATTTGCTGCATGTCTGTCAGTCAAATGCTGTATGTGGATTGCTATAAGATGCCGGTGTTCCTTTCTCCCCAAAACACTCACTAAAATACAGCTTAGGTTTGTGAAGATGCATCTGTAACACAAGAATTTTGGAACAACCTTCTATAGACAGTTCAAAGTGCAATTTTTTGATTTAAAAGTACTGTATCATATTTGTAGAAAACCTATATAATGTAGAATGATATATAGTGGACGATGATAAAGTACCAGCCAATCTTCTCCTAGCTGTCATTTTTCAAACACAGCCTGTAACATGACCATTAGGAGTTGATTGGTTGGTACTTTATCTCCAAGATTTGATAAATCTCCCCCACAGTTCCATGAAGCTTTGCAATCCTTAGGTCTACCATGGGCAAGAGTATTCAGTGATGGCGCCAGGCACTAGTAGAATCTAGAGTGGTGCTCGGGTCTACTGCACATGCGCAGGATTTGGGGGAAATGTTGCTGCAGCCATTTTCCTGGCAATTCCCTACCATGCATGCACAAAACTCCATGAAAATGGCTACCGTGCCATTTCTCCAGTGATTTTTCTGGGCTGCTGTAGTGGATGCTGGACTCTGGAGAGGGGAGTACTAGGGATGGCCATCGGTGTGGTACCCATCGATGGTTACCGTCAATGGCGATGTATTGAATCATAGATGACCGGTGGTCATCCCTAGTGAGTACTGAAGAAATGGGTGCTGTGCGTGCAACCATTATATGTACCACTAAAAAGAGTGGATAAGTGGGCCAGTGGAGAATTTGACCATGGCAACCAATCAGCTTTGATCAAGTGAATTCTATAAAAGTATACGTAGCAGCGATTGGTTGCCATGTGCAAGTTCTCCACTGGCTCACTTCTCCAATTTTCACTGCATCATACATCTTCCCCTCTATTCAATAATTGCATATTAGCACATTTTACTATATGTGTTTCTCTGTATACAGATGTTCTCTTACATACATATTCTCACCTGTATCTTTTTTCTGGGAATTGACCTTGCAATTTGTCTCCTCCTGAAGTTTTTTCTCAAACGTCCGTACATCCTCTAGTGACATACCTGCAATAATAATGTCATGCAATGGTGATCTTCATTTGTAGGTTTGCTTTACCATCAATCACAGTTATACATTCCATGTTAATACTTTAAAAAATGTCAGAAAGTGGGCAATGCCTATCTTTTAGTACAACCAGAGAACAAACAAATAAGTGAGTGAACAGGTTCTTTTTCACATTAGCAAACCACAACAAGCAACATTCTACCTGAATAGTACAAGCCACATCATAAGTCAGTGTCTGCATTTAATTACCATATACCTGGGGGAGGCATTCATTTTGCCGGATGTTGGGATCCCGGCTGTCAGGATACCAACGCCCGGTGAAATACCGGCGGTCGGAATCCCGACAGCCAGACGGAATCCCCACCTGGGTAGGTGTCCATGCAACCAACCGAGGAGGAATATAACGCGTTGTGACTGAAGGTCGCCACCAGGCCCGAGATAGCACGGCGAGTGCAGCGAGCCCGCGGGGGGACACTCTGCAATTTACTGCCGGTATTCCATCTGTCGGGATCCCAGCATCGATCTCCTGACTGCTGGGATCCCAACAGCCGACATATCATACTGAATCCTTACCTGGAGCTAGAAACAGGCACAGTACATGTAATTAACTGCCTATGATTATCAACTGTCTGAATCCAGGAACTGGTAAAGTGCCTAACTCCAACAACTTCCCAGAACCAGGAACAAGCACACTTACTTTCACCACCAACTGCCCAGAGCCAAGAACCAGTACAGTGCTCCATCAACTGCTGAGAACAAGAAACCAGCACAGTGCTCCACCAACTGCTGAGAACAAGAAACCAGCACAGTGCCTATCTCCACTGTCTAGTGCTGGTAAAGTGCCTATCTCCAACAACTTCCCAGAACCAGGAACAAGCACACTTACTTTCTCCACTAACTGCCCAGAGCCAAGAACCAGCACAGTGCTCCACCAACTGCTGAGAACAAGAAGCCAGCACAGTGCTCCACCAACTGCTGAGAACAAGAAACCAGCACAGTGCTCCACCAACTGCCGAGAACAAGAAACCAGCACAGTGCTTCACCAACTGCTGAGAACAAGAAACTAGCACAGTGCTCCACCAACTGCCGAGAACAAGAAACCAGCACAGTGCTCCACCAACTGCTGAGAACAAGAAACCAGCACAGTGCTCCACCAACTGCTGAGAACAAGAACCAGCACAGTGCTCCACCAACTGCTGAGAACAAGAAACCAGCACAGTGCTCCACCAACTGCTGAGAACAAGAACCAGCACAGTGCTCCACCAACTGCTGAGAAAAAGAAACCAGCACAGTGCTCCACCAACTGCCGAGGACAAGAAACCAGCACAGTGCTCCACCAACTGCTGAGAACAAGAAACTAGCACAGTGCTCCACCAACTGCAGAGAACAAGAAACCAGCACAGTGCTCCACCAACTGCTGAGAACAAGAAACCAGCACAGTGCTCCACCAACTGCTGAGAACAAGAACCAGCACAGTGCTCCACCAACTGCTGAGAACAAGAAACCAGCACAGTGCTCCACCAACTGCCAAGAACAAGAAACCAGCACAGTGCTCCACCAACTGCTGAGAACAAGAAACTAGCACAGTGCTCCACCAACTGCAGAGAACAAGAAACCAGCACAGTGCTCCACCAACTGCTGAGAACAAGAAACCAGCACAGTGCTCCACCAACTGCTGAGAACAAGAACCAGCACAGTGCTCCACCAACTGCTGAGAACAAGAACCAGCACAGTGCTCCACCAACTGCTGAGAACAAGAAACCAGCACAGTGCTCCACCAACTGCTGAGAACAAGAAACCAGCACAGTGCTCCACCAACTGCTGAGAACAAGAAACCAGCACAGTACTCCACCAACTGCTTAGAACAAGAAACCAGCACAGTGCCTATCTCCACTGTCTAGAGCTAGAAACCACCACAGTGACTGTCACCACTAATTGCCCAGAGACAGGAACCAGTACAATACCTATCTCCACAAACTGCCTTGAGTCAGGAACTAGAACAGTGCATATCTCCACCAACTGCCAAGGCTTAAAGTATTTGCTGTATCCATGAACATGAATCTCCACCAACAATTACAACTGTGAGTCCACTACCTTATGCATCAAGTTTTCCCATACTACTTGGGTTCTAATCATATCTGGACAGAGCCATATTTATCAACTCTTTCATGTCACTGTGTGTTATTCATTTGAATCATTGTACATTGCTCAGTACTATGCTGGTACTTATTTTATGATTTCCTATAACAATTTTGCATATGGCATTATTCTGCTGACAGAGGCCACTGCCACCAAGGAATACCATTGCCATGATATGGTGTACATGCAATAATGTTTAGGTAGGTGATATGTGGCAAAGTAACATCCATATGAATGCCAGGACCCAAGGTTTCCCAGCGGAACATTGCCCAGAGCATCAGACTTCCTCCACTAGCTTGCCTTCATCCTATAATACTGGTGCAATCTCTTCTTCAGATACACACAGACACACAGGCCATCCACATGATGTAAAAGGAAAGGTGATTCAGCAAACCAGGCCACCTTCTTCCATTGTTCCATGGTCCAGTTTGATGTTCACATGTAGGCGATTTTGGTTTGTGGACAGGGGTCAACATGGGCACTCTTTCCTGTATGTGACTACACGGCCCCATGCACAGCAAGCTGAGATGCACTGTGTGTTCTGACCATTCTATCACACCCATCATTCATTTTTTTCAGTACTTTGAGCTACAGTAGCTCTTCTGTGGGTTTGTACCAGTTGTCCTTCCTTGGACCACTTTTGGTAGTTACTAACCAATGCATGCTGGGAACAGCTCACAAGGGTTCAGTATGATTTACCGACAGACACAATACCGACAGTCATAATCCCGACAGCCATTGACCTACAGTTAAAGTTCCAACACGGTCAAAATACCGACATTCATTATGCCGACATGTTCAAAATGCTGACATAGTCAAAATACCAACATTTGAAATGCCGACAAAATACCAACATGAGTTTTTGTGTGTGTCAATGTTGACATAGGTCGACATGGACACCGTCTAAGTGCTCCGTGTCCCCTTTCATGGCTCCAGGTCCACTGGGATGGTAAAGAATGAACAAGTCTGTTTTGGGGCAGAAATTCCTTAAAAATGCATGTCGACATCTCAAATGTCGGTATTGACTACGTCAGCATTTTGAACATGTTGGCATAATGAATGTCGGCATTTTGACCGTGTCGGTATTTTTACTGTCGGTCAATGACGGATTATGACTGTCTGTATTGTGGCCGTCGGTATATCATCTGCTACCCCCCCCCCCACAAGACCAGTCATTTTTGGAGTTGCTCTGACCCAGTCGTCTAGCCATCACAATTTGACCCTCAAAATCACTCAGATCCTTACTCTTGCCCATTTTTCCTGCTTTCAACACATCAGCTTCAAGAAATAAATGTTCGCTTGCTGCCTAATATATCCATCCCCCCGACTGGTGTCATTGTAATGAGATAATCAATGTTATTCACATTGCCTGTCAGTGGTTTCAATGTTATGGTTGATCAGTGTAAGTGAGCAATTGGTAAAATAGCACATAACGTTATCTGTAATCACACAGACACTTTACCATAAGTGCTGGTTATCCTTTTTCTTATTAACTAATAACCTGTAGCTAATAATTTATTTTGTTTTTATACAAGGTCGAGTCACATTATTATGACCACCTCCTACAGTTGACGCCAGCAGCGAATAGCCCATGAAGTACGTCACGAGTCATGCGCTGGCTTGTTGGGTATATAATTATTTATTTATTTTATTTATTACCAGTTACTTATATAGCGCACACATATTCCGCAGCGCTGTACAGAGAATATTTGCCCATTCACATCAGTCCCTGCCCCAGTGGATCTTACAATCTAGATTCCCTATCACATGTACACACACACATTCATGCTAGAGTTAATATTGTTGGGAGCCAATTAACCTACCAGTATATTTTTGGATTGTGGGAGGAAACCGGAGTACCCGGAGGAAACCCACGCAAGTACGGGGAGAATATACAAACTCCACACAGTTAGGGCCATGGTGGGAATCGAACCCATGACCTCAGTGCTGTGAGGCAGTAATGCTAACCATTACACCATCCGTATGCGATAGGCCGTCTGCACACATATCACTCGTTGCTGTCATGGGTAAAAGGGGCAATTTATCTGAGTTGCAAGAAAGGATGATAATCGGCTTTCTGGCCAAGGGTGGCAGTATTTCTGAAACAGCGCAGTTTGTGAACTGTCCGCAGGCCTCTGTGGTGAAGGTGTATCATTACTAGACAAATGGAACCATTGTGAATGACTGATGTGGAAACTGTGGAGCTCACGCGCCATTGATGTGAGAGGTGAACATCAGCTACGAAAGTGCGTGAGGGTCAACCGACATGCTACAGTGGAGCAACTCACCATCAATATGAACCTGGGGGCTACAAGACGTGCGTCTAAAATGACAGTTCAGCCCGTCTAGCTGCTGTCCGTACTGCACACGGCGGTAACTCTGGCTATTAGCTGGTGGTCATAATCATGTGACTCAACCATGTAGTTTTGGCATACTCCCATTTGATCTTTGTTATTGCTGTCCAATTTATATTTTTTTATAGAAAACATACTTTTGTATACAATGCATACATCCCCACTAGATTGTTAGCTCTTCAGAGCAGGGCCCTCTTTACTCTTGTTATCTAAGCCCTCGTCTCGACACATTTCACTCGCAGCTCTCCCCTACTCAATGACCATCTTTACCCTGCTAGTAAAGGCTCATCTCCATCTACGGCCACCAGCCCCTATTAGTACGATGCTCAATCCCTCACTTCTTACATCTTAGCTATATTATGTATGAGAATGTGTGGTGCTCCCTGTTAACTGTACTCTATTTCTGTTATTTATTTACTGTAATGCTATGTTTTGTCTCCCTGTACTGTCCTTTGTACGGCGCTGCGAAACACATGTGGCGCCTTATAAATAAAATGCAATAATAATAATAATCTGTATTCTCCTTACTGTATCGAAATAAAACAATATATTTTGATTTGGATCATCTGCCATGAAGCCTCCACTTGCAAAGTAGGAATATTATACTTACCATACCATTCGTCCATCCAAGCCACAGCCTGTCTGTGCCCTGCCAACAAAATGTCTTTGATGTTCTGAAAGAAAAACGTGTCAGTAAAAGTCACGAGTCTGATGCTTTTTTCAATGTAATAGTACAGAATAGATGGACTTAGACATTAATGGGGCAATTTGCTGTGATGTTCAGCAGCACACATCACTGTATATTATGGCAGCCAGACATTGTGAATTAGCCTGTGCATCCACGGGCGTAGCCAGAACTTAATGGGCCCTATAGCAACATTTTGAAGGGCCCCTGTCCTGTTAATTTTATGCCCCATAATAATGCTCTAGTTAATTTTCCGAACCACAGTAGTGCCTTACTTAATGTTATGCCCCATAGTAGTGTGCTAGTATATTTTATGAACCACAGTAGTGCTCTAATTCACATTATGTCACATTGAAGGGCTGCCTGTACACATTATGCAACACAGTATCCCCAATTCACATTATGATAAAGTTCATATTATGCCACACTATAGTGCCTCCACTTTATACTGTGCCACATTACAGTGCTTTAGTTTATATTATGTAACAGTATAATGCCGTCCAGCTCATTTTATACCACATTACAATGAGCAGGTACAGGGGACCAAAATAAATAGATATATTGTAGCCCCCAAGGTAAAAGTTTGCAAGTGCCCCTATGTATCTACCAATGGTGAAAAATCTATACAGTGCAACATATTTAATTTTGACAGGGAAGGTGGGCCCCTCTCAGGTCTGGGCCCCATAGCAGCTGCACTACCTGCACCTGTGGTAGCTACGCCCTTGTGTGCATCTCTTTGGAACTGTTTTGGGAGTTCACACAATTACAGGGAATTAAATCGCTGCCTTCTAATGGCATTTTTAGACAGTAAGTTTTCTCATATTAATTACATACATGGTCTGCAGGTAGCAGCACACTCTAAACAGGTAAGACTTCAGGGGATAAATTTACTAATAGTCGATTCTGGACGATGTCTGATCACTTTTGTATTTAAAGGTCTAAATGACACATTTACTAACAGATGATGTTTGCCATCGTTTAAAAAAAAATTAAATGTGGAATTTAGACCCTGAAATACAAAACTGAACAATCATCGACCAAAAATCGACCCAGATCAATTATTAATAAATATACCTCTAAATCCCACATTACTAACAGATCTTTCAAAGGCAAATGGTTAATAATGGGTCTAATTCAGAGATGTATGGTTTGCGTACACCTCCAATGATGGGGCGTTTTAGCATGCGCAGGACCCGTTCTGTGCATGTGCAGAACGGGTTCTGTATCATCTCACGCAGTGGGATGCACTTTAAATGCCGCCGGACAGGATCCCGGCGGTTGAAATACCCATGCCAGAAACCTGACCGACGGCATAAAACCGGCATCAAAATCCAGATGAAGGTTGGATCCCAGCGTCGAAATACCGATGCCCAGTCTTACAGCGGCACGCGCTCACATCCCGTTGTGGGGAGGGGGGTGGAGGTTAGGTTTAGGCATTAGAAGGGTTAGGGTGCAGGGACGGGAAGGTTATGGTTAGGTACCGTGGAGGGGGTTAAGCACTTGCAATGGGTTGTTAGGGGTAGGCACCAAGCAGGGAGGGTTGGGTTTAGGCAATGGGAAAGGGAGGGCTAGGGTAAGGCACCACCAGGAAATGTAAGGGTTAGGCACCACTGGAGAGGGTTAGGCACCCACAAGAGATGGTTAGGGTAGGGGGCAGAAGAGGCTTAGGGTACTTTCTGGGGGGCTGTCAGGATAATGATGGTTGGGATTCCGCTGTCAGTATTCTGACCGCTGGCATCCTGTCCATCGGGATACCAAACTGAATCTGATGCAGTGCACCCTAAGCCGCATCCTGTAGGGGCAGTGCCAGTCTCCACTCAGAAAAATGGGGCATGTCGCCCAAGTTTACTGGTTGTGCTAATGGGGTGAGGGGAAAGTGTCCTGCACAACCTGTTTTGAATGGTAATGAAAAAGATGTAACAAACCAGCAATATGGAAGATATTTGTGGAGAATGCTCCGAAAGTAAATTATCCTGCTGGTGGTGCTCCCCGAGGTCAAAGATAAATCAATCACAAGAGAAGGTTGTTCCTTGAAAGAGATCAGGGAACCTAGAAGTAAACCTCTTTGTGGGGGCACTCTTATTTGATTATTATAATTTAAAATATAACTTTTATTTAATCAATTTAAATGAATATAGTATTCAACCTTTCCCAAACATAATTTTTTTCAAATATAATTTTTTAAATATGCATAAAAAGTAATTAGGTTCAGAATGCAGTAAATATGCTCAAAAAACTGAGAGTTTCTTTATCCTAATTAATCAGGCCCCAAAATGCGGGTCGCCCATGGGTGAAAATATAGTCTCTTACGATTTTGAAAAATAAGGTCAAAAAAAAAAATAATAATCTTATTCTGACCCAACGGCACGTCAGGATTTCCTAGCGGGACACCCGGCCTGCGGCTCATAAAAAGGTATCAAGATCATATGATGTCTAAGTGTTGGTGGTTACTCATAAAACCACCAAAAGCCGCTAATTCTAACAATATCTCACACAGTCACATAGTGTTTATGTATGTCACTCCTGTTGGAAAAAAAAGGATATACTGTAAAAATTAATGATTTCGCAGCAAGGAGATGTTCCCAAGTACCTGTAAAAAAGTATCAAGATCATATGATGTCTAAGTGTTGGTGGTTACACATAAAACCACCAAAAGCCGCTAATTCTAGCAATATCTCATACAGTCACATAGTGTTTATTTATATCACTCCTGTTGGAGAAAAAGATATGCTGTAAACACTAATGATTTCGCAGCAAGGAGATGTTCCCAAGTACCTGTAAATGAGAGAAACATGTATCTGTTTTTTGCAATTAATTGCTGTTTCTGATAAAAATAGGAACCGTCAAAACAGTCTTTGTGAATCAGAATCTCAGACTTTGTATTGCTAGTTACATTGGAAATATCAGACAATAACCAAAAAACAGAAAACAGGTAGGTAACTGAATGATGTCGATCTCCCTGTAAGAATGGTCATAGATTATAATTATGCCATGCACATTAGGAGTTTAAACACTCCACAAGTTTATGACAGTCCACTTTAGTAAGATATAGTAATATTTTTGTTGCAGCAAGAAGGAGTAACAATGAGATTGAAGTCTCTCTGTGACTGATGCAGATATAAATTGACAGAATTGGATTTTCGAACAATTATAGCTCAAAGACATGTAATGTGGAGAATACTGATCATTTTCTTTAGTGTTGTGAAATGTCTAAATCATCTCCTGCTGTAGATAGTACAGAGGCCCGTCCCATATGTCTAACCGACTTCTGCTGCCTTCCCATATGTGTGCAAGCACACAGTGAATGAGAGGTGAGAGAGCCGGTCCGGCGGTAACGGGCTGAAGAAAGAAAGAAGTGTATCATCTGTCACCCGCTGCGGCGCCCTGCAACCCTGTTAACCGTGGTCAGCGCAGAGTTCACAGGAGCCGCCGTGCAGGTGATGAGAGTGCACTGAAATACCTAGTGGGGATGAGATGTCCCCATGTGCAGCGGCTGCGGCTGGTGTCTCCGTCAGTGCCGAAGTCCGGACCCAGTGACGTATCTCGGGATTCCGGAAGTTGCGTCATGTGACGCGTAAGAACAGGAACGTACGTTTCACCCTAACAGCGGGCTTGATCACCATGGTGATCAAGCCCGCTGTTAGGGTGAAACGTACGTTCCTGTTCTTACGCGTCACATGACGCAACTTCCGGAATCCCGAGATACGTCACTGGGTCCGGACTTCGGCACTGACGGAGACACCAGCCGCAGCCGCTGCACATGGGGACATCTCATCCCCACTAGGTATTTCAGTGCACTCTCATCACCTGCACGGCGGCTCCTGTGAACTCTGCGCTGACCACGGTTAACAGGGTTGCAGGGCGCCGCAGCGGGTGACAGATGATACACTTCTTTCTTTCTTCAGCCCGTTACCGCCGGACCGGCTCTCTCACCTCTCATTCACTGTGTGCTTGCACACATATGGGAAGGCAGCAGAAGTCGGTTAGACATATGGGACGGGCCTCTGTACTATCTACAGCAGGAGATGATTTAGACATTTCACAACACTAAAGAAAATGATCAGTATTCTCCACATTACATGTCTTTGAGCTATAATTGTTCGAAAATCCAATTCTGTCAATTTATATCTGCATCAGTCACAGAGAGACTTCAATCTCATTGTTACTCCTTCTTGCTGCAACAAAAATATTACTATATCTTACTAAAGTGGACTGTCATAAACTTGTGGAGTGTTTAAACTCCTAATGTGCATGGCATAATTATAATCTATGACCATTCTTACAGGGAGATCGACATCATTCAGTTACCTACCTGTTTTCTGTTTTTTGGTTATTGTCTGATATTTCCAATGTAACTAGCAATACAAAGTCTGAGATTCTGATTCACAAAGACTGTTTTGACGGTTCCTATTTTTATCAGAAACAGCAATTAATTGCAAAAAACAGATACATGTTTCTCTCATTTACAGGTACTTGGGAACATCTCCTTGCTGCGAAATCATTAGTGTTTACAGCATATCTTTTTCTCCAACAGGAGTGATATAAATAAACACTATGTGACTGTATGAGATATTGCTAGAATTAGCGGCTTTTGGTGGTTTTATGTGTAACCACCAACTCTTAGACATCATATGATCTTGATACTTTTTTACAGGTACTTGGGAACATCTCCTTGCTGCGAAATCATTAATTTTTACAGTATATCCTTTTTTTTCCAACAGGAGTGACATACATAAACACTATGTGACTGTGTGAGATATTGTTAGAATTAGCGGCTTTTGGTGGTTTTATGAGTAACCACCAACACTTAGACATCATATGATCTTGATACCTTTTTATGAGCCGCAGGCCGGGTGTCCCGCTAGGAAATCCTGACGTGCCGTTGGGTCAGAATAAGATTATTATTTTTTTTTGACCTTATTTTTCAAAATCGTAAGAGACTATATTTTCACCCATGGGCGACCCGCATTTTGGGGCCTGATTAATTAGGATAAAGAAACTCTCAGTTTTTTGAGCATATTTACTGCATTCTGAACCTAATTACTTTTTATGCATATTTAAAAAATTATATTTGAAAAAAATTATGTTTGGGAAAGGTTGAATACTATATTCATTTAAATTGATTAAATAAAAGTTATATTTTAAATTATAATAATCAAATAAGAGTGCCCCCACAAAGAGGTTTACTTCTAGGTTCCCTGATCTCTTTCAAGGAACAACCTTCTCTTGTGGTTGTGCTAATGCCAACATCAGCATCTTCCAACACAGACTTCCTGGACCTGTCTATGGAGATGCAAGAGACAATCTGAGTAGCCTCAGGGTTACTCAGACGGCTATGGAAAGGATATGGTGCACCAGCGCACTGAGTACTACATGTTCGGCGAGCTGCTACAACCAAGGTAAACCTTAACAATTACAGATAAATGACAGGATGATGTAGTGCTCAACCTAGATGTGTTGAGTATAATTGTGGCCAACCTTGATTTCAAATAAAGTACTAAGACAAATGAAATTACGGTTTGAGAAGTATATTTGTGCATGACACCCATTGTGGCTCAAGCACCCTATACTACACAATCTATTGGACTTTTCAGGGGTTAACCACGTGGATTGTTAACAGTCTTATTCCCTCATACGCCTCCTGTGGCATTAGCAAATTATCACATCACTGCTGTGTCCAAAGGAGCAGCAAAGATCTGTGGTGCTCCGTCTCTGAATCAAGGCCAATGTGTACCACTGAACATGTTTAAAAAATTGTATGGGACAAACAGTTGCTTTAAAGATTCATGTTGTTTTGCTTATATTCCCTTTTAAATAGTGCTTTGAAGCTTTGAGTCATTTTGTGTTGGGTTGGAATTTGTGCATAAGAGGCATTTTCATTTCAAGCACGTAATAGTAGTTTAAGACTGTCTTAATAAAATTGGAATGTAACCGCCCCCTCCCTGCCCCAAACGTCTGCAGACTCGCAATCAACTGACTTCAGCAGAAATAACTGCATCTGACCATGCAAGACCCATACGGCACATGGTCACTACGGGTCCGGCATGTGCTTCTTCACTTTGGCAACGGTAAAAAAGTTCTGCATTCTAGAAACAGTTACATATATTTAGGGAGACTTCTGTGTTTCACTGTTGTCTTTTTACTATAAGAGGGTAGAACAGTGGCTTGTAAATACCTGTTAAAGATTCAAAATATGACTTAGGGCCTAATTCAGACCTGATCGCACTTCTGTGAATTTGCAGAGGTATGCAACTGGATAGTCACCACCCAGACAGAGTGAAAATCCGCCTTGTGCAAGTCTTCGTACGACGTGCAAAAGATTTGCAATCGCTGGGCAGCTGCAAATCCATTCGCAACTCATTCACCATCTAATGATTTTTCCAGTCTGTGCAGTCTGTGCGTAGCCCAGGACTTACTCCTACAGTGTGAAAGAAACAGGCTGATCGGGCTGGAGCTGACGTCACACACCCTCCCAGAAAACGATTGGGCATGCCTGCGTTTTTCCTGACACTCCCAGAAAACGGGCAGTTACCACCCACAAACGTTCGCTTCCTGTCAATCAATCTGTGTACGTCTAGCTATTAAAAAAGACGCAGGGTTTTTTCGCAGTTTGGCCTCGCACCTGCGCATTGTGATCTGTACGCATGTGCAGTCGTTCGATAATTGGACACTTTGCGATTTCGCACAACAGCGGTGAGGTCTGAATTAGGCCCAAAATGCGGATGTAATTCCTGATTGGTTTTAGAATGATGAAATGGGAAACACTACATGGATTAACACTTACATTTTCATTTATTGAGATATCAGGTGATATACACTCCTTCACACTACATTGTGTCTAGCCCATTGACATATCTATAATGGGTGCAAGGTGCCCAGAGGGGTCTGAGTTCAGGGAGGCCCGCACTCCGCACACCCTGCACCCATTTAATTATACTCAACTCTCCGTCTGCCCAGCGCTGACAGCAGAGCGGCAAATATCACTCGGAAAATGGCCACCGCGGCTATTTTCTGGTTATTCGCACATGCACAATGATGCACAGAGATGTTCAGGGCAAAACACGGCACAAGCCATGTTCCCAGAGACCTGCCCATACGCAGTATACTCTGGCACAACACCAGAGTCTGCTGCATGGCCAGAGAGGAGGGGGCCCAATGGGAGAATGCATACGCACCCCCTGCTCTCTTAAAGTGCCTCTGTTCTAGCATGACAATAAAAATTCTGCTTGTGATGAAACATTTCCTTCATCACAAGGGTATGTCCACACTAACTTTTTCTCTTGAGGCATGTTGTCTAGAAACAGAAAAGAAAGCCAAAAAATCTTCCAAAAGCTAATACATACTCAAAAAAAAAAAAAAAAACTAGAAGCCAGACCACTTCTCTATTTGTTACCTGTTTACACCTCAAATTTCTAAATGAAAGCCGCACAGGGCCATCATTTTGGAAGAGCTTCATAGCAGGCAATGAAGGGTGACAACAAAATGCCGGCTTCTCCACAGTGGCAGGAAGCTGGGTGCTGCACTGTGACATTATCATGCAGCACCTGGCTCCTATCACTGGCAGTGCAGGCACAGTTTCCAGGGGTAGCCCGGCATCTCTGTGAATGCTGGGCACACCAGCAGAGTGATGTACACAAAGCCACGCCCCCCTATTGTAGTAAATGAGGCCTTCCCGCACTGACCCCGATGCCCCCACTGAATGGCAGTCACCAGGTCATAAAGGGTGTAAGTATACTTTTTCACTTATGTGGGTTTAAAGGGGATACGGTCATTAGGTCGATCACACTTAGGTTGACAGTCATTAGTCAACCACTATTGGTCAACATGCATTAGGTCGACATGGTCACTAGTTCGACATGTACTAGACCGACATGGAAAAAGGTGGACATGCGTTTTTCACAATTTTTTTTTTTATTTTTTTACTTTTTCATACTTAAATAACCTTGCCCATGGCATGGCAAGCGAAGCGAGCCATGCGAGGGGACACAGTGCACTAATTGGGGTTCCTCGTCACTTTACGAAGAAAATGACACAAAAAAAGTAAAAAAACCTCATATCTACCGTTTTCCATGTCGACCTTGTTCATGGCGACCTAATGACCATGTCGACCTAATGCATGTCGACCAATAATAGTCGACCTAATGACTGTCAACCTAAGTGTAGTCGACCTAATGACCCATATCCGGTTAAAGCTGAAAAGATGAGACTGCAGAGCTTACATTCAGTTCATTCTATTAATAGAACCATATTTTGGGAAATGCTATTTATTGTATACGTTTCATTCATTCATTATTTATTTGAAAGTAAAGCTATATCATCACTATGAGTTTATTTTGCTGGCAGTAGAATACTTACCTTATGTATGAAGCTTTCAACTCTTGACTGAAATCCATAGACCTCAAATTTGGCTGCTACTAATTTATAAGAGCACATAATGGGCCGTGTAGTCTCCAGCCAGTCCTGCAGTAACGGACCTCGGCCGGTCTTATCTGAATGGAATGTTCTGAGGTCCTAAAACAAACAGTGTGTTACTTTCATAAGATGAAAGCAATATATTCCTATTTAATTACAAACCTATACAATCATTTATATGAGCAACGATTCATGTTCTATTAGACATCTTCATGTTAGTTGCATATTTTTAGTTAAATATATAATAGCTGTTCTCTGTTACAGTAGCAAAACATAGGGAATTATAAGGGTGTAGTAGGGTATGCCGGTGGCTGGGCTCATGGCGACCAGCATACCGGCGCCGGAATACCGACCGCCGGCATACTGACAGCTGGGAGAGCGTAAATGAGCCACTTGCGGGCTCGTTGCGCTCACCACGCTGCGGGCACGGTGACGCGCTACGCGCACCACGCTATCTATTCTCCCTCCAGGGGGGTCGTGGACCCCCATGAGGGAGAAAAAATGTTGATATGCTGGCTTTCGGGATTCTGGTGCCGGTATACTGTGCGCCGGGATCCCGGCAGCCGGCAAACTGAAGACCACCCAATTATAAGACTGCAGATCCAACTACATCCATTCAGAATCTTATTTCAATACTACATATTCAAATAAGGCAGTACGGGGGAGATTTATCGAAGCTTGGAGAGAGATAAGTTGGAGAGAGATAAAGTACCAACTAATCAACTCCTGTCATTTTTCAAACACAGCCTGTAAAATGACAGTTAGGAGCTGATTGGTTGGCACTTTATGTCTCTCCAATTTTTATACATCTCCCAATAAGTAGATCACAGGTTCTCAAACTCGGTCCTCAGGACCCCACACGGTCCATATTTTGCAGGTCACCTGTAGATTTTTAAAATGTGAAAGTTGGTGATACACAGTTCAGCTGCTGGGTGACATGGAAAATGTGAACCGTGTGGGGTCCTGAGGACCAAGTTTGAGAACCACTGAAGTAGATCATAGAAGGGTCCAGTGATTCAACTTTGGTCTTTTGGTTTCTTGGGGCTTCAATTCACATGAACTGTCGTCCACCCTCCCCAGAGTGGCTGCACCCCTTACAGTTGTGGTAGTTTTGCCACAATCCAAAAGTCACACCCACATATAAACCAGGTATTCAGTTTAAATTCTTACTTCTGATTTTTTGTAATAACCATCTGGAAGGTCATCATTGGCTATGTCAATCAGACAAACATCATCTTCTGGCGTAGGTTTTTCACCAAATACCTAAAAGACAAAAAAGCAGCTGAACTTGAATTCATCTTTCCAAAATGTTCAGAAGTGCAGTCTCCATAGCATTTTCAATGAGCATTTACCATAATTCAGTTTTGCACATTGTGTGTATTGACCACACTGGGCAGTAATTTAAAGGTGCAAAAAATAAGATTTTAAACCTACCGGTAAATCTATTTCTCCTAGTCCGTAGAGGATGCTGGGGACTCAGTAAGGACCATGGGGTATAGACGGGCTCCGCAGGAGATAGGGCACCTAAAAAGAACTTTGACTATGGGTGTGCACTGGCTCCTCCCTCTATGCCCCTCCTCCAGACCTCAGTTAGAGAACTGTGCCCAGAGGAGATGGACAATACAAGGCAGGATTTAGCAATCCAAGGGCAAGATTCATACCAGCCCACACCAATCATATCATGTAACCTGGAACATACATAACCAGTTAACAGTATGAACAAACGACAGTAACGGTCCAAGACCTATTCCAACTGTAACATAACCCTTATGTAAGCAACAACTATATACAAGTCTTGCAGAGTTTCCGCACTGGGACGGGCGCCCAGCATCCTCTACAGACTAGGAGAAATAGATTTACCGGTAGGTTTAAAATCTTATTTTCTCTTACGTCCTAGAGGATGCTGGGGACTCCGTAAGGACCATGGGGTTTATACCAAAGCATCCAATCGGGCGGGAGAGTGCGTATGACTCTGCAGCACCGACTGAGCAAACGCTAGGTCCTCATCAGCCAGGGTATCAAACTTGTAGAATTTAGCAAAAGTGTTTGACCCCGACCAAGTCGCCGCTCGGCAAAGCTGTAATGCCGAGACGCCTCGGGCAGCCGCCCAAGAAGAGCCCACCTTCCTAGTGGAATGGGCTTTAACCGAATTTGGTACTGGCAATCCAGCCGTAGAATGAGCCTGCTGAATCGTATTACAGATCCAGCGAGCAATAGTCTGCTTCGAAGCAGGTGCGCCAATCTTATTAGCAGCATACAGGACAAACAGAGCCTCTGTTTTCCTAATTTTAGCCGTTCTGGCAACATAAATCTTTAAGGCTCTGACTACATCCAGGGATCTGGAATCCTCCAGGTCACTTGTAGCCACAGGCACCACAATAGGTTGATTCATATGGAACGAAGAAACCACTTTAGGCAAAAATTGCGGACGTGTCCTCAATTCAGCTCGATCCACATGAAAAATCAAGTAGGGGCTCTTGTGTGACAAAGCCGCCAATTCAGACACTCGCCTTGCTGATGCCAAGGCCAACAGCATGACCACCTTCCAGGTAAGAAATTTCAACTCAACCTTGTTAAGCGGTTCAAACCAGTGTGATTTTAGGAACTGCAACACCATGTTAAGGTCCCATGGTGCCACTGGAGGCACAAAAGGGGGCTGGATATGCAGCACTCCCTTTACAAACGTCTGGACTTCTGGAAGAGAAGCCAATTCCTTCTGAAAGAAAATCGAGAGGGCCGAAATCTGTACCTTAACAGAGCCTAATTTCAGGCCCATATCCACTCCTGTCTGTAGGAAGTGGAGAAAACGACCCAGATGAAAATCTTCCGTAGGTGCATTCTTGGTCTAACACCAAGACACATACTTTCGCCAGATACGGTGATAATGCTTAACCATCACCTCCTTCCTAGCCTTTATTAAAGTAGGGATGACCTCTTCCGGAATCCCCTTTTTCGCTAGGATTCGGCGTTCAACCGCCATTCCGTCAAAAGTAGCCGCGGTAAGTCTTGAAATACACAGGGCCCCTGTTGCAACAGGTCTTCCCTCAGAGGAAGAGGCCAGGGATCTCCTGTGAGCATCTCTTGTAGATCTGAGTACCAGGCCCTTCGAGGCCAGTCTGGGACAACGAGTATTGTCTGTACGTTTCTTTGCCTTATGATCCTCAACACTTTTGTGATGAGAGGAAGAGGAGGAAACACATAGACCGATTTGAACAGCCACGGTGTTATCAGAGCATCTACTGCCACTGCCTGAGGGTCCCGAGACCTGGCACAGTACCTCCGAAGCTTTTTGTTGAGGCGTGACGCCATCATGTCTATTTGAGGACTTCCCCAAAGACGTGTTATGTCTGCAAAGACTTCTTGATGAAGACCCCACTCTCCTGGATGGAGATCGTGTCTGCTGAGGAAGTCTGCTTCCCAGTTGTCCTCTCCCGGAATGAAGACAGCCGACAGAGCGCTTACATGATTTTCCCCCCAGCGAAGAATCCTTGTGGCTTCCGCCATCGCAACTCTGCTTCTTGTCCCGCCTTGGCGGTTCACATGAGCCACTGCTGTGACATTGTCTGATTGAATCAGAACCGGTAGGTTTCGAAGAAGACTCTCCGCTTGTCGAAGGCCGTTGTGTAGACAGGACTCCTGGTCTGACCAAAGACCCTGAAAATTTGTTCCCTGTGTGACCGCTCCCCATCCTCGGAGGCTCGCGTCCGTGGTAACCAGGATCCAATCCTGAATTCCGAACCTGCGACCCTCCAGCAGGTGAGCACTTTGCAACCACCACAGGAGAGACACTCTGGCCCCTGGGGACAGAGTTATTTTCCGATGTAAGTGCAGATGGGACCCGGACCACTTGTCCAGAAGGTCCCATTGAAAAGTCCTTGCATGGAACCTTCCGAAGGGAATGGCCTCGTAGGCCGCCACCATTTTTCCCAGAACTCGCGTGCATTGGTGAACTGACACCCTTTTCGGTTTTAGCAGGTCTCTGACCATATTCTGGATGTTCTGGGCTTTCTCTATTGGGAGGAAGACCTTCATTTGTTCCATATCCAGTATCATACCTAGGAACGGTAGTCGAGTTGTCGGAATCAACTGTGACTTCGGTAGATTTAGAATCCAACCGTGTTGCTGGAGCACTCTCAGAGAGAGCGCCACACTGCTCAGCAATTTCTCCCTTGATCTCGCTTTTATCAGGAGATCGTCCAAGTATGGGATAATTGTGACTCCATGCTTGCGCAGGACCACCATCATTTCCGCCATTATCTTGGTGAAAATCCTCGGGCCCGTGGAAAGTCCAAATGGCAACGTCTGAAATTGGTAATGACAATCCTGTACAGCGAATCTCAGGTATTCCTGATGGGGGGCATAAATGGGGACGTGAAGGTATGCATCCTTTATGTCCAGAGACACCATAAACTCCCCCTCCTCCATATTGGCTATTATCGCTCTGAGTGATTCCATTTTGAATTTGAATCCTTTTATGTACAGGTTTAGGGATTTCAGATTCAAAATAGGTCTGACCGAACCGTCCTGTTTCGGGACCACAAATAGGGTTGAGTAGTAACCTCTTCTCTGCTGGTGCAGGGGAACCTTGATTATCACTTGCTGTATACACAGCGTTTGAATTGCAGCTAACACTATATCCCTTTCCGATGTGGAAGCTGGTAGGGCCGATTTGAAAAATCGGCGCGGGGGCACCTCCTCGAATTCCAATTTGTAACCCTGGGAAACTATTTCCAACACCCAGGGATTCAGGTCTGAACTGACCCAGGCCTGACTGAAAAGTCGAAGACGTGCCCCCACCGGTGCGGACTCCCTCAGGGGAGCCCCAGCGTCATGCTGTGGGTTTTGGAGCTGCCGGGGAGGACTTTTGTTCCTGGGCACCTGCCGAAGCAGGTGCTCTTTTGCCTCTGCCCTCACCTCTGGCGAGGAAAGAGGATCCCCGACCTCTTCTGGACTTGTGCGACCGAAAGGACTGCATCTGATAGGGTGTTACTTTCTTTTGCTGTTGGGGAATATAAGGTAAAACATTTGATTTACCTGCTGTAGCTGTGGAAACCAGGTCCGTCAGCCCATCCCCAAACAATACATCACCCTTAAAGGGTAGTACTTCCATATGTTTTTTGGAATCCGCATCACCCGTCCATTGGCGAGTCCATAAGGATCTTCTCGCTGAGATAGACATGGCATTGGCCCTAGAAGCTAGCAATCCAATGTCCCTTTGAGCATCCCTCATAAATAAGACTGTCTTTTATGTGGGCTAGAGTTAAGAATATAGTATCCTTATCCATATTATCAAATTGATCTGTCAGCTCAACTGTCCAAGCTGCAATTGCGCTACACACCCATGCCGACGCAATTGTCGGTCTTAGCACAGCCCCCGTATGAGAATAAATACACTTTAAGGTAGTTTCTTGCCTGCGATCTGCAGGGTCCTTAAGGGCCGCTGTGTCAGGAGACGGTAGCGCCACTTTCTTGGACAAGCGCGTCAGGGCCTTGTCCACAGTGGGGGATGATTCCCAAATCTCCCTGTCCTGCTTAGGGAAGGGGTATGCCATATAAATTCTTTTGGGGATCTGCGGTCTCTTTTCCGGAGTCTCCCAAGCTTTTCCAAAGAAATCATTTAATTCATGAGATGCGGGAAAATTAATAATCTGTTTCTTTCCCTTAAACATGTGTACCCTTGTGTCGGGGACCGAGGGTTCATCCTCAATATGTAACACATCCCTTATTGCCACAATCATACACTGAATGGTTTTAGTCACCCTAGGGTGCAATTTTACTTTGTCGTAGTCGACACTGGAGTCAGAATCCGTGTCGGTAGTAGTGTCTTGTGTTAAGGGACGCTTTTGAGACCCCGACGGGCCCTGTGAGTCGGTCCAATCTGAGGATTGACCCCCTGATGTCCCCCCTAATTCAGCCTTATCAAGCCTTTTATGTAAAGATGCCACACTTGCATTCAACATATGCCACATGTCCATCCAATCCGGAGTCGGCACAACCGACGGGGACACACCACTCATTTGCTCCAACCTTCCGCCTCAGACATGTCGACACACACGTACCGACACCCCCCACACACACAGGGATTAACCTATAAGGGGACAAAACCCCAACCAGGCCCTTAGGAGAGACAGAGAGAGAGTATGCCAGCACACACCAGCGCTTAAAACCACTGGAAAAAATATGACCAGATAGCGCTTTTTTATATATAATATACCAATTCCCACTCACTGCGTCGCTAATGTGCCCCCCTCCTCTTTTTTCCAGCCTGTGAAGTTCAGCAGGGGAGAGACCAGGGAGCCAGCGTTCATGCATGCAGCTTCTGTGGAGAAAATGGCGCTGGTTAGTGCTGAGGATCAAGCCCCGCCCACCCGACGGCGGGCTTCGGTCCCAGTGACTTTTCTATTAAAATGGCGGGGGATCTTAGATTTACTGCCTCCGCAGCCTAATCTATCTGAATTTGCCCTAAAGTGAGGAATATTGCTGCCCAGGGCGCCCCCCCCCCCCTGCGCCCTGCACCCTTCAGTGTGTGTGACTGGGAGCAATGGCGCGCAGCTTACCGCTGCGCGCCTTACCTCATGAAGATCTGATGTCTTCTGCCGCCTAAGATGTCTTCTGCCTTCTCATCCGGCTTCTATCTTCGGCATCTGTGAGGAGGACGGCGGCGCGGCTCCGGGACGAACCCCAGGTGAGACCTGTGTTCCGACTCCCTCTGGAGCTAATGGTGTCCAGTAGCCTTAGAAACAGAGCCCAACTTGACAAGCCAGCTCTGCTTCTCTCTCCTCGGTCCCATGATGCAGGGAGCCTGTTGCCAACAGGACTCCCTGAAAATAAAAAAAACTAACAAAATTATTTTTCAACAGAAAACTCTGGAGAGCTCTCTGCAGTGCACCCATTCTCCTCTGGGCACAAGATCTAACTGAGGTCTGGAGGAGGGGCATAGAGGGAGGAGCCAGTGCACACCCATAGTCAAAGTTCTTTTAGGTGCCCTATCTCCTGCGGAGCCCGTCTATACCCCATGGTCCTTACGGAGTCCCCAGCATCTTCTAGGACGTAAGAGAAACTTAAATGGTTAAAATGCAGAAAAAAAGTTCACCACTGACCGTACACCCAAGTACTGGCCAAACACACATCCGACCTTCCCAACCATGGCCTTCATTCCGAGTTGTTCGCTCGCTAGCTGCTTTTAGCAGCATTGCAAGCGCTAGGCCGCCGCCCTCTGGGAGTGTATCTTAGTTTAGCAGAATAGCAAACGAAAGATTAGCAGAACTGCTACTAAATAATTCCTTGCAGTTTCTGAGTAGCTCCAGACCTACTCCTAGATTGCGATCACCTCAGTCCGTTTAGTTCCTGCTTTGACGTCACAAACACGCCCTGCGTTCGGCCAGCCACTCCCCCTTTTCTCCAGCCACTCCTGCGTTTTTTCCTGGCACGCCTGCGTTTTTTAGCACACTCCCTGAAAACGCCAAGTTGCCACCCAGAAACACCCACTTCCTGTCAATCACACTACGATCACTCGAGCGTTGAAAAAACGTCGCTCGAGCTTGTGTAAATCTCCAAAGTTTTGTGTTAAATTACTAAGCGCATGCGCGCTGCGTACCATGCGGATGCGCATTATCCACCTAATCGCTGCGTTGCGAAAAACGGCAACGAGCGAACAACTTGGAATGACCACCCATATTCCTATGGAGTGATGATAGATACAGTATGACCTAGGATAAAACTTTGATATATTTAGAACTATATGAATAGCTTAAACTGATATATTGGAAAACTTTGGTACATTTGGTGTAATTGGTAGTATGTTGTCTGATTTACCGAAATCACATTCTTTAAAAAGTTTTTTTTAAAAAACCCTATGGTGATAGTTTTAATTGTTGCAAGAGTGAGAAGAGTATCTGAAAGATACTGTTAGCAATAAAATACGGTGTTCTATCAGGTAAGAACTGCTACAGTTCTAAATAGAGGGCAGTACCATTAGGGAAGGGCAAACATTGTTAATAAAAAGAGGATAGTTACCTAGTCTGGAAACTGAATGAACAGGTTGATTGGTTAGGGTGACCGGCAGTCAGGAGACCAACGGTCACAATACTGACGGTGGGATTCCGGCTGTTACATGGCCGGGAGGCTGGGGGGGACAAAGCCCCTTACTAAGTGCATTGCTGCACTCGCCACAGGTTCTATTCACGCTCTATGGGTGTCGTGGACAGCCACGAGTGGGAATAGTCCCTGTTGGTCGGCATGATGGGACCGACCGATGGGATTTTGAGCGGGCGGGATGTAGTGGTTGGTATTGTGACCGGCGGTCGCATAACTACATCCCGAATGAACCACGCATGGAACAAATACAGTATCTTTTGAAGAATTATACAGTTATTCTCTCTTTTGCAACATTTTTAAGTGTCTTAGGTGCATATCATATCAGAATCCGCTTTATTGGCCAGGTGTACACACGTACACTAGGAATTTTTTTGCAGTACAATGCATCGCCAAGCAGCAACATGAAGGGGGAATACATAGCATAAGAAGGGGGAAAACGTAGCATACATTACAAACATTACAAGTATGAGTTCATACTGCACATTGGAACTGTACGATAGACTAGACAAATTATACATGTTAGACTTTTTATATATTGTTCAGCTGGTGGACAGTGGGAAGAAGCTTTTAATGGATCTGTTCGACTTTGCGGAAATAGACCTGTAGCGTCTGCCTGATGGAAGGGGTTTGAACAGTTTGTGACCTGGGTGCTGCATATCTGCCACGATTTTCTCCGCTTGCTTCCTGACCCTTGACTGGTATAATTTCTGGTCGGGAGGGAGGTCAGCCCCAACAATCTTTTCCATCTGTCACTCTCATTGGCAGCTTCATACCAGACTGTGATCGAGGAACATAGGACCGATTCTACGATCGCTGTGTAGAAAATGAGCAACAGCTTCTCCAGGATGTTGAATTTCCTGAGTTGCCTCAGAAAGAACATCCGCTGCTGGGCCTTCTGTACAACAGTGCTTATTTTGGGTCCCCATTTGAGGTCTCTGGACATTTTTGACCCTAGGAATTTGAAGGAGTCGACCCACGAAACCTCGCTGTCAGCTATTACGAGTGGTTGCATGGCACTGGGTTTCCTTCTGAAGTCCACCACCATCTCAACTGTTTTGAGGGAATTTAGGTCTAGGTTGTTCCTGCCGCACCTATGTATATGTATACATATGTATCAGAGGGGTCTATTTACTAAGCTTTGGATGGAGGTAAAGTGTATGGGGATAAAGTACCAGCCAATCAGCTCCTAACAGTCATTTTTCAAACCCAGCCTGTGACATGGCAGTTAGGAGATGATTGGCTGGTAGTTTATCCGTATAATTGTTTCTAGAGGCAGCATATCAATGTAATCCACAACAAAATTGTGCATGAAAAGTTAAAAAATAAACTTCAAATGAAGATTGGGAAATATCATTTAAAACTGCAATTGCAATCTGTAAAATAACGTTAGCTGCAGGGTAGTTGCACCTAACCTGCTGGACTGCATCACCATTATTGACAGTGCCACTGCCTATGATAAAGAAGTGGTTCACAAACTTTGTGCCGTGACACCCTGGAGTGCCTCATGATTCAGGACACTTGCAGGTGTGCCCTGGGTTGGTGGTCCAGGACCAATTAAAATTATTTATGGACAATGGGGGTAATTCTGAGTTGATCGCAGCAGGATCTTTGTTAGCAGTTGGGCAAAACCATGTGCACTGCAGGGGAAGCAGATATAACATGTGCAGAGAGAGTTAGATTTGGGTGTGGTGTGTTCAATCTGCAATCTAAATTGCAGTGTAAAAATAAAGCAGCCAGTATTTACCCTGCACAGAAACAATATAACCCACCCAAATCTAACTTTCTCTGCAAATGTTATATCTGCCCCCCCTGCAGTGCACATGGTTTTGCCCAACTGCTAAAACATTTCCTGCTGCGATCAACTTGGAATTACCCCCAATGTTATAGGCAAAACCAGCGCTGGTGGTTGTGAATCATAAAATATGTGGACCAACAGAAGCAAATCTTTCCCTCACCACAGAATTAAACCTAAGGATGACCTATAAACACAATGCACTTAATTAAATATTTCTTTCTACATTTTTCAATAAGAATCTTTTGGCCTAGGGATGCTGTGAAAGAAATGATGATACTCTAGGGCGCCGTGATTCAAAAAAGTCTGAGAACCACTGATTTAAAGCCTTATTTGACTATGTGAAATGCATTTGACTAGGGGACTAATTTAGTATAGTGTCATTCTTTACCTATTTATATTGGGAACTGCTTTGTTACTAGCTGGTTCTATCTAATTTCCATTTTTTTGAGAATATACATAAATTTAGAGTGACTTTTTAAATGAATGCAAATAACTGACGTTAGTAATTTCCGATTTGCAATGCAAATTTTCCAGGATAACTCACTGAATTCGCCAACTGCACGTACTTTATTTGTTTATCTAATGTACTGAAAGTGTGTTTTTGTTTTGCACTGTAGCTGAGAGGCCAAAATCACTGTGATTTGCTAAAGACCTTTGGATCCTTGTAGCTTTTGTATGCAATATTTAATTTAGATATATTGACATGTAATGCCATAACAAACTACAATATTATGTTACAAATAGCTCTCTGTATGCTATGAGGAACATGTAACTATTTTTAAATACCAGTGCGTAATACTGTAAGTTTGATGGGAAATTAGAAAAAGGGGATTCCACCTCCCAATACCTATAGGCTTGCACATGCCCCATGTGCCTTTTATACACTGCTTTCACTTTCTAGCTTTGTTCTTTGCATTTTGTATTCTTTATTGTTGATGTTACAAAGTTTACTCAATGTAGTGAACACAACAAAACCTAAAAAAAGGAAGTACCTGATACTAGCAGGGCCATTTCTAGACAATTTGGCTCCCAGTACGAACACAAAAAAATGCGCCTCACCCGGCCCCTTAAAATACATCTAAACAATTAACATTTGCTGTAATGCACGCGGCTTTGCTGCAATGGGTGTGGCCATGCAGGAAAAGATTACTTTTCACCGACATAGTGTCCCTTAAACCATATTATGCCCTCACTGTAATGCCCCTGATATCATATTATGCCCCCACTGTAATGCCACAGACACCATATTATGCCCCCACATGCCCCTGTCACCATATTATGCCCCTACTGTAATACCACAGTACCTGTTCGTTGTCAAGGGGTTCTGCTCATTGTCAGGGGATCCCATGGCCACTACCGCCACTCTCTGCAGTCCCCAGGCGCTGTTCGCGCCTGCCTCCAGTTCAAAGTATTGAAAATTAAATTCTCAAAATGGCCTCCACCTCCTCTAGCAATCTTAAAAACTATCTTCTATGAGGCGGCAACAGTGGCGTAACTACCATAGGTGCAGGAGATGCAACTGCTATCCGGCCCGACAGCCAGCAGGGCCCATAGCTCCCCTGCACCCTGGTACGCTGCAGCAAAGTTTAGGTTGCGGAACAGAGACTAGTTTGATGCGCTGCTGACTGTTCTGCTGAGAAGTCTATGGGACGAGGCATGGACGACCAAGCAGGACAGGCAGCAACGCATCAAGCTAGTCCCGATCTCCTCTCTATTGTTTATGGGACCTCGGACGATGTGTGCAGCCACTTGTCCACCCACAGCCGCTCATTCACCGGCCCGCAGCTGCTCGTTCACTGGCCCACCCGCAGCCGCACGTCCATCGGCCCGCCCGCGGCCACTTGTCCACCCTTCCAAATAACCACAAACACGCCGCTGTTTGCCCACCCGCCGCTTCTGCTGTTCGCAGTCTGGTGCGGGACATGAGGTATGGATGGGGGTTTGTGTGGGGGTGGAAGGTATGTCTGGTGTAGGATGTAATGGGTGTTAGCCATGCTGATGTGGACAGTGTGTGTGCTGGCTTTCTGATGAGGGTGAAGGAGAGAGGGGGTGGGTGGCTGCTTTGGGGTATTGGCATGCTCTGTACTGGAAGGTAGGGGATAGTCTGCTGTGTGCACCCTATGCTGTGCCCTTCATATCGTATATAGGTTGGGTATACCTGTCGAGCACAAGGAGCCCTTTGCGGGCTCGCTGCGCTCACCACAATGCCGGCTTGACACACCTCCTGGCCTCCATATATGTGTGTGTATTTATATATGTATGCATATATTTTAAAATATATACATATATATATATGTATGTATAGCTAACACCTCAGTGTACACTCTGCCTGGTGCTGCCATCCATTCCCCTCTCTGCCACCATCCCCGTCGCGCTTGTGGAGTACACGAGGGGCCCTTTCTGAATTTTGCAATGGGGCCCACTATGGTCTAGTTACGCCCCTGGGTGGCAGCCATTTTGGGAAGGACATTTTCAATAGTATTCTAGACAGAATACTCTAACATGCAGTTGCTGTGGCCGTGGCGCCCAGTGCGATCGCATGGCTCGCCCCGGCCCCCCAAAAATGGCACTTGATATTAGATTGCATCTGGTGGCGCATTCTAGTACTTTTTATGTTAGCCCTATCTAAAGGTGCTCCACACTCGTTCGTAAGTATATACAGTATGAGTCAAACTAGGTGCACCTATGTATTTACGTTACATTGAGATGTATGACGTAAATCTATAGGTGCACCTGGTTTAGCTATTTATATGTATACCCAGATTACAGCTGCTGGTATATACCATGAAGAACACATTCTGCAGAGAAATTAATTGTTTAGGACCAATTAAAACTAACACTACTACTATAGGGAAAAGCTGTATTGTTTAAAACATATTGGCAAGCGACAAGCCAATCTCCTCTGGTTTGGCAAACAGCAGCAATATTTTCAATCAAATTATTCAAAGTTTTTTATGTTTTTGCTGCATATGTGATGATAATAAACACCAAATTTATCAAATTTTAAGAATATTTCTATGGCGCACACTTATTACACCAATTTTGCAGAAACTCGTTCAAGTGTCCGCCGTATGTATTCAAATGAAAAGCAGATATTTAATTTCTTATTGGCGCAATATTTGACAATAAGAAACTATACTTACATGGCTTTTATGCAGAGATTGATAAATACGCCTCAATATAGCATACTGTAGCTGGACTCATTGATTATTGTGCAACCCTCCATCTGTCAGTGCCCAGCGATGTGTTCGGTAACTGTTTTATTCTCTTCCTAGGATTCTGATCTGTACAAAGGGCCTGATTCATGTTTGTAAGTAAAGCAAAAATGCAAGCAACTGGGCTAAACCATGTTGTACTGCAGGTGGGGCAGATGTAACATGTGCAGAGAGAGTTAAGATTTGGGTGGAGTGTATTCAAACTGAAATCTGAATTGCAGTGTAAAAATAAAGCTGTCCAGTTTTTGTGAGCTATATGTAAAAGCAGCCAGTATATTCCCTGCAGTCCCGTGATGATGATCCAGAATGTCGGAACATATGTGCATACCTCCCAACATGACCCCCTCCAGGAGGGACAATATGCTCTGCTCCTGGACTTTTCTCTTAATTTATTATTGCCGGCACCTGTTTTGAACAGGTTAATGGATAAGAAAGGTGTTTCAGCACAGGTGATGGCAATCATACAGTACATTCAGAGTGGAGTCCAGGAGCAGAGCATTCTGTCCCTCCTGGAGAGGGTCATATTGGGAGGTATCTATGTGGTAGACAAGTCTGGGTACTTGCATGAGATTGCTGAACAGCTACACATGCTGTAGGTACATACATAAGCATACCTCCCAACATGACCCATTTCAGGAGGGACAAATTGCTCTGTTCCTGGAATTCCGTCTTATTTTATGATTGCCCTCACCTGGGTTTAATTGATTAATTGACAAGAAAGGTGTTCACCACAGGTGATGGCAAGCCTAATCATTTTACCCCTCCTGGAATTGGGCATATTGGGAGGTATGCATAAGTGAAGATACTGGTATCCTTATTCAGGTACGGATTATCTAGCAGTTGTGTATCAGTATATTTTTCCGTAATCTGGAACACTATGTCTAAAAAATATTCTAAATTACAGTGTATGATTTTTATTCCACACCTTTATTATGCCACTTTCACTGGCTGTCATGGTGTTTCTTAGCAAGAAATTTAATTCAAATGTGATTTTCCATTACAATGTGAAAAATAAAAGTGCATTGTAAAAAATAAAGAAAGAAAAAGTGAGTGCTTAACGTTACTTAGACCCATGGTGGTGTGTGGTGAGCAACCTATGAATTATTTTCTGCATTAAAATAGGTGTAATAACAGGGATTTTGCTGTAATTGTAGTGCACAGGAGTTATCGATTGCAGCTATTAAGACCATGGTAATTAAAGTGCGGGAGGCAAAGGATGAACCTTAAATTCAGACAGCGTTTTGCTTTTTCATTGCTTATTTATTTTTTATTTATTATTTAAGTATAAATTCGTTCGTTGATACACTTAGAGCTGCTTACCTGCGTATTGCAGCCGCTGTTATTTTCAAATTTTGTTTCTATTCGTATTTGAAATTTGGGTAGAAAAGAGCACTAGGGGGGGAAATGCATTATGTTAAAACGAAAAATAACACAAACAGTGAGCAATAATATAGTACTTTGTATTGTTATACATAATAGGCCCATTTAGCAGGAAGCTAGTGTGCAACTATACAGAATAGAAGCTTTTGTCAACTACATTTCTTTTCTGTAGAGCTTGATTACACATATAGAAAATAATGGCAAATTTATAAAAACCCGAACAGTGAAGAAATGGTGGAAAGTGTAAATAAACACAGCAAAACATTCCTTGAATCCAATTAAATTGCTTTAACATCTAAACTACAAAGGACTGGATGTTTATAAACCCCACTTGCTTCAATTCAGCTCTTTACAATGCAACTGACTGGAATTGTTTCACTGATACCTTGAAATGCCTTGGTGTAGACTCAAAGGGACATTATACCTGGGTTTTATATTTTAATACATTTTATCAGGGTGTGGATTATTAGACCTACACTAAAAAGGTCTACAGTCAATGGCCCTCATTCCGAGTTGTTCGCTCGCTAGCTGCTTTTAGCAGCAGTGCAAACGCTAGGCCGCCGCCCTCTGGGAGTGTATCTTAGCTTAGCAGAAGTGCGACCGAAAGATTAGCAGAACTGCTCGTAAAAATTTTCATGCAGTTTCTGAGTAGCACCAGACCTACTCCTACCTTGCGATCACTTCAGTCTATTTAGTTCCTGCTTTGACTTCACAAACACGCCCTGCGTTCGGCCAGCCACTCCCCCGTTTCCCCAGGCACGCCTGCGTTTTTACCTGACACGCCTGCGTTTTTTAGCACACTCCCGGAAAACGTCCAGTTACCACCCAGAAACACCCACTTCCTGTCAATCACTCACCGATCAACAGAAAAGCTTTGCTCGACCTTGTGTAAAACTGCATAGTTTTGTGTGAAAGTACTCCGCGCGTGCGTACTGCGGCCTGTACGCATGCGCAGAAATGATGCTTTTTCACCTAATCACCACGCTGCGACCAAAAGCAGCTAGCGATCAACTTGGAATGAGGGCCATTAGGTCTACCACTAATGGCAGACATGCATTAGGTCGATAGGGTCAAAAGGTCAACATAGAATAAGTAGACAGTAGGGAAGGTCGACAGGGTCAAAAGGGTGACATGGAAAAGGGTCGACACAAAAAACGTAGACACTATTTTTTGAGGGGTGTTTTGTTACTTTTCTGCCACAAACAAGCCCCATCAGTGTACCGCGTTCGCTCGCCATGCTTCAGGCAAGGTGCCTCGCTCCACTACAGCTGCGCTCGGCACAGGTTACTATTCCCAATCATAGTCCACGTGGATGGTAAAGTATGAAAAAAATGTAAAATAAAAAAATAAATAAAAAAAACCTGGGTCAACCATGTGTGTGTCGACCATTGTCATGTTGACCTTTTGACCCTGTCAACCTTTTGACCCTGACGACCTGTCTTACTTTTACATGTCGACCTTTTGACCCTGTCTACCTAATGCATGTCTACCATTAGTGGTAGACCTATTGACTGTAGACCTTTTTAGTGTAGAGCTATAGGCCCTCATTCCGAGTTGTTCGCTCGTTCTTTTCCTTCGCATCGGTGCGATTTTCCGCTAATTGCGCATGCGAAATGTTCGCACTGCGGCTGCGCCAAGTAAATTTGCTAAGAAGTTTGGTATTTTACTCACGGCATTACGAGGTTTTTTCTTCGTTCTGCTGATCGTAGTGTGATTGACAGGAAGTGGGTGTTTCTGGGCGGAAACTGGCCGTTTTATGGGAGTGTGTGAAAAAACGCTGCCGTTTCTGGGAAAAACGCGGGAGTGGCTGGAGAAACAGGGGAGTGTCTGGGCGAACGCTGGGTGTGTTTGTGACGTCAAACCAGGAACGACAAGCACTGAACTGATCGCACTGGAAGAGTAAGTCTCGACCTACTCAAAAACTGCAAAGAAAAATCTTTTCGCAATATTGCGAATACTTCGTTCGCAATTCTGCTAAGCTAAGATTCACTCCCAGAGGGCGGCGGCTTAGCGTGTGCACTGCTGCGAAAAGCGGCTAGCGAGCGAACAACTCGGAATGAGGGCCATAGTCCGGATACCATTTTATCATGCACAGTATTTACAGGGCACATAAAGCTTTTCAGAATGACTGTAGAATTATAGAAAAATAAAACTGACCCACAACATTCATCATTGTCGTTATCTAGCTAGTATTGCTATTTTAAATTTCGGACATAAACACAATCGGAAGCACCGAGTTTTAGAACTCAGCACTTGGTAAATAAACCCCTAATCTGATTTTTCGTCTGTCCATTTAGGCAAAAATGGTGAATTAAAAAAGCCCCAAAAAACCTGTGTCTGCAACTGGCACTATACTGGGGGCATTATGTGTATCTGGCACTGTACTAAGGGGCATTATGTGTAACTGGCACTATACTGGGGGCATTATGTGTGTCTGGCACTATACCAGGGGCATTATGTGTACCTGGCACTATACTGGGGGCATTATGTGTATCTGGCACTGTACTAAGGGGCATTATGTGTAACTGGCACTATACTGGGGGCATTATGTGTGTCTGGCACTATACTAGGGGCATTATGTGTACCTGGCACTATACTGGGGGCATTATGTGTATCTGGCACTGTACTGGGGGCATTATGTGTAACTGGCACTATACTGGGGGCATTATGTGTGTCTGGCACTATACTAGGGGCATTATGTGTACCTGGCACTATACTGGGGGCATTATGTGTATCTGGCACTGTACTGGGGGCATTATGTGTATCTGGCACTGTACTAAGGGGCATTATGTGTAACTGGCACTATACTGGGGGCATTATGTGTGTCTGGCACTATACTAGGGGCATTATGTGTACCTGGCACTATACTGGGGGCATTATGTGTATCTGGCACTGTACTAAGGGGCATTATGTGTAACTGGCACTATACTGGGGGCATTATGTGTGTCTGGCACTATACTAGGGGCATTATGTGTACCTGGCACTATACTGGGGGCATTATGTGTATCTGGCACTGTACTGGGGGCATTATGTGTATCTGGCACTATACTGGAACGTTATGTGTATCTGGCACTGTACTGGGGCATTATGTGTATCTGGCACTATACTGGAACCTTATGTGTAACTGGCACTATACTGGGGACATTATGAGTATCTGGCACTATACTGGGGCATTATGTGTATCTGGAACTGTACTGGGGGCATTATGTGTATCTGGCACTATACTGGAACGTTATGTGTAACTGGCACTATACTGGGGCATTATGTGTATCTGGCACTGTACTAAGGGGCATTATGTGTAACTGGCACTATACTGGGGGCATTATGTGTGTCTGGCACTATACTAGGGGCATTATGTGTACCTGGCACTATACTGGGGGCATTATGTGTATCTGGCACTGTACTAAGGGGCATTATGTGTGTCTGGCACTATACTAGGGGCATTATGTGTATCTGGCACTATACTGGGGGCATTATGTGTATCTGGCACTGTACTGGGGGCATTATGTGTATCTGGCACTATACTGGAACGTTATGTGTAACTGGCACTATACTGGGGACATTATGTGTGTCTGGCACTATACTGGGGGCATTATGTGTATCTGGCACTGTACTGGGGCATTATGTGTATCTGGCACTATACTAGAACCTTATGTGTAACTGGCACTATACTGGGGACATTATGAGTATCTGGCACTATACTGGGGCATTATGTGTATCTGGCACTATACTGGAACGTTATGTGTAACTGGCACTATACTGGGGCATTATGTGTATCTGGCACTGTACTGGGGGCATTATGTGTATCTGGCACTATACTGGAACGTTATGTGTAACTGGCACTATACTGGGGACATTATGAGTATCTGGCACTATACTGGGGCATTATGTGTATCTGGAACTGTACTGGGGGCATTATGTGTATCTGGCACTATACTGGAACGTTATGTGTAACTGGCACTATACTGGGGCATTATGTGTATCTGGCACTGTACTAAGGGGCATTATGTGTAACTGGCACTATACTGGGGGCATTATGTGTGTCTGGCACTATACTAGGGGCATTATTTGTACCTGGCACTATACTGGGGGCATTATGTGTATCGGGCACTATACTAAGGGGCATTATGTGTGTCTGGCACTATACTAGGGGCATTATGTGTACCTGGCACTATACTGGGGGCATTATGTGTATCTGGCACTGTACTGGGGGCATTATGTGTATCTGGCACTATACTGGAACGTTATGTGTAACTGGCACTATACTGGGGACATTATGTGTGTCTGGCACTATACTGGGGGCATTATGTGTATCTGGCACTGTACTGGGGCATTATGTGTATCTGGCACTATACTGGAACCTTATGTGTAACTGGCACTATACTGGGGACATTATGAGTATCTGGCACTATACTGGGGCATTATGTGTATCTGGAACTGTACTGGGGGCATTATGTGTATCTGGCACTATACTGGAACGTTATGTGTAACTGGCACTATACTGGGGCATTATGTGTATCTGGCACTACACTGGGTACATTATGTGTAAGGAGCACTACTGTGGGCATTATGTGTAAGGCTGTTAATTGTGTGTGTGTATGTATGTGTAGAGGGGGTGTGATAATACATATATTTATAGTTTGATATCATAATATAAAGTTGCAAGGCAACGCCCACTTTCCCTGGAGCGCGTGAACCTATGGCGCGCACATTGAGGGTTGTAAAATTTCTTGTAGCCCTGGAGCTGGTCCTGCTCACACATTAGGCAAGAATGAATATTGGACATGTTGATAAATGCAGTTGGATGATGACCACCAGGGCCGCCATCTGGGGGTACAGGGTATACCAGGGTGACTGACAGATGGACCCATTTGCCCAGATGATCCCACCCACAAGCTGCATCTGCCTGTGAAGCAGCTCGCAGCAAAGATTATCTTTGCTGGCAGGCCCTCCCCCCTTAAGATTGTGATCAGTGTCTCGTCTCCAGAGTACACAGCAGGGCTGATGTCATATATGGCCGGGGCATGGGGTTTGTGTGCTCTAGGCTGCATCTTGCCTCATCAGTGGGCTTCAGTACCTGCTCCCTCTTCTCTCTGTCCCCAACCCCAGCTAGATCGCTTCCTCTAGGATTAATATGGGAGCACGGGGATTTGCTTGTGCCTGCCCTGCCTCTCACTCAGGGGTTTTCATCCCTCCTCTCTCATACTTGCCTACTCTCCCGCAATGTGAGGGAGACTCCAGATTTTTGGGGAGTCCCCTGCACCCAAAGAAGAGTTGCCAATTCTCCCACATTATAGTGAAGCATGCCGGATGATGAGATTATATCTGGGATTCGCAGCTCCGTAAGAGGGGACGGAGCCAAATGACACAAATTTGTGTCATTTATCTCCGCTTCCTTCCCGTGGAACCTGTGACTAATGGAATTTTTGCCACGAAAGGGGCAGGGCTTTGTTGCATGTACTACTGTTTTGCATGATAACAGGTCTTATACACATGAAGGTTACATCCAGTGCCATAACTAGGGGCGTGCGAACGATGTCTCAAACAGAGCGCAGAGCCCTGAGGCCTGCTCTATCACTGGAATGGCACCCTGCAGCCAGTAATGTGGCCTTTGGATGCTCCAGACATGCACACTGCAGCTTGTGCAGCCTTCCACAGTGTCCTGAGGATGCTACAGACAGTACTGTACTTCCTTGTACTAACCGCACCATGCACTCAGCGTGACATCATGATGTCATTTGGTCAGAGAGCATGGCCGACAGAGGGCGCAGTCCAGTCCTGTTATGCACAGGCCAAACCTACTCAAAGCTTATCTGCAAATCCTTGTTATTAAGGTCTCTGCAGCCTTAGGAAACATATACAATAAAATACGAAAAGCATATATGTGTGTGTTTGATATGTGCTTATAAGTGTGTTGATTCACTCTTTAACCTGTATCTATGCCAAATCCATAAGCTGTTATACATGCATATATAAATACAAACTATCCAGACACTTCATTACAGAATTATATTATGTTCATTTTGGTGATGTGACTTTAGTATGTTCTGATGGAGAGAGAGCTCAGTGCTCTCTTTCCTTTCCTTAACATACGGGCACTAGAACCCCGAGCAGCAGCGGGAGGGGCAAACTCTGACCTGCCTACTGCACATGCGCGGTGTCTTTCTCTCCAGGGGATCTGCACCAGAGTATCCCCAGTCACATAGGCCCCACAGAGACCCCAAACTGACACCACTACCACTATGTAGTATCCAAGATTCTGCAGGAGACACCCAGTTTCTTAGGTAGTCCCCTGTAGCCCCGGAAAAGTGGGCACCCCTCTCACATTCTGCCCACTTCCTAGAGAAGTGGGCAGAACAGGGAGATAAATACAGAGAAACCGCTGTGTCAGTGGAGGGGCCTAAAGATGCAAAAATATGCTAATTGTGTCATTTTATGATGCAATTAGCCCGACTCCAACCCCGTCGCCGCCCACCAACTTCTCCGCTCTGGACATCTCCCAGAGAGATTAATGAAGTTTTTAAGTATGAGTATATAGATCCCGCTGCCACACTAGATGATTACACTCATTTTTATTTGATAATGATAAAGCTACAAAACAAAAAAGAAATATGATATATGAGATCTATACTTACTGTGTATTCTGTGAGTCAGCCGTCAGGAAACCAAAAACAAAAAACATAAGAAATGCATTAGACAGATGTAGATGAAAGTTTTGGCACTAAGTCAGTTACATATTTTGATTATAGTTTATTAATGGCAAAACTCCCACTTCTGGTTGTTCCTTCTCTTTACATCTTTATTCCTACTAATGCAATGGCTCTGCATGTCAGTGCATATTAGTGACACACTGATTGTGAGCTGCAGACTCTTACTAAAGAACTTCCTGTCACCTGACATTTTGGTTCGCCCTGCCCAATCAAGAGTGAAACACAACTCTTTTATTTAGTTATTAAAAAAGAACTAGCTATTTATTTATTAAATCATTTGGATCTCTGTCCTGGACTACTGCAACATGGTGTCAGTAGCCTTTTGTACGAGTGGGTATATACGGTTTTTCACACGTTTCCCCATAGTCGTGTCTGCTCCGCGCTGTCCAACACAGGTCTGGTTTCTACTTTACGAAGGGTCCCCCACCTATGTGCATAACTCAAAAAAATCTCGAGGCCTGGCCAGGAAGATCCTTGACATTGTGCTCTATAGACCCTTATGTCCCATTGCAGTTTTCTTTCTCCGCAAACTGAAACCTTGGTTTATTCACTGATCAGGGTCGTATCTAGAGAGGAGTGGGCCCGTGTGCAGGCTCCGTCTGGGCCCCTCCTCTCTAGCCAGCAGCACTTAGCTCTGGGCAATGCTGTCCCGGAGCCTAGAGCGCATGCGCAGATCTCTGGGAAAATGGTGCAGCGGACATTTTCCCAGTGATTTTAATACTGCACATGCGCGAAACACTGGGAAAATGGCATTGCACCATTTCCCCAGGGATTTTTGCAGTGCCGCTGCTGCGCCGCGGGACTCCGGAGGGTATTAAAATTATTGGGTGCAGGGTGTGCGGCGTGGGCCCCCCTGGATCCCGGGGGCCCGTATGTACTACATGTACTGCACCAATTATAAATACGCCAGTGTCACTGATACTCTTTTGTTCTTCCGTGGGAACATCGTCACTGCTTCAAATTCACTGCCTAAAACTTCTGCTCCTAAACAAATGAGGCAATTTTCTTCCAAAGGCCAATGTGTCCGGGAGCTTTGTTCCCCCCTCTATAGTTAAGTATGCCTACAGTTATATTATTATCATGTTACAGTGGTGATATCTAATATGACTGCTTTTCCTCCACCATATAGCTACAAAATGGCCTTGAAAATTGTTTATAAATGTTGACTGTTGAGCAATTCTAGTGAAAGCCTACTAATTTGTTAGACTGATATAATTATGAAGTTACATGATAATTTTAAATCAAAGTATCTCATTTATCATAATTACAAAAGTAGGACAATATCTTTCTCAATTTTCTTAACATAAGATGGAAATTACAACAGGAAGTGACCTTCACTAAACAAGTCTATGTGGCACGACAAGGACAACACACACCCGAGATTTGATTTATACAAAGTGTATATATTATTTATCAGCTTTAAAACACTTTCAGTTTCTAAAGAAAATGATAATTGAACTTGTAAATAAATCCCTATTATCATTATCAGCTGGGTGACCTTCATGCAAACGTATGTAATGTTGACAGATCATTTTAACTCTATAGGCAATGTAGATTATATTGGCATTGGAATGTATAGCAAATATTACATTACACAGTGTAATGCTTTATAATGTAAATGCGTCGTGAGATACATATGTTAGAATTGTGAATCATTTGGCCTCCTTCCCCTACCTGACAATACTTACATCTAGTTCTCCTATGGCTTCTCTACCTCTATACTATTGCATGTGACCAAGTGACTCTCTGACATCTCCATATGGGTGTTCCATAGGTTCCTGAAGCTCAACATGTCCATAAGAGTTTACCTTCTCATCTCCTACCAGAGTCACTACCATCCCTAGTGTCGTGCCTAGACATTTTAGCTCTGTGTGCAAGAAACAGCATTCCACCCCCCCCCCCCCCCCCCCCCCACACCGGGATGTTTTGAAATTAATTCTACCTCTTCCCCCACCCTCCCCCATCAATCAATGGACTTAATACATTATATTAATATTCTTATTTTATGTTCCAAACTCACCACCCTTAAGCATTGTGACTGGGCAGGTGAGGGAAAGGTAACAGAAGGTCTAACTGGACTGGTGGCAGAGCAGTGCACCTTTTGCACCACAAGCTCATGCTGCGCTGCTGCAGAGTGGACTCAGACTGGATGCCTCCTCGTCCTCCTCCCACTGTCTGCCATCCCAGCCGCCCAAACGCTACGTCTCCTCGTGGTGTTGGGCATTGTTGGAGTCAGCTGAGCTGGGAGAGACGTCATCATGTCTCTCCCGAGTCCCTGGCTGGAGACACTGCAAGGACGCCACTATCCTTTATTTTTCATGGAGTCACAAGGGGTTCTCAGGGGCAGATTTATTAAGCCTGGTGAAGTGATAAAGTGGAAGGTGATAACGCACCAGCCAGCCAGCTCCTAACTGTCATTTTTCAAACCCAACCTGTAACACAGAAGTTAGAAGCTGATTGGCTGGGGCTTTATCACCTTCCACTTTATCACTTCACCAGGCTTAATAAATCTGCCCCTCAATGCCTTATAAGAAGCAGAATGAACGAAACAAGAATATAGTGACTTACATTACAAGACATCGCAGGACATGGACATGATTAAGAAACATACCTGCATCAGCGGATATGATACTCAAATAAGCAGCAGGACGGCAAACCCAAGGGTTGGGTGCCACTGTAGGAAGTAGATGATGGCACAGTCATTTGCACAGTGCCTTTGGGATCATTGATCGGTGTTGGGTCCTGTTCTATTTTGTATTAATGATCTTGCAGAAGATCTAGGAAGTCAGATCTCCATACATGCAAAGGCTCTAAGCTTACTAAGGTTATTATCATAGACTGATGAAAAGGATCAAAGAAAAAATGTAAAGTAATGTATTTAGGCCGGGGATAATATTTGTGCTGTCTATATATTCAAATGGAAAGTAATACATGAGAACGGAGATGGAAAAGGACTATTCTCTAGGACAGTAGTTCTCAAACAGTACCCCGGGGTGCCTCGGGGTACTTTCAGGGGATGCCTCGGGTACTTGCTGGGATGCCCTGGATTGGTGGTTCAGGACCAATTCAAATTATTTACGGTCAATGTACTATAATAGACAAAACCAGTGCTTGTGACTTTCAATCATAAAATATGTGGACAAACTGAAGTGAATCCTGTAACTCATCACATAACTGCACCGAGGGATGACATACTGTATAAACACAATTTCCTAAATTTTATATTTTTTTCTGAATTTCTCATTAAGAAACTGATGTTTGGTGCATTGTGCATGCACAGGACCCGTACTGAGCAAGTGCAATATGGATCTTACGATGTCGCTTTCAAAGCGGCTGCAGGCGTCAAATGATTGACAGTCTGCAGCCATTTGGGAGTGGGGAGGGGGCAGCGATGTTCTCCGTTCAACCATGGGCGTCGCCTCCGTTTTGTGGCAGCGCCAAGACCATTGTCTCCATCTTCTGTGATTTCCTGGCTTCAGAGATGAAGCTGTGGCCGGTCCCCATAGCCTCATGTTCAGAGATTTCATAGCATATTCATATTATAAGTTGTAGGGTTAAATTGTAACCACAAACTGAAAAACAGCAGAAGTCAATGGTGATGAATAGACTGCAAATCTCACCGTAGGGGGAGATATTAATGGCAGGATTACTGGTTGGATCTCAAGTGGATTGGAAATCTTTCTTACGGGGCTATCATTAGGTGTAATGAACAAACCAAACAGTTGGGGTGATTGATCCGGGCAATTAATGATGATTGCCATGTGTGGAGTCAGGAAGGATTTCCCCCCCCTGTGAGGTTAAACTGGGGGGGGGGGGGGGGGGTTACTATCTCTAGATCAATGCAATTACTATTTATAAAAAGTTGAACTTGATGGATTTGTATCAGTTAATGAGGTTCCAAACAATGTAAGTATTTCGTTATCTTATTTTTATTTGAAATTGATCCAAAATTCAAAACACAGAATGGCAAAAGGATCAAAACACTACTAATGAGCTTCGGAAAGCATTTAGTAGCAACATTAACAACAGACCTTCTTAAGAAAGACGTTCTCATCGCATACATTGCTTACCTTTAGGATTAAAATACTAATCATTTTGTGACAATATGAAAGTATGCAATATAAGCCACAGCTTAAAGACAGTATTATTATATAGCAATTAAAAATCTTTCTCACTCGGTAAAACTTTACTCTGTCTGGATTATTTTTGTTGTTTTTTCCTTAACTGGGTTTTACCAGAGCATATGTAATACAATGTAATTTGCATAGGGATGAACCAAACTCCAGCTTGCGCTGAGACCTCGTCCGGCTCCCTAAAACAGCCGCTCCTCCTCAACCCGCCATTCCAAGCCTGGGCTTGCTCTATCTCCCACCGAGAGAGAGAGAGAGAGAGAGAGTGTGTGTGTGTGTGTGTGTGGCAACAAATTACTGCCTTGTCCCGGGTTCCAGAAATCCTAGTTTCGGCGCTGGTCCATACTTGCCTACCTGACCCTCTCCATGAGGGAGAAAATGCTCTTTTCCTGGACTTTCCTGGTAATGTATGATTGCCATCACCTGTGGTGAGCTAGTTAATTGATAATAAAGGTGTTTCACCACAGGTGATGGCAATCATACATTACCAGGGAAGTCCATCCAGGAACAGAGCATTTTCTCCCTCATGGAGGAGGTCAGGTAGGCAAGTATGCCCACTTTCTCCTACTCACACATGCTCCTTAAGGGGCAGACTAGATGGGCCAAGTGGTTCTTATCTGCTGTCAAATTCTATGTTACTATGTAACATTCTCTTCACATCCTTTTTTTACCCAACACACAGAATTGGAGGAACAGTTGGTAAAATTAGGGATATTTCCAGACACAAACTGTCAGTGCTAAATATTTAAAACATGGGCATGTCAATGGACATTAGGTACAGTTGCAGTGATGCCATCTTTAATGGTAGGTGGAGTACCCTGTGTGGCAAACAGGCATTAAATTGCTTCTTGGCTTTTCTGAGAAGTTGCTGTCAGCCTTGGCTCTCTGTTAAAGCTAATATAAACACATGCTGCTCACTGCTCAGTAGGAATTTAATTATATTTTTTATCATCCAGGTTATATTAGGCTTGAGCTATTTATTTTCCAGTTTCTAAATAGCTAACTATATTCATAGACTTCCCCAATACATCTTCTGTGTATAAACCCTTTCACAGAGCCTGCTGAAAATATAAAGCCGCCCTCCCCCATGTTGACTCTTGTTCAAATGGCAGTCTTGCAAACATTTGTTCTGTATTTAGTGTGTGCCAGTTCAGTGACAAGCTTCAGTCAAACTCCCTCGCTTTCAAAGGCACAGCGCACCTGCTTGCTTTAAGCTTTTAAATTGATCACTAGACAAACCTATTATTAAGGAGTCACTGGAGGCCCCACATTGGCTCTTAGCGGTGGCTGCTGACACATGTCAGGGTCAACAATTATTGAATCTGTTGTAAAAATTTCTATAAGGGTACATGAAGGCAGTTCTGATTTTGACGAGTATGGTCTGGCCTGTAACCCAGTGTCGGACTGGGGCATGTAGGGCCCTCCGGGGAGAATGCAGTGGTAGGGGCCCATGTTAGGGGTGTGGCCAGTCTGCAGGGGGGTGGTGGCCTGCCACCTCATTGGTTTGACTAACCATTACAGAGTGCAACTTTTGGGCCCCTTCATAAATATATACAGTAAATTCAGCTGCTGCATGTATGATAATGTACCAGATTAATAACAGATTAATAACAGCAATGCACTGTAGAAAATACACCACAGTCCAGTATAAGGTAAACATACTGTATGTATGATGTATAATTCAAGTGCACAGTCTGGAACCAGATCCTTAGAGCAGGAGGTGGGCCCCCAGGCAGTGGGGCCCACCGGTGGTTTCCCCTGTACCCCTGTGGGCCAGTCCAAGCCTGCTGTAACCTATCTGTAAAACAAATAATAAACTTATGCCGACACCATTTTCAGACCAATCAAACCAGTTCAGAACTTCATCAGGCATATCCAGTCAAGACTCCTGACAGGGGAAGTTCTACAGCCCGTCCCCTCTTTCCGCCCTGCAATACACTGCAGCAAAGCAAGTGGTCAGTTGTGGACTGTGGGGAAAATTTGCTAAAACTTCTAAAAATGAACAGTGGTGATGTTGCCCATAGCAACCAATCAGATTCTAGCATTTTCTAGGGTGCAACAGAGAATTGATAGACAGAATCTGATCGGTTGCTATTGACAACATCACCACTTTCTATTTTTAGAAGCTTTAGGAAATAAACCCCTATGAGCCTGATTCAGAGATGTATGCAGATCACATAGCCGCTGTGTGTTTGTACGTAGTGACTGTGTGATAATATGCTAAAGCCACAGGAGGTGTCTTGTATAAATAGCCATCTCCTGGCGGCGTCTCTGACCCGCTGCTGCATCCGAAAGTGCACTATCGGATCACCCTGCATGAACAAAGGTCATCTGAGTGACCCTCAGGTCATTTAGGAGGGGCAGGAAATTCATAAGCCAGTGAAGCTGCATCCACTGGCTTCAGCATGCCTTAAGTATGTGGCAATGGGTCAATGGGGCACCCCCCGGCACCCCCCCCCCCGTTTGTAACATTGCTTGTCGCTGCCCCCAAATGGCAAAAGTATGTTAAGCACTGCAGCATTTGGGGCACTGCCAGCAACATCGCAGCCCCAGATCTGCACATGCGTAGTGCGGCTTCTGCGCATGCGCAATCCAAAAACATTAGAAACGTACGTAAACATCAGGTTTGCATAGATCTCTGCATTAGGGCCTATAATGGTTAAAGGAGGACATTATTCATGACTCTTTCACAGAGCTAAATAGAAGTACTTTTTATGACCAACCACGAGATAGTTTGGGATTGGTTATAATAGTGGGAGGGCCAATCGCAAACTGCATCTCGTGATTGGACATCTCGCACATGACACCCCTGCACTAAAACAAACAAAAAATTATTTCTGGATTCTTAGTTCTCTATTATTAGGAGGCGGGGTCTGTACTAACACATTTTATGTAAGTGGTAATGCCTAAAACTTCTATTGGCTGATGACCGTGATAAAATATGTATATTCATTGTCAAGTTAAGTGTGGATCATTGAGTCAACAGTAACTAGGTCGACTACTATTGGTCGACAGTGACTAGGTCAACACCTGAAATAGGTCGACATGGAAAAAGGTGGACATGAGTATTTTTATTTTTTTGGGTGTTGTTTTCTTCAGAAAGTGACCAGGAACCCCAATTAGTGCACCGTGTCCCCTCGCATGGCTTGCAATGCTTTGGGCAAGGTGCCACGCTCTGCTAACGCTGCGCTCGGCACAGGTTACTATTCCCAATCGTAGTCCACGTGGATCGTAAAGTATGAAAAAGTTCAAAAAAGTAAAATAAATGTGAAAAACTCATGTCGACCTTTTCATGTGTCAACCTTTGCCATGTCGACCTAGTGACCATGTCGACTGACCATGTCGACCTAATGCATGCCAATCAATAGTGGTCGACCTAATGAGTGTTGACCTAAGTGTTGTCGACCTAAAGACCAGATACCGTCAAGTTAAACCTCTACTATGTAAAGTAGTAAATACAGGCTCTGTGACATATGTAAATGTTGGCAGACAAGGTTCGCTGTTTATTTAAAATAATTAATAAAACAGAATGCAGAGCAATCGATCAATGCACAACATCAAACACAATATGCATTGCATGTGGATACCGCCTTAGGGTGCCTGAAGCTAACAACAACAACAACAACAACACAACAAATGTATCCAACTCAACCTTCTACCTTGACTACTTCCTCACCAGGGTGTTGACACTGCCCCTGTCAGGGTGGTAACAGGTGAATGCACCTGAAATCCATAATATTGCTCGTTCTTTCCCTGTCCACAAAGGCAGACATCAAAACAATAAAACAAAGAGGCTTATGTTCTATTCAAACTTCAGTTCCCCCTAATAAATGAAGGAGCTTGTGTTTTGGGCATTGGGGGTCATTCCGAGTTGATCGCTAGATAAAAATGTTTGATTTTTTTTTTTGTAGCCGCTCTGCGATCCTTTCGTTCGCACTTCTGCTAAGCTAAGATACACTCCCAGAGGGCGGCGGCATAGCGTTTGCACAGCTGCTAAAAATAGCTAGCGAGCGATCAACTCGGAATGACCCCCATAGCTTCCATTAAAGCACCTTGTACCATCCATGCACTAAAACAATCATTACATTTACTGTAATGAATTCAACACAGTACAGAGACTGCAAAGTATAGGGTATTGCTAGTGGAAGAGTGTGGCATGGCATCAACAAGACGTACAACACTGGTCCCACCTTAACATCAAGTAAACCTGTTTAAATGCTTGATGTTCCAATGTCATATCAAACCACAATACCATGGATGAGATCACTTAGCCCAAGGCGCCACTATTTGTTTCCATTCATTCTGTATTACAACACTCTTATAATTGCTAATAGCATCAAGATTAATCATATCCTCCTTAATATGTTTGAAATGGAAAATGGATAGCTTTGTCATATTTAAAATAAGTCATTCTGTCTGCGCCATACAGTGATTATTGAATTATTCATTGGAAAAAACAACAGTGACTCTAGGATTATTGTTCCTATAGCAATATGTCATGTGTCATACTACTGTATGTCAAGGAATAGAGCTTTGATGAATGTAACAGTTAACAAGTAGGATGTTTGACTGGGTTGGATATACGTGACCGGCGGTCAGGAGACAGCCGGTCACCATACCGATGGCGGTATGCCGGCAGCAGTATGCCGGCAGGGCGAGCACAACAAGCCCCTTGCGGGCTCGGTGGCGAGCTGCACTCGCCACAGGTTCTATTCCCAGTCTATGGGTGTTGTTGACACTCGCAAGTTGGAATAGTGCCTTCTAGGAGGCATGCTGACTGTCGGAATTGTAAGTGGGCGGGATTTAGGGGGAGATTTTGTCACCGGCGGTCAGGTCACATAACTACATCCCGTTTGACTTTTGTTTCATATAGACTGTTTCCTCTGAGGTGAGCATACTGGACTGGGGCAGTGATGTATGGTATTGCATAGCCGCAGGAAAGAGGGCGTGCAATACTGTACACCTAATATGGTAATGTCTGTAAGAAAGAGGTACATCCTGCACGCACCGCAGATCAGAGTGATGCAAGGCGCAGTATTGGATCACCATCAGTTGTGATGTTCGCTGCCCTTGGCCATCTGAGTAAATTGTCTCAGACTGGCTGCCGGCATTCCTCTGCTGGGGTCAGGAAGCCTGTATCCAAATACGCAGATCCTGGGCTCGGCACGCCTAGAAAGCAGGGGCATCATGCTCCCGTTTTGTATAACGGTCTCCGTCGCCTCCCCAACTCCGCCACCCAAATGTCACAGCATATCAGTCATGCTGTGACTAAGGGAGGACTGCAAATGATCATGGATATGCAGACCCGTAAACAACGGAGACGTATGTAAACCATTGTGTTTATGTACATCTCTGAATCAGGCCTTTTATCCTGAAGTGTTAAACATTTTCATGGAAAAGTGCATCAGATTGTGAATGCAGCGATTCAGAGTGGAATCTGCATTTGATTGGCCTTTTAATGCTTTCCTTCCCAGTTTGCTAATTAAAGGGACACTGCATATCACACATATGGCATTTTTTATTGTTGTTTCCATTGCAATTAGGTAGTCCTTTGCACTACCACTCATACCCCTTTTCCACTACTGAGCACGGGTCGCAGCCGGGAGCCTGACACCGGTGCTACCCAGCTGCGGCCCGTGCTCAGCCCCCTTTCCCACTGCACTCACCAACCCGGCATATTGCCGGGTTGGTGACGCTGCTAGTGACGCGGCAGGGACGGCGCTGGGCGATCACATGATCTCCCAGCGCTGCCCTTCCATACAGTGTAAATGGGAGCTGTGTCACATTGACACGGCTTCCGTTTACACTACAACCCTACCTGGTTCATTCCCGTGTCCTACCCAGGTATTTACCTGGGTAGGATTCACGGGTCACTTGATCCGGGTTTTTGCGGGGGACCCTTTTCCACTAGCAAAAAACACGGGTAAATGCGCGCCCCCGTGCATTTACCCGTGTTTTTTGAGCTAGTGGAAAAGGGAATTGTGTTGCGGTGCTCCCCTCACCCTAATGAGATCCTTCTTTCCTTGCAGTCTCAGAATAAATCCAAGTGGGACAGTGGGCCTAATTCAGACCTGATCATAGATGTGCTAAATTTAGCACATATACGATCAGTTTCACAGACATGTGGGGGGACGCCCAGCACAGGAGTAGTCCGCCCCGCATGTCTGGCTCTGCCCCCCTTGCACAGATACAAAAGCATCGCATGGCGGTGATGTTTTTGTACCTGAGGAGTAGCTCCCTACCAGCGCAGCTCCTGCGCGCTGGCAGGGAGCTACTCGTCGCTTCCTGGGTTGCAGCGGCTGCGTGTGACATCACGCAGCCACCACGGCCCGCCCTCCGCATGGTCCGGGCATGCCTGAGTTGCCCGGACCGCGCCGCCTGCCCGCTCACTCCCATCCAGCGACAGCCTTTGCCTGTCAATCAGTCAGAGGCGATCGTTGGGTAGAGATGCCGATCGCATCTTTGGCATGCGCCGGTGCATACGCAGTTCAGACCTGATCGCCTGCTGTGCGAAAACGCAGGCGAGCGATCAGGTCTGAATTAGGCCCAGTGTGTGAGCAGGAAGACCAATCACAAGCTGTAGTCAAGAAATTGCAGTTTCTCAGGTGCCATTTAAAGATGTTACCAAAATTGATTCCATGACAATTGCATTATTGTGGCCCCACCCCCTTCTAGTATTAGAGTGCTTCAGACACGATGGGCATGATTCTGACGCATCCTGATCACATTGTCCAATTGTCTTTGCATCCGCTGCAGCAGCTGCCATCCCATCATTAGTATTTGGATGTGCACCAGCCCAATACTGGAACAGGTGTCCTAACACCTAACTAAAGCACTAAAGTCACGAAGTACACCCACGACACTCACATCAGATGCAGCTGTTCCATGTGTTTTAATACGCTCTGCCCAGATACGCCCACCTGACATTTGTATTTGTTCGCTCACGATCCAACACAGACACAACTACTTGCTATGTCGGACACAGCGTGTTTTCAGATTAAACCACATGCACAGGCTGGAAATTGTCCCCTTTAAGAGACCTGACTCAGAATGAGGCCCAATGGCTCCTTGTCGCACACTGCAGACCCAACCCCTTAATAAATTACTGGTAATTGGAGTCATATTTCTGTCATAAGTAAGACAACCTGATTTTGGCGGGACAGTCACACTTTGCAGACACTGGCCCTCATTCCGAGTTGATCGGTCGCAAGGCGAATTTAGCAGAGTTACACACGCTAAGCCGCCGCCTACTGGGAGTGAATCTTAGCTTCTTAAAATTGCGACCGATGTATTCGCAATATTGCGATTACTAACTACTTAGCAGTTTCAGAGTAGCTTCAGACTTACTCTGCCTGTGCGATCAGTTCAGTGCTTGTCGTTCCTGGTTGACGTCACAAACACACCCAGCGTTCGCCCAGGCACTCCCACCGTTTCTCCGGCCACTCCTGCGTTTTTTCCGGAAACGGTAGCGTTTTCAGCCACACGCCCCTGAAACGCCGTGTTTCCGCCCAGTAACACCCATTTCCTGTCAATCACATTACGATCGCCGGAGCGATGAAAAAGCCGTGAGTAAAATTACTTTCTACATAGCAAAGTTACTTGGCGCAGTCGCAGTGCGAACATTGCGCATGCGTACTAAGCGGATTTTCATTGCGATGCGATGAAAAATACCGAGCGATCAACTCGGAATGAGGGCCACTGTCTTACCCATAAGCCACAGTGTCCCGCTGTGGTGGTGTGAGGGAGGTTGTGAGCCCCTCTCACCCGCTGCTCTGCTTATTAGAGTAGCGGAGGATAGATATTGTGTGCGCAACATCTATTTATGGGAGAGAGGGACTGGGGCAGTGCCAGCATGACGAAACTGGGGGAATAACTAGCTGGTTTGGCATTTCCCGCAAGGCCACGCTCCCTGGGTGCAAGGCCATGCCCCTAATGTTGGGCGCTAGAGTCCCGCTGTGCAGCCATCAAAATTTGGAGGTATGAGTAAAGGGGGTGTCAGTAGGGCCTTATTAAGAGAGCAAGGAACACCTCCCCTCCCTCTCACAAGGGAGTGCATGTACATTTCTCCGAGAAAATCTCGGGATCCCGGCCGGTCAGGATACCGACGCCGGAATCCCGACTACTGATAATGCCAACAGCCGGAATCCCGGCTAACAGTGACTATTCCCACTCGTGGGTGTCCACGGCACCCATAGAGTGGGAATAGAACCTATGGCAAGAGCAGCGTGCCACCAAGCCCGCAGCGTGGTGAGCGCAGGGCGCCCGCAAGGGCCTTCGTTGCGCTCACCCCCGCCGGCATTCTGGCGGCCGGGATCCCGGCTGCCGGAATACCATACCCAATGCACTGTTTTTGTGCTACTTCTACGCAGTTTAATGCATATATAAATGACCCTTATTGTATTTCCATTTTATATTTAAATTCTTGTCCTTTCCTATATATATTTAAATTCTTGTCCTTTCCTATTATTCCTCTAGTTAGAAAAATTAACTTGGCTAGGGAAAAGAATAAAAGAATGGTTTTCTGACCTCTGGTCTTTCATCATTCGTCAGCAGCTGCTTATTGAGATCAATGCCATTGTTAAGGTATATAGCTCAGGAGCCATTATATGCAGCATAAAGCATTCAGCGCTCGCCTCCTATTTCATCATGAACTCAGCTTGCCCTTGCAAAGTCTCTCATCTACCGGTAAGAAACATATTGCCCTTGTTTGTTCTGCTAACATGCAAATTACAGAATGTTGCAAATTATCAGATTACATTAAACAAAACCACAAGTTTCAGCACTGTAATGTGAGAAAAATGACTGAATATTTAATACAAATTAAAGGTGCACGGACTAACATGGAGCTCATGTGGTCTCCAGGGAAGTCTTACCATAGATAACAAGAGATATGCACAGACCCTCTGTTGTGGCAAAGCCATCCGCAAGTGTTTTGATCAGTTTCGGTTTTGGATTTCTTCAAAATTTATAAAAACAGCTAAAATATGATGACATTTTTGACCTGTTGTTGCTCCCAAGTAATATCATCCATTTCCAGTCATTTTCCATGTGAAATGACACCCTAAATCACTAGGGAGGGACGTACATGCCATCAAAAGCACTCAAGGTTTTTAGATTTGAGATCCAACCCCAAATTGACCCAAGCCGAGACTCAGTTGGACTCGAACCCCCAACATTTGCAACAAAACCGAAATGTTCAGATCTACAGATAACATATTAAGCATCACCGCTCCTGCTGTCTCTGGTGAAAGGCATTTATTATGCCAGCTGTCGGGAGCCCGGCACTCAGCATACCGGCGCCGGGATCCCGGCCGCCTGCATAACGCAGTAGACCCGTCTCTGGTAACATAACCATTTACTCTGTACTGTACCCTGTTAACTGTTTTTATCTTACCTGAACCTCCACCACACATGCCTATGGAGAAAATGGTATCCGGTCCTTAAGTCGACAGTACTTAGGTCGACAGTCATTAGGTCGACCACTATTGGTCGCCATGCATTAGGTCAACGTGGTCTATATGTCGACATGGTCACTAGGTCGACATGGAAAAAGGTCGACATGAGTTTTTCAATTTTTTTCTAATTTTTTTAGCTTTTTCCTACTTTACGATCCACGTGGACTACAATTGGGTACGGTAACCTGTGCCGAGCGCAGCAGGGCACCTTCGCTCGCCATACGAGGGGACACGGTGCACTAATTTGGGATCCCGGTCACCTTACGAAATAAATGGCACCAGAAAAACTTTAAAAAACCCACGTCGACCTTTTTCCACGTCGACCTTGTTTATGTCGACCTAGTGACCATATCGACATATTTCAGGTGTCGACCTAGTCACTGTCAACCAATAGTGGTCGACCTAGTGACTGTCGACCTAGTTACTGTCTATGCTATGATCCACACCCGGAGAAACTGTTGGTGTCAACTCCATTTCACATTCTGCTGGTGCCTATTGTTCTACAGCAATGGGACATATCATACCCTGATGAAGTTTGGTCAAATAAAAGATGATGGGTGGCCTTCCTTTGTCTTTCTAACCTTTGGAGACTTTTACTTGGATTGGATTTTCTGGGACTATAGATCAATTCTATGATGTAGTGGTTTTTTTATGGCAATATAGTTATGGCCATCGTAAATGTATAGACACACTGGGCAACTGCCCAGGGCACCACAATTCTGAGGGCCAATAAAACTGTATATTATTTTATGGTATTGCACTATAATGCGTTTATATGTTTATTGTAGATTACACTCTTGGTGACTAGCGTTTTTTGGATATCTAAATTTGTTACATTGGAAAGTGTTATCTGAAAACCCTGTTTTCCTTTACTAAATGTAGACAGTAATTTGGCACATTATTGAAGGGTTAAGAGGCTATACAGTATATACTACACTATGGGGGTCATTCCGACCTGTTCGCACACTAGGATTTTTCGCTGCGCTGCAATCAGGTCACTACTGCGCATGCATATGCACCGCAATGCGCAGGCGCGTCGTACGGGTACAAAGTGGATCATTGCTGAGCGATGGATTTAACGAAGAATACATTCGCACAGCCAATCGCAAGGAGACTGACAGGAAGAGGGCGTTTTCTGGGAGTGTTTGGAAAAACGCAGGTGTGTCCAAGTGTTTGCAGGGCGGGTGTCTGACGTCAATTCCCGACAAGAACAAGCTGAAGTGATCGCAGCGGCTAAGTAAGTTCTGAGCTACTCAGAAACTGCACAAAACTTTTTTGTAGTGCTCGGCTGCACATGCGATCGCACACTTGCACAGCTAAAATACAGTCCCCTGTAGGCGGCGACTATCTGATTGCAGCGCTGCAAAAAATAGCTAGCGAGCGATCAACTCGGAATGACCCCCAATGGGCTTTGGAAGCAAGGCAAAAAAAGCACGTAACTTTGTATCTGGAACAAATCATTTTGTAATGCAAGAGGAGGAATTACACTTATATTTTTTCTGTGCATGGTAAATAATGTCTGCTTTTGCATGTAACCCACAAATGTTTGCTTTATTTTTACATTGTAATTTAAATTTCAGTTTGGACACACAACACCCAAATCTACAGTACATCTGCCCCACCTGCAGTGCAACATAGTTTGGCAACCCTATGGAAAATAATGAGGGCAGCGGTACTGAAAGGTGTGGCTAAAGCAGGAGATATTTAACCTATTGTTAAATTGCACCAATACTAATGTTTACATGTATTATGCTAAATTAGCTGTTTTCACATGATGTAAGGCAAAAAATGACTTGATAAATCAGCTCCATGTGGAAGACTATCCAAGCTCTTTCAATTCACAAATAAAATTGCTAACATGCTGTACAATAAAATGCTGTTTTGTATGCAAATATAACAAACAACTATTAAAAATGCTTAAACAAAAATACAGTAGTCTGTGGCACTGTGTAGAACAAGAGAAATCTGCTAAATAGGCTGCATTAAATTATCATCAGGCTGTGAATTCACTTTTTTTTTTTAAATGCAGCTGTGATTTTGGTGCCAAGGCTGCAAATTGAAATGCAGTTACACTTTATTTTCAAAAAACATAAAATACACTTATTTGAAATTACTATTATGTACAAGACAAGCCGTTAAAATGAAATGTAAATTTAAGGTCTCCATTCAAATTGCATGAGGGCCTATTTCTCCTATCCAAGTAGCGTTCCCATAAGGGGCTGTGAAGGTGTCAGGTGTGGAAGACGTGAGTCATGTCATTTTGTCCACCCCATTGCATACTTCCCATCTGTCCCAATTTTAGCGGGACAGTCCTGCTGTCCCACCCGCGGTGGGATGGGGGGGGGGGAGCTGTTAGGAGGCTCCTGTCACTCGCTGCTTAGCAGAGTAGCGGTGAATAGATGCTGTGCGCATGCGCACAGCGTCTATTCATGTGAGACAGAGGGAGAAAGGGCATGCCGGCAGCTCACAGAGCCCGACGCCGTAATGCCGACACCACTCAGAATCCTATAGCCGGAATTCCAACACCACTTGGAATTCCGGCGCCGGAACCCCGGCAAACGGCATACCGAAGGTAAGTATTGGGGTGAGGGTTAGGGTTAAGGCCTGGGGAAGGGGGTTAGGGTTACGCACCAGAGGGGGGCCAGCTGTACTTGCCACCCCCTGTGTCCTTAGCCCTAGTCCCCCCACCCCCTGGGATTAGCTGTAGCCGACTCCCACTGTGTCCTTAGCCCTGGCTGCCACCCCAGGCAGGTTAGGGTAGGAGGCAGGGGAGGGGTAAATTGATTACTCCATCCCCTGTCGGTATTCTAAAAGTCGGGATGCCGCGGTTGGTCATGTGACCATCGGGATGGCGTATCACACCCACTGTGTCAATTTCACAGGGAATTCATTTTTTATTTTAATGTAAACAACATATTTTATTTATTAATAGTTTATCAATACGTAAAGCATTTTGTTTAGTTTTTTTTGTTTTCCTTTGTTTTGATAACACAGATAAACAAAAAACAACAACTATTTTTGCTTAACTATTTTCATGCAGTAGTTACTCTTACATAGTAAGGACAATGGCAGAAAATTTCCCTGCAATATATTTGTCTAGTTCTTTGGTGTATAAGGATAATTAATACATGTACTTTTAATTAATGTTTTATGGAGTAAGGGAAGAAAAGCCAATGTGCATATATGATGGCTGCAGGGTGTGTAGTGCACACAGGCCCATAGGTACTTAGGAAGATATTGGGACTGATAGAGTAGAGGCTGTACACACCAACATGGCTCTGGCCACACCCACACAGCAATGGTCACAGCTCCTCCCCTTCTCAGTGTAGGCCCTTGGACATTTTCTGTTGCATCTGCACTGGACAGGAGTACGCAGACATGGGGGTAGATGTACAATAGTGGCACATATCGTGCCACTATAGCTCTTCCTGCTTTGCCTCATTACCGAGGCAAGGCAGGAAGGTACAGCGATGAGATGTAAGAACATCTAATTTGCCAGAACAGGAGGAAGGGCAGCGATCCCCACTAGAGAGCACAGCATATGAGCACTAAACAAGTGTCTCACCACCTGCACAGCCTCCGGGCGCATGCGCGAGATCTTGCTACTCTCGTGAGATCTCACATGCAGCCTGGACCCGGCACCCGCCTCAGCCAAAGACAGAACTGTCCCTGCTGTGGTGTATGGGCAATGACACCTGCAGCTGTAGAAAACGATAGCTGCAGGTGTCGGAACGGTGCGTGCTACAGACCATTCATACACTGTCCTGCATATCGGCATGCTATCTTTTAGATTGCAGCGCCGATATAGACAGGGGAGCCCCTGTCATTCACCATGCACCACTCATACCCCCCAACTGTACCTTTTTAGCAGGTACAGTACCTTTTTTTATGGTCTGTACCTGTTTTTGGCTCTCCAAACTTCCATTGAAAGTATAGGAAAAGGGACATGGCCACGCACCCTTTACCAGTGGACACGCCCCCTTTTTGAATTTGTACCTGTTTTTATGTGTCAAATGTTGGAGGGTATGCACCACCGCTGTAATACATTAGTTAGTTGCTAATTGGTTTGTATTTATCTCTCTCTACTTTATCACTGTCCAAGGTTTAGTACATCTGCCCCTTGGAGTGACAGAACTACAGTAAGAGGAAAACCCCATCCACCAATAGGATGTTTTCCCCACTATCACACTGTGGTCAGATGATAATAAGGGATGAATCTGTTGGCTTGATCCTCAATCGGACGCAATGGAGATATTCGCGCAAATGGTCAATGTTTTTCAACTGTGCATGCATCTAAGTAGCTATAAAGTGGCACAGAGCATGCGTCCCAAGCTGTGTACACACAGAGTCACAGGGCAGACTGAGAGGCATAGTCTCAGAAACGTATTGGGCAATCCTTGGTGGTGACCAAGAGGTGGCTAATGAGTCACATGTAGATGCACTGTCTTATAGGGGTGTCAATCATTATTGTAATGACATACAAAGTGGGCGTCACAGCCCTTGTACATACTGGCGCACACCTGTACACCAGGAGAGCCGCTTTTAATGGTATTTTCATAAAGTCAGAGCAGTGTCTGCAGCAAAAAACGATAAAATGGTCGCAGCCGTGTGCCCCTTGTGTAAATAAGTGTGAATTTATTTACATGAGAAGATGACCTGGTGTCCTTTATTTTCCCCAACTGTGTGTGCCCATGTCACCTTCTTATCTGCTCACCTTTCATCCTCTCTATCACACCTGCATGTGCAAGGACTCTTGTTGGCCTACTTTAGTGTGCATGGCCCTGAGATGGCAGAGACAGAGTTATAGCTGGGCAGACGGCCTAAGGTAGGAGTCATGGAGACACGCGGCTACCACAACACATAGACGCAAACAATGGTGACATAAATATTTAATGATAAACACTTCACTAGACAGAATGGTACAGTTATCAGAATTGCAGTGGCCTAAAGTCTGGGGTGCTGTGTGTGAGAGATCCTCACTGTACCACTGGTTTCTGAAACAGATATTTGTTCTAATTAAACTTCAGAATTTAAGTATTCTGTTACAATGGGCCTAATTCCGATTTGTGCGCACATGCCTATGCAGCTGCCATTTTTTAGACTACGGACCTGCTAACCATTGCAGAAAATCAGCTGCCGAGAAAAGATTACAGATGCCCACCGAAGCCACCGTAAAGTCCTCAGCAACTGCACATACCCAGTATCGAAGCAGAAACATTGAACATGGACTCCCCGAGTGATTCTATGGTGCTTGGATCTTTAATCATGCCCTGGCAAATTGTGTTTTAGATTTTTGAGCCTTGCTTTATTGTGGCCCTTACAGGACAGCTTGAAAATAAACCTTACGCCTGAAAGCTTGTTATGCCGTTTACATTGTTATTTGTTACTGCTAATACTAATAATAAAACATTACTTCTATTAATAGTGCTTCTATTTCACCTGCTACCCTGCTCTATTTCATTGCTAAAGTCACACCTACCCACAAACATCTACCCGATTCCAGAGCAATATTGAAACTGCAACACACCAATAAAACTGGCGGAGATTTGTGCACCTTCAAAAGGGAAGAAGTGGAGGTGTGCAATCAATTAGACTGTATCTATCATATAAAATGAAATCTAGCATCTGAAGGCAACATCTCAATATTTCCTCTTTAGAGGGTTAGATAAATCCCCTCATTATTTCTAATGTGACACAGGTACCTGAGCTAGACATTCCTCAGAAGTTGCTAAGTCCAGTCACTGCTCGGTTTCAGGTATCTAAGGCCCTCATTCCGAGTTGTTCGCTCGCTAGCTGCTTTTAGCAGCATTGCACACGCTAGGCCGTCGCCCTCTGGGAGTGTATCTTAGCTTAGCAGAATAGAGAACAAAAGATTAGCAGAACTGCTACTAAATAATTCTTTGCAGTTTCTGAGTAGCTCCAGACCTACTCCTAGATTGCGATCAGCTCAGTCCATTTAGTTCCTGGTTCGACGTCACAAACACGCCCTGCGTTCGGACAGCCACTCCCCCGTTTTTCCAGACACTCCCGCGTTTTTCCCTGACACGCCTGTGTTTTTTAGCACACTCCCGGAAAACGCTCAGTTACCACCCAGAAACGCCCCTTTCCTGTTAATCATTTACCGATCAGCAGTGCGACTGAAAAGCGTCGTACAAACACCAGCAAAATTGCTACGTTTTTAGTTAAATAACTGAGCGCATGCGTGCTGCGTACCATGCGCATTTAGCAGCAAATCGCAGCATAGCGAAAATCGGCAACGAGCGAACAACTCGGAATGAGGGCCTATATTCCTCACTGTGCTAGTCTCATAGCAATCCATGAGTGGGCAAATCATCTGGGTAGACCTGGGTGCAGTAGTTACTGGGTTTTGCACCTGCACTATAAAATCTGCTGCCTTAACTGTGTTGCATTTTACTTTTTACAACTGTATTATATATTATGTAATTGCTTTGTTACCTGTGATAGTATAGGGGTAATAGTTCCAAGCCTTTTCTGTGATGTAGAATATCTTTGGAACAAATCCTCGCACCCACGTTGGCAGCTTGCTGTAGAAGAAAAACAAGATAAACAAAATCATTTATAAAACATTAAACAACACTTTAAGACAGTATTTGTATTGCACATGTGCTGCGTGCGTCGTTATACTGGGGGAAATGTAATAGGGTGTGAGAATCAGGAAGTGAGAGATTTTTTTTTTTTTTTTAAGTGGCAATCATTTATATGGCAAAACCAGGTTGATGTTGCGATGTAAATGATTGTCACTTTAAACAAAAACAGGAGAACTCTCACAAAATCTCTCACTTTCTGATTCTCACACCATATTACATTCCCCTCACTGTATGTTTATTTTGCTAATGTAAGGGAACTACTGTATATTTGTTTCTTTAATTAAGAAAATAGGGTTTTAAATGCCTACCAGTTAATCCTTTTCTCGTAGTCCACAAGGTATATTGGGGACAGATTAGTACGATGGGGTATAGGCGGGTCCAAAGGAGCCAGTGCACTTTAAATTTCTTCAACTGGGTGTGCTGGCTCCTCCCCTGTATTCATCCTCCTACAGATCAGTTGTAGGTAAAACAGTGCCCGAAGGAGAATGACATATTTGAGAAAAGGAACATAACAACAATAAGTGTGGTGAGATTTACACACCAAAACATAACCGGGCCAGCAACAGCTGGCAACATTAACAGCAACAGCTGAACAGGTAACACCTAACAGAGAACCTGCAGAAAGTCACCGCACAGAGGCGGGCGCCCAATAGCCCTTATGGACTATGAGAAAAGGATTTGCCGGTAGGTGTTTAAAATCCTATTTTCTCTAGCATCCATAAGGGATATTGGGGACAGATTAGTACAATGGGGATGTCCCAAAGCTTCCAGAATGGGCGGGAACGGGCGGAGACATCTGCTGTACAGCCTGCCCAAACTGGGTATCCTCTTTGGCCAAAGTATCAAATTTGTAGAACTTCACAATGGTGTTCTTCCCCGACCAGGTAGCTTCTCGGCACAGTTAGCGGGCCGAGACTCCACGGGCAGCCGCCCAGGAAGACCCCACCGATCTCGTAGAGTGAACGAGCAATAGACTGCTTTGAAGCAGGGCAACCCTTCTTCTGCGCATCATATAGCACGAACAAGGAATCAATCTTTCTGATCCGAGCCGTCCTCTTGACATAGATTTTTAAGGCTCGCACTGCATCCAATGCCTCCGGATGGTGCAGATGTGCCAGAACTGGACGGAATCATAATAGGTTGATTCAAGTGAAACACAGAGACTACCTTCGGCAGGAACTGCTGTCTAGTACTGAGCTCCGCTCTGTTCTCATAAAAGACCAAGTAGGGACTTTTACACAATAAGGCCCCTAATTCTGAGACACATCTAGCAGAAGCCAGGGCCAGTAACATCACCGTCTTCCACATGAGGTACTTGTCTTCTACCGTCATCAGAGGTTCAAACCAGGAGGACTGTAGAAAGCGTAAAACCACATCCAAATCCCAAGGTGCCGTAGGCGGCACAAACGGAGGTTGTATGTGAAGCACCCCCTGCAAGAAGGTCTGAACTTCTGGCAGGATAGCCAACTTCTTCTGGAAGAAGACGGAAAGAGCTGAAATCTGGACCTTAATGGATCCAAGATGTAAGCTTTTATCCACTCCCGTCTGCAGGAAACAAAGGAATCTCCCCAAGTGGAATTCCGCAGATGGATATGTGCGTTCCTCGCACCAAGAGACATATCTCCGCCAGATATGATGATAGTGTTTGACGTCACAGGTTTTCTGGCTTGCACCATAGTGGCAATGACCTTTTTGGAAAGCCCTTTGTGAGCTAGGATGTTCCGCTCAACTTCCATGCCGTCAAACGAAGCTGCCGTAAGTCTGGGTAGACGAACGGTACTTGCTGAAGAAGATCTCTTCTTAGCGGCAGAGGCCAAGGGTCCTCTACGGACATGTCCAGAAGAGCCGCATACCACGCTCTTCAGGGCCAATCTGGGGCAATCAAGATTGCCTGCACTCCTTGATGCCTGATCCTCTTGAGTACCCAGTTGTTGAGGCGAGAGGCCATCATGTCAATCTGTGGGCAGCCACAACTGTCGATGATCTGTTGAAACACCTGAGGGTGTAGTCCCCACTCCCCTGGGTGGAGATCGTGGCGACTGAGGAATTCCGCTTCCCAGTTGTCCACCCCCAGGATGATGATTGCGGACAGTGCTCTTGCATTTCTTACTGACCAGAAGAGTATTCTTGACACTTCTTGCATGCAGGCTCTGCTTTTTGTCCCTCGTTGTCAATTGATGTACGTCACAGCCATGGCGTTGTCCGACTGACCTGGATCGCCCGATCCCTGAGTAGAGGGGAGGCCTGAGTCAGAGCATTGTAGATGGCCCAAAGTTCCAGGATGTTGATCAGAAGGAGGGACTCTTCGGCAGACCACCTGCCCTGGAACTGCGCCCCCTGAGTGACAGCTCCTCATCCTCTCAGACTCACATCCATCGTAAGGAGGATCCAATCCTAAATCCCAAAGCGTCGACCTTCCTACAGGTTGGAAGACTGTAGCCACCACAGGAGTGAAATCCTGGCCTGTGGTGACAGCCAAATTATCAGGTGCATCTGAAGATGGGAGCCGGACCTCTTGTTCAGGATATCTAACTGGAACGGTGTGGCATGAAACCTTCCATAATGGATTGCCTCACACGAGGCTACCATCTTCCCCAACAACTTTACACAAAGATGAATGGATGCTTGAGCAGGTCGGAGAAGCATGCAAACTATTTCCAGGAGTGTTCTCGCTTTGTCCTCTGGGAGGAACACTTTCTGTGCTACCGTATCCAGGAGCATCCCCAGAAACAGGAGCCACTGAGACGGTTCCAGGTGGAACTTCTGCAGATTGAAGATCCACCCGTGGTGAGACAGAAGTTGGATAGTGCAATCTATATGTAGTAATAGAAGCTCCCTGGAACTCGCTTTTATCAGGAGATCGTCCAGGTATGGAATTACGTTGACCCCTAGACAATGAGCTGAAACATCATTTCCACCATCACCTTCGTGAACATTCTCGGAGCTGTAGACAGGCCAAAGGGTAACGCATGAAACTAGTAGTGATCGTTCAGTAGGGCAAACAGCAGATAGGCCTGATGAGGAGGCCAAATTGGGATATGGAGGTAAGCGTCCTTGATATCCAGGGACACTAGGAATTCCTGTTGGTCCAGGCCTGCGATCACCGCTCTCAAAGATTCCATCTTGAATTTGAAAACCATCAGGTAAGGATGCAAGGACCTCAGATTCAGAATGGGTCTCACAGACCCGTCTGCTTTTGGTACTACGAATAGACTGGAGTAGTAACCCTGTCCTCGTTGTTGTAGGGGTACTGGAACACTGATGTCAAAGTCGAAAAATATTGAAGAACACACAGCACGTATAAACTGCACACACATGCCCACTGCGCGTGCACTTGTTCTGCCGTGCGTGCACATATCCGCAATTAGCGTATAGTCGCTCCCGCGGTCCTGCGCGTGGTATGGGTATTTACGGCAGAGTTTGTGAACGCATGGAGAGCTATCAAAACATTACATATTTAATCCAAATAGTGCACATTGTACACATAGTCCCCCTGCACCACATCAGAAAGTATCAACAGTTTAAATGATTCCAGAACAAAGGGATTCACCTTTACAGGATAGGAGGGGACAGACTAAGGTTATAAGGTGGTGTTTGGTATCCAGCTGTAGGGTATTTTAAGGGTAACATTCCGGTGTTGGTTTGCGGAAGATCGCATGCTCCTGCGGATAGTTAGGTGCAGAAGCAGAATATAGATATAAACTGTATTTACTGTATATTATGTATGCGGCGGGAATCCAGAGGAGACCACCCACAAGAGCAGTTGGGAAAGACATCGCCTACCTTTTCAAATCAACCTATGACTTCTCCTGTACTGTAAAAGTGCATTCCTGTGTCCAATGGACAAAGGGATTACAGTATCCATTGTATTGCTTTTGGAAGAATTGTATAAATAAAGCCTGTTGCAGCCTGGCCGGGCACAAGACTCTCAACGCTATCAACCTGATAGCGGAGGACCGGACCGGGAAGCGCACGCGAATATTCTCACGTATGTACATTGACTGTAGCCATTTACTCTGTTGTATTGTAGTGCATAATTTGTATTGTTAACCCCCTTTCAGAAATATTACTCTGTGGTGTCGGAACCCAGTGATTAACTACAAATCGGTGTTGTGTCCTCTTTTCCCTGCTAAGGTTTAAAGTGTATTACATTGCCTAACTGTATAAGGTTTAAAAGCGTATTAAGTGGGTGTGTACGCGCTGCGAGTGCTTTGTACCGTCTGCGCGGCGTTTGTACGCAGAGTCCGTACATGGTACGGGACTCATTTACGCAAATAGCGTAAAAGGTACGTAGAGTGCATATTAAGTCTAGTGGCCGCATCGGCTCCATGGTAAAAGTGTGTTTAAAGGTATAGCTTTATGTTTAAAGATAAAATCGACATTATCACTGACCTGGGACTGGACCAACTTGTTTATGGCCAGTAGTAGTATACCACGCATATTTTCCAAAGCTGGTAAGCCTGATTTGAAAAATCGTTGGGGAGGAGCTTGTAACCCTGAGAGATAAGGTCCCTTACCCAAGCACCTTGGCAGGAACGGTCCCAGATGTGGCTCTAATGACGTAACCGAGCTCCCACCACGAGATCCCCTCGGGGTGGGTGGGCACTGTCATGCTGAAGTCTTTGCTTAAGCAGAACTGGTGCCCTGGTCCTGAGATCCGGCAACGTCTGGTTTCTTAGGTTTTCCTCTGGAGCCTCTAGCTGTGTTGGGGGCCTTTGTGGCCCTAGTCCAAAATATGGAAGACCGAAAGGACTGAATAGATGGTCTCAGGTAGGTACGTCTAGCAGGTGGAGCCCCCGAAGGTAGAAAGGTGAATTTCCCAGTAGTAGCTTTGGAAATCCATGCGTCCAATTCACCTCCAAAAAGCGTTTCACCTGTGAAGGGAAGAGATTCCGCATTACGCATGGAGTCAGCATCAGCAATCCACTGACGCGCAGACAAAGCCATAGCCGTGGTCCTAGCATTAATATTGCCAATCTCTTTAAGGGAGTCACAGAGGACGCTTGCCGTGTCCTGAATGTGTTTTAGGAAAGTTACAGTAGTAACTAAGGTCATATCACCCGAGAGACCTTCCTGAATTTAAGTAGCCCAGGAATGAATTGCATGTGTCATCCAGCAACCTGCAATGACCGGTCTTTGAGCTACACCTGCAGCAGCAGATAGATTTCAGAGTGGTCTCAAATTTCCTATCTGCCGGGTACTTTACCGTAAAAGAGCCCGGCACAGGAATTAGAAAGGCGAGAGACTGAGACGTCTACTGCTGGAGATTCTTCCCAGAATTTCCTGCCTTCAGGGGCAAAGGGGAAGGTATGCAAAACCGCTTGGACACCTGATATTTTTTATCTGGATTTTTCCAGGCTATTTTAAATAAATCATCCAATTCCTTGGAGTCAGGAAATGTGACTGTCATTTTGTCTTGTGGGAGGAAAAACGAATGCTGATTATTAGCATCCTCCAGGGGGAGCTGTAACACATCCCGAATAGCCAATATGAGGGGTTCAATACCCTGTGTAGGTGTGGCGTCCCCACTTATGGGATCCCCATCATCCTGTATATCATCATGAGTATCTGACAGTTATGCAGGTAAAGCACATTTTTGTGCACCTGCAGTAGACTGCGGGGGGGGGGGGGGGGGGGGGTTAGCAGCTAGATTTGCCACTGCTTGTTGCAGTTCCTGAGTTTTATTGGCATTAGCAGTGAGTTGAGGTGACATATCAGACATCATAGTTTTGATAACCCCCAGCCAGGAGGGCTCTTGACTCTCCCCCACATCGTTATCAGCATTTTGTGATGACTGACTACACTGCTCACATGATATTGAGCCAGATGAGATAGGGGAGAATCTAGCACTACATACACTACATAACTTCTGTTTTACTATTGTGAAGAAGAAAAAACAGGTACAATACACATACAACACAGCCTGAAAAACAATACAAGCCTGCCCTATTGCATGTGAGAGGAGACACAGGATAGAGGACACCAGCGTACCCAACGCTGCACAGTCCCAGTGAGGCTGTCAGTGTTTTACATATACATAACCAACAGTTAAAATAATAATTTACTCACCGGTAATTCTATTTCTCGTAGTCCGTAGTGGATGCTGGGAACTCCGTAAGGACCATGGGGAATAGCGGGCTCCGCAGGATACTGGGCACTCTAAAAGAAAGATTAGGTACTATCTGGTGTGCACTGGCTCCTCCCTCTATGCCCCTCCTCCAGACCTCAGTTAGGGAAACTGTGCCCGGAAGAGCTGACACAATAAGGAAAGGATTTGGAATCCCGGGTAAGACTCATACCAGCCACACCAATCACACCGTACAACTCGTGATACTATACCCAGTTAACAGTATGAATAACAACTGAGCCTCACGAAAAGATGGCTCATAACAATAACCCTTTAGTTAGGCAATAACTATATACAAGTATTGCAGACAATCCGCACTTGGGATGGGCGCCCAGCATCCACTACGGATTACGAGAAATAGAATTACCGGTGAGTAAATTCTTATTTTCTCTGACGTCCTAGTGGATGCTGGGAACTCCGTAAGGACCATGGGGATTATACCAAAGCTCCCAAACGGGCGGGAGAGTGCGGATGACTCTGCAGCACCGAATGAGCAAACTCAAGGTCCTCCTCAGCCAGGGTATCAAACTTGTAGAATTTTGCAAATGTGTTTGAACCCGACCAAGTAGCAGCTCGGCAAAGCTGTAAAGCCGAGACCCCTCGGGCAGCCGCCCAAGAAGAGCCCACCTTCCTTGTGGAATGGGCTTTTACTGATTTAGGATGCGGCAGTCCAGCCGCAGAAAGTGCAAGTTGAATCGTGCTATAGATCCAGCGAGCAATAGTCTGCTTTGAAGCAGGAGCACCCAGCTTGTTGGGTGCATACAGGAAGAGTCAGTTTTCCTGACTCTAGCCATCCTGGAAACATAGATTTTCAGGGCCCTGACTACGTCCAGCAACTTGGAATCCTCCAAGTCCCGAGTAGCCGCAGGCACCACAATAGGTTGGTTCAAATGAAACGCTGATACCACCTAAGGAAGAAATTGGGAACGAGTCCTCAATTCCGCCTTATCCATATGAAAAATCAGATAAGGGCTTTTACATGACAAAGCCGCCAATTCTGATACACGCCTGGCCGAAGCCAAGGCCAACAGCATGACCACTTTCCGCGTGAGATATTTTTGCTCCACGGTTTTAAGTGGCTCAACCAATGCGACTTTAGGAAATCCAACACCACATTGAGATCCCAAGGTGCCACTGGAGGCACAAAAGGGGGCTGAATATGCAGCACTCCTTTAACAAAAGTCTGAACTTCAGGCAGTGAAGCCAGTTCGTTTTGGAAGAAAATCGACAGAGCCAAAATCTGGACCTTAATGGAACCCAAGTTGAGGCCCATAGTCACCCCTGACTGTAGGAAGTGCAGAAATCGACCCTGCCGAAATTCCTCCGTTGGGGCCTTCCAGGCCTCACACCAAGCAACATATTTCCGCCATATGCGGTGATAATGTTTTGCGGTCACATCCTTCCTAGCTTTAATCAGCGTAGGAATGACTTCCTCCGGAATGCCCTTTTCCTTTAGGATACGGTGTTCAACCGCCATGCCGTCAAACGCAGCCGCGGCAAGTCTTGGAACAGACAGGGCCCCTGCAGTAGCAGGTCCTGTCTGAGCAGCAGAGGCCAAGGGTCCTCTGAGATCATTTCTTGAAGTTCTGGGTACCAAGCTCTTCTTGGCCAATCCGGAACAATGAGTATAGTTCTTACTCCTCTCCTTCCTATTATTCTCAGTACCTTGGGTATGAGAGGAAGAGGAGGGAACACATAAACCGACTGGTACACCCACGGTGTCACTAGAGCGTCCACAGCTATCGCCTGAGGGTCCCTTGACCTGGCGCAATATCTTTTTAGCTTTTTGTTGAGGCGGGACGCCATCATGTCCACCTGTGGCCGTTCCCAACGGTTCACAATCAGCTGGAAGACTCTCTGGATGAAGTCCCCACTCTCCCGGGTGGAGGTCGTGCCTGCTGAGGAAGTCTGCTTCCCAGTTGTCCACTCCCGGAATGAACACTGCTGACAGTGCTATCACGTGATTCTCCGCTATCAAAGAATCCTTGTGGCTTCTGCCATTGCCACCCTGCTTCTTGTGCCGCCCTGGCGGTTTACATCGGCGACCGCTGTGATGTTGTCTGACTGAATCAGAACCGGTTGGTTTTGTAGCAGGGGTTCTGCTTGACTCAGGGCATTGTAAATGTCCCTTAGTTCCAGAATATTTATGTGTAGGGAAGTTTCCTGACTTGACCATTGTCCTTGGAAGTTTCTTCCCTGGGTGACTGCCCCCCAACCTCGGTGGCTTGCATCCGTGGTCACCAGGACCCAGTCCTGTATGCCGAATCTGCGGCCTTCGAGCAGATGAGCACTCTGCAGCCACCACAGCAGAGACACCCTGGCCCTCGGGGACAGGGTGATTAACCGATGCATCTGGAGATGCGATCCGGACCACTTGTCCAACAGATCCCACTGGAAGATCCTTGCATGGAATCTGCCGAAGGGACTTGCTTCGTAAGAAGCTACCATCTTTCCCAGGACTCGCGTGCAGTGATGCACCAACACCTGCTTTGGTTTCAGGAGGACCCTGACCAGAGATGATAATTCCTGGGCCTTCTCCTCCGGGAGAAATATCTTCTTCTGTTCTGTGTCCAGAATCATGCCCAAGAACAGCAGACGCGTCGCAGGAATCAGCTGCGACTTTGGGATATTCAGAATCCAGCCGTGCTGATGCAACACTTCCTGAGATAGTGCCACGCCGACTAGCAACTGCTCTTTGGACCTCGCCTTTATAAGGAGATCGTCCAAGTACGGAATAATCATGACTCCCTTCTTTCGGAGGAGCATCATCATTTCGGCCATTACCTTGGTAAATACCCACGGTGCCGTGGACAGACCAGACGGCAACGTCTGGAATTGGTAATGACAGTCCTGTACCACACCCTTGAGGTACTTTGAACTTGAACTTTTTTATATAAATGTTCAAGGATTTTAAATTTAGAATGGGTCTCACCGAACCGTCTGGTTTCGGTACCACAACATTGTGGAATAGTAACCCCGTCCCTGTTGAAGGAGGGGTACCTTGAATATCACCTGCTGAAGATACAGCTTGTGAATTGCCGCCAGTACTACCTCCCTTTCTCTGAGGGCAGCAGGCAAGGCTGATTTGAGGTAACGGCGAGGGGGAGTCGCCTCGAACTCCAGCTTGTATCCCTGTGATACTACTTGCAGAACCCAGGGATCCATCTGTGAGCGAGCCCACTGGTCGCTGAAGTTCCAGAGACGCGCCTGTGGAGCCCCAGCGTCATGCGGTGGACTTAGAGGAAGAGGGGGAAGATTTTTGATCCTGGGAACTGGCTGTCTGGTGCAGCCTTTTTCCTTCTTCCCTTGCCTCTGGCAGAAAGGAAGCGCCTTTGACCCGCTTGCTTTTCTGAGGCCGAAAGGACTGTACCTGATAATACGGTGCTTTCTTAGGCTGTGAGGGAACCTGAGGTAAAAATTTTGACTTCCCAGCTGTTGCTGTGGATACGAGGTCCGAGAGACCATCCCCAAACAATTCCTCACCCTTATAAGGCAGAATCTCCATGTGCCTTTTAGAATCAGCATCACCTGTCCACTGCCGGGTCCATAATACCCTCCTGGCAGAAATGGACATTGCATTAATTCTGGATGCCAGCCGACAAATATCCCTCTGTGCATCCCTCATATATAAGACGACGTCTTTAATATGCTCTATGGTTAGCAAAATAGTATCCCTGTCGAGGGTAACACTATTATCTGACAGGGTATCAGACCACGCTGCAGCAGCACTACACCTCCATGCTTAGGCAATTGCAGGTCTCAGTATAGTACCTGAGTGTGTATATACAGACTTCAGGATTTCCTCCTGCAGGCTCCTTCAAGGTGGCCGTTTCCTGAGACGGCAGTGCCACCTTTTTTGACAAACGTGTGAGCGCCTTATCCACCCTAGGGGATATCTCCCAACGTGACCTATCCTCTGGCGGGAAAGGGTACGCCATCAGTAACTTTTTAGAAATTACCAGTTTCTTATCAGGGGAAACCCACGCTTCTTCACACACTTCATTCAATTCATCTGATGGGGGAACAAAACACTGGCTGCTTTTTCTCCCCAAACATAAAACCCCTTTTTAGTGGTACTTGGGTTAATGTCAGAAATGTGTAACACATTTTTCATTGCCGAAATCATGCAACGGATGCCCCTAGTGGATTGTATATATGTCTCAACCTCGTCGACACTGGAGTCAGACTCCGTGTCGACATCTGTGTCTGCCATCTGAGGTAGCGGGCGTTTTTGAGCCCCTGATGGCCTTTGAGACGCCTGGGCAGGCGCGGGCTGAGAAGCCGACTGTCCCATGGCTGTTACGTCATCCAGCCTTTTATGTAAGGAGTTGACACTGTCGGTTAATACCTTCCACATATCCACCCACTCTGGTGTCGGCCCCGCAGGGGGTGACATCACATTTATCGGCACCTGCTCCGCCTCCACATAAGCCTCCTCATCAAACAAGTCGACACAGCCGTACCGACACACCTCACACACACAGGGAATGCTCTGACTGAGGACAGGACCCCACAAAGTCCTTTGGGGAGACAGAGAGAGAGTATGTCAGCACACACCACAGCGCTATTTAATCAGGGATTTACACTAATAGAAAGTGATTTTTCCCTATAGCTGCTTTTTATATACAGTTTGCGCCTAAATTTAGTGCCCCCCCTCTCTTTTTAACCCTTTGAGCCTGGAAACTGCAGGGGAGAGCCTGGGGAGCTGTCTTCCAGCTGCACTGTGAAGAGAAAATGGCGCCAGTGTGCTGAGGGAGATAGCCCCGCCCCTTTTTCGGCGGACTTCTCCCGCTCTTATAATTGTATTATGGCAGGGGATTTTTACACATATATAGCTTATTAGGCTATATTATGTGTTGTTTGTCAAAGTTAAGGTACTCTAATTGCAGCCCAGGGCGCCCCCCCCCAGCGCCCTGCACCCATCAGTGACCGGAGTATGTGGTGTGCATAGGGAGCAATGGCGCACAGCTGCAGTGCTGTGCGCTACCTTAATGAAGACCAAAGTCTTCAGCCGCCGATTTCCAGGACGTTCTTCTTGCTTCTGGCTCTGTAAGGGGGACGGCGGCGCGGCTCCGGGACCAGACGACCGAGGCTGGGCCTGTGTTCGATCCCTCTGGAGCTAATGGTGTCCAGTAGCCTAAGAAGCCCAAGCTAGCTGCAAGCAGGTAGGTTCTCTTCTTCTCCCCTTAGTCCCTCGTAGCTGTTGCCAGCAGATCTCACTGAAAATAAAAAACCTAACAAATACTTTCTTTACTAGGAGCTCAGGAGAGCCCCTAGTGTGCAACCAGCTCGGGCCGGGCACAGATTCTAACTGGAGGAGGGGCATAGAGGGAGGAGCCAGTGCACACCAGATAGTACCTAATCTTTCTTTTAGAGTGCCCAGTCTCCTGCGGAGCCCGCTATTCCCCATGGTCCTTACGCACTTCCCAGCATCCACTAGGACGTCAGAGAAACTGTCTTATGAAAATTCCCTCAGAGGAATGATATTTGTGCACAATATAGCGTCTCTCCCCCTCTACACCGGTACCAGTGATCCAGCGTGTGACCGTTATGGAGGAGCTGTATGAGGCTGCTGCTGCTAATGCAGAGGAAGGCATCAAAATGCCGCTGAGCCCGTTCTGATGTAGCTCTGCCCCCCGTAATGGCGCCAAAGCTACTGTGTAATATTTATACTGGCCATGTCTCCTAAGTGTTTGTAGCCTCACATAAATGCTTGGTACAAGAATATTTTGCCAGTCTCATGCAAGGGCTACAGCGGGTCCCCCCCAGGAGGGACCTGTACTCCTCACCCACGCTTCTGCTGCACAGTGAACCGGGGGGAACCCCCAGCGGGGTCCCTGGTGTGTACTCACCACCGATGATCACCCTCAGGCAGCGTTAGGGGTGTGCAGCATGCTGCGGCCTCGACAGCCAAGGCGCCTTGCCCTGCTGAACAAACAGCCCCTCAGGACGGTGATCCTGCAGTGGGGATGCGGCTCTGCACCGGCTCTGACGGTGACCGTCCACCCCCCCAACTCCCACGCTGCACGTATGCTGTTGTCCAAACAGCATCCCGAAAGAAATAAAAGTTTAAAAGAAATTGAAGAAAAACTCTGGAGCTTGCAGAGTGTGCATCCTCTCCTGAGGGCACTTTTTTCTAAACTGAGCTGTAGGAGGGGGCATAGAGGGGAGGAGCCAGCACACCCAGTTGAAGAAATTTTAAGTGCACTGGTTCTTGTGGACCCGTCTATACCCCATCCTACTAATCTGTCCCCAATATCCCTTATGGATGCTAGAGAAAACATGATACATCTACCAACATATATGATGGGGACTCGCACAGTATAATAGTGAAAATAATCTGTGGGATAAACATGAACATATTACAAAGCATGCACATCTGTGACACGGCAAAGAGGGTAGGCGTCCGCACAGACACATATTAATTCTTCCTTTCCCAGTCTTTAAATTCTTGACTATATAATCTGATATATTAACAGGGAGGTGCATTCAGGAATTAAATTAGCAGGTATCAAATGGAAAGAAAACTGTATTTTAATGAGTTTTTAATGACAGCCTCAAATTTACCACTAAACCATATAAACAATTTAAAACATAACTTTTATTGAGTTGTTTAAAATAAACCAGTGGAATATAAAGTAACAATTTGTGAATAATAAAACAAATGTAAGTGAATTAAAATACTGTATTCATCATCTTATGTATTTAGCTATTCAACTGTTTTTAAAACTATATCAATTTCCACTCTAAAATCTGATAATGGTGTTAAATGTTCTCAATCATCATACACAGTAGCTCTGATAGTCATATATTAAGCTCAATTCAGGGTTCTAAGAGAAATGCTGTATAGGTGCTGATAATACTAAGTGGACAGAGTAAGTTAAATGTTCACCAGTCCAATAGTAACTCCTCAATCCTACTGTTTCAACCTGGATTCATTTGACTAATACACACTATGTAGTTATTGGGTCTGTGTATTTGGTGTTTATACAATTTGGATACTAGGAGTAAATTTACTAAAGGTTGTAAAAATGAAAAGTGGTGTTGTCCATAGCAACCAGTCGGATTCTATAATTTTCTAGAATACAATAGAGAAATGATAAGACAGAATCTGATTCGTTGGTATGGGCAACATCGTCACTTTTCATTTTTACAACCTATAGTAAATTTAGGATCCATTATTGGACTACTGGATATATACATTACACTGTCCACTTAATATTACCAGTACTTATGCAGCATACAGTATTTCTTAATCTCCGTACACACGGGGGAGATGTGTGCTGAGCGATCTAGCACAGAACGCTCAGCACTCATCTCTACCTCCGCTCAGCACATAGCGCGATGTGTGCTGAGCGAGGGGGGGCATTCATTTCACCCAGTGGTTAAATGAGCGATCTAACTAGATTTGGCATACATGCTGTAAGGATCTCCTGCTCTGTGCTGCCACGTCGCCATGGCAACCGGGAGGCAAGTGTAAGCGAAGTAACCTGAGCGCAGCTGATACTCCGGTCCGGGTTTTTACTGTGTAGTGGTTACAGGCTCTGTGTACGGCAGGGAATCCGGCGCTGGTTTTGTGCTCACAGTCTGTGAGGTCTGAGTGGGGCGTGGACAGCACCTGCTATATAAACCATCCTCTCAGGCTAGGCAAATGCTGCTGAATCTTTGTTTGTTAGTCAGTTCCAGAGAGTTAGCTAGTACTGTGTGACTTTGTATTTACTTGTTGCTTACTGCGAATAGGCCTTGGGATTCGGTACTTCATTCTGCCAATCCGGACCTAGCAGGAAGACTGGAGTCAGTTGTTTGACCTGCTGGGGTTCTTTTGCTATTCTGTGAACCCAGCAGGTTTGCGGCTGTACTCTCAGACCTGCTTGCTTAATCCTCCCTCACTGTGCAGGGCGTCCAGGTGTCAGTTTAGTGGCAGTAAGCTGAACCTGTGCCCTGCAAGTGGGGGTTAGGATTGTGGATACTCTCCTTGTGTCTATATTTCTATCTCTGACCAAGGAGTTTATTCCCACACCCGTTGGTAACCCTTTGGGGTTTTTTCTGTTGCTCTTAGCAACATCATTTCAGGTGCTCCACATGTTAAATTACTAGACCTCGCTTCATTGTCCGTTCTATTCCATCTGAGCATTCCTGACACTAGGGAGACACCCAATTCCTGAGCCTTTGGGCTTCTCCGTTCACTTTGTGTTTATTAGTTATTCCATCACCTCCTGTGTATGTTATGTTATACTGTCTGTGAGTTCGTTTGCTTCGCTTCCCTCTCTGTTCATACACTGGTATACTCCTGTTAGCACTGGTGTGCGTAACACATGCATGCCAAATCTAGAGTTAGCGATAGCGACGTGCGGGACTGCTCAGATCTCTCCATGTGTACCCCCCTTTAGAATACATTGAATGTGCTTTTTACTCATGTAACCCCTTTTAACACCTTTATTACTACTTCTCACCTATGTAACACTTCTAGCACTCAGCTGCTATCTCTTATTAATGTAACACATAAACTGCTGCTTCTTACTAATGTGATGCCTTGGGGTGGTTGGGATGTGCTGGCCTGGAGGGTTACAAACTCTGGACTTAGGAATGTTAAGGGCCCACCTGATGAGGTCACCTGGTCGTGGCTGGTGGGCTCATATTTTTGGCCACAATTATTCTAAGATCCTCAAATTTACTCCATGTTAAATGGAAAGGTTTATTATAATTGTTCTGATTAGTAGTGTTCTTAGTACTTATACCCCTTTCACATTGCACAAATAACCCGGTATCGACACGGCATATTGCCGTGTCGACACGGGTCAGTGTGCGATGTGAAAGCACTTTGCCCGAATTAGCGGGTCGCCTAACCCGGTAATTCAACCCGATAAAAAAGAAGGGTTATTACCGGGTTGAATACCGGGTCAGGCGCAGTGTGAATGGGAGCCGCGTCGATGCGACACGGCTCCTATTCACAGCATAGGGAGAGGCGGCGCAGGAGATGAGCTTATCTCCCAGAGCCGCCTCCACCCCCACCCCTGCTGTGCCCCCCGCCGCTGCTATGGCAACTGACCCGGTATATTGGCATATTGCCGGGTTGGAAAGCCAGCAAAGCAGAGTAAATGCCGGATCCCACCCGGTAAGGACACGTTTCTCTTCCCGGGTGGAATCGAATCCGGCATTTGCAATCTGATAGCGGTATTAGATTCAGTGTGCACCTACATGTTCTCGTTTTTCTGTGTGGCACTACAAGTCTCAGGATAGTAGCACCTCTGATTAGGGGGCAGATGTATTAAGCCTGGAGAAGTGATAAAGCAGTGACGAAGAAGTGGTAAGTGGAAGGTGATAACGCACCAGCCAATCAGTTCCTAACTGGCATTTTTAAATCCGTAATGATTGGCTGGTGCGTTATCACCTTCCACTTATCACTGCTTTATCACTTCTCCGGGCTCAATACATCTGCACCCATATTTCTCATTAGGTTGTGCAGTCCAGCAACCCCCCCCCCCCCTCCCCCTCCCCACACACCCCCACCCCCTCGAATACACTGAATAACTTTTGTTTCCAAACACAGGAGTTAAATAATTTTTGGCACTTTTTCTAATTAAATAAATTATAGCTCAGTTATATTTAGTTGTTCCCATAAAAAATGTATGTTGCTGGCAATTCCTTAGTGGGGCATAACAGGTCAAGATTGAGTTTATGTAGATGAAAAAATAAATGCAACCCATTCACAGTAGTTAAATAATTAAACAGTTCAAAAGAGAAATACATCATCAGATCAGCAATGCCTATATGACCAATGCATTTCAGCTTTATTGCCAGATCAATCTATTTGGTTCTTAAAGCTAGACTGGAAAGGCTAAGGCACAAAATAGTTACCTAGGCATCTGTATAGGGATAAATGTCTGCAACATAGCTGCCTGTATGAGTTATTATTGCCATTCTTACATAAAACATGCTGTTTGCAGCAACGCCACATTCACTCAGTTTCTAAAACCTACTGATTGTTCAAGTGTAGTGACTGAGCAGATTTACACCTTCCCCTGCCCTCCTGCTGTGAATGCTCTTCCCCTGGGCTTCTACTACCATCCGAAGCACAGAAATAATTCAGTGTGGTCCTGCAACTCATCTTCCAGACTATGAACTCACAATATAGATGGGAAAGTCTCCAATAATACGCATCTACATGATATATGGTTCTTTTTTTCTCCATAGACACTGCCATATATGTTTGGTTCCTATCTGCATAACATTCATGCTAAATTATGCATCTTTGAGCTTTACTTTCTCGTCTTTATTGTTATGCATTGTTAATGTAATGGTTTTTGTATAATAAATGAATCACTGTGTTTATATGTACAATTTGCAGACTGAGCTATTTATTTTAATCCATAAAAGGTTTTATCTGACATAATAAGAATTGTAATTACAGGGGCTTATTTATTAAACCCATATGTAGGTACTCTATGAAGGTAAGATAGCTAACATACAGTATTCTTCAGAAGGTGACAGTCACTTGGTCTAAGATCTATCGGAATGCGCAGAGGGATCTCTTCAGACACCTGTGTGCTACTGTGCATCCTGCCATTAACACAACAGATATGGGGGGTCATTCCTAGTTGATCGCTAGGTGAAAATGTTCGCTGTACCTTAGCTTAGCAGAAGTGCGAACGAATGTATTGCAGAACGACTACAAAAAATTTTTGTGCAGTTTCTGAGTAGCTTCAGACCTACTCAGCACTTGCGATCACTTCAGACCATTCAGTTCCGGATTTGACATCACAAACACGCCCTGTGTTCGGCCGGCCACGCCTGCGTTTTTTCTTCCATGCCTGCGTTTTTTCGAGCACTCCCTGAAAACGGTCAGTTGACACCCAGAAACGCCCACTTCATGTCAATCACTGTGCGGCGGCCATTGCGACTGAAAAGCTTCGCTAGACCTTGTGTAAAAATACATCGGCTGTTGTGAAAGTACTTCGCGCATGCGCACTGTGCTGCATACGTATGTGCAGAAGTGCCGGTGTTTTAGTTAATCGCAGCACAGCAAACATTTTCACCTAGCGATCAACTTGGAATGACCCCCAATAAGCGCTTGAATAAATTATAATTTATACACTGCCAGGATGGAATTCTGCAGTAGAGGTTTTAGCATTCGCCAGAACAGAACAACTTCTTATTGGAACATCTGTCCTGGCATGAATAAATTGATAAATTACCACGATTTTACATGACATATCGCCAGTAATAGGGGTGATCAGGGATGTTAGCTATCAGGCAATCTGCTGCTGTAAATAAATATGCCCCCATGAACTGCAATAAGGGTGGTTTCTGCCCGTCAGGCAGCAACACGTCTTTTGAATAAAAAACACAATTAGGGTAAGGGTATTTTAGAAGATTTCAGAAGACATTTAACGTCTTCTAAAAAACTTTAACATTTACATGACATTGAGAGAATATGGCACAAATATGATTTAATAATAAACAATTGGACACACTGAAGTTGTGTCTGTTGGTGAGAATGTATAATAAGGTTTGTGTGTGTTTAGAGCAGTGGTCAGGGAAAAGGGTAAATTACCCCAAATAGGGTAAAAATGAAATTCCTGGGGGTAATGGACGGTCGCGCTGCCGAGACACAGCCCTGGCCAGCTCTCGATGTGACGTGCTGACGTCACACCGCGCTCCCTCACGCCCGCCCGTCCTGCGCTGTCCTGTCCTCCCGCTCGCGGCCCACCAACCCACACACAGAACTTGAAGTGTTCTGTGGCTGACCGCTGACGGAGTTCCGCAGGATCAGATAGTGGCCCACATAACAGTGGGAAATTCCCACTGACATTACTGAGGTGAGGATGTGACCATCTGTCTCCTAAAAGTCGTGTCACTCACCCCCCCAACCATATTTCTTACATTCATTCTGGTGTTTTGGGGAGAAAGTGTTAATTAGCCCATTCATTGCCAAAAAATTATTGGGGAAAATAATAATAATACAAAATATAATAATAATATATATTGATTTTGGTTATGGGCTGGCAGTTGGCCCCCACATCTAGGCTTTCTATATTAATTGCTATGGCCTGGCAATTGGCTCCCATTTAAGACTATCATGTGTGGAGCTGAAGTTGCCCTGTATGATTATGTAATGCTGTTCTTCCCCTATAAACAAATAAATAAAGCTGACAATTTCTGCTGCGGGGTACACTGGGCTCCACAAGGAATGGACAATGGGGTGTAGAGTAGGATCTTGATCCGAGGCACCAACAGGCTCAAAGCTTTGACTGTTCCCAGAATGCACAGCGCCGCCTCCTATATCACCCCGCCTCCCTGCACAGGATCTCAGTTTTGTAGTTGGTGCTGCAGTAGCAGGCACTTAACAGAGGGGCTGCTCCAGGCAGCCCTAAGAAGGGCTTTTTTTCTGAGGAAAAAAGTGAAGACTTCAAGGGCAGCAGCAGTGTTACATGTCAGTGGATATTCACGGCTGCAGCTCCGGCTCTCCCCAGCGGCACTGTACACTCCCGAGCCCTGGTTGCCGGGTAACTACAGCAGGAGGCTCCGGTTTTCTTCTTGTCAGGTACACACGACGGGGGCTCTCCGGGATCGCATGGCCGCGCTTCGGGAGGTGGTAAGTGGGTCCCGCTTGCGGGACCCGGTCTTTATCGCGATCCAGCGCGGTCAGTGGGAGGCGGGTCGCGCGCGCTGGCGGTGGACACTGTGGCAGTACAGGCGATCCCACTAGAGGGCATGGGACAGGTCAGGTTTTCTCTATAAACCGTTTTATTAAAGCCCGCAGTACCCAGTGGTTTTGCCAGCAGGGGGATAGAGCTTGGACCTGAAGCCCCTCCCCCAGCCCCAGGGCACCATTTTCTGCAAATGTTCCCGCCCTGGAGCTGCATATCTGTCTCTCCCTCACTCCCTGGCAGTGTCTGCGGCGCCATTATCCCTCAGCTCACTGTTCCTGGGAATGCTTGGGCAAATCCTCCTATGTAAAGCCGCCTGGTTGTCAGTGCTGTGACTTTACAAGACACTTAAGTATTCTACCTGCCTTTTTTAGTCAGTGTTAGTTAAGAAAGAGTGCACTTAGTCAGGGTTTCCTAGTACAATTACCCTGTGATATACATCCAGTTCTTACTGTGTACTGTTATATCTATTGTTATATAGCTGTGTAAGCTAGTCCAGTGCAGTATTATTGTTAGTAATAACCTCTGCATTGTACAAACTGTGACTATTTGTGTGTGCATTGATAGCTGAGTGGTGTCCATTTCGTGTCTTTCACTCAACCTGCTATCCCTATATTCTATAACCTGAGGGGGCTTGGTGCGTCAGGTTTTATCTAATATAGGATTTTCACAAAGATATACTGTATTACGTATTTTTCTCTGTGATTTAGTCACCATATCTCTCCTTTATCTCTGCTGGTGCTGACTACACTGCGCAGGGGTTTGGGCTAGAGGTATTGTGCTGCTGACAAATTGTACTGTGTTACCTGATACTGCAAGTTATATCATGTCTGCTTTTGAGGGTAACGGTCCTGGGGCTGAACACACTGCCGGTGTTGCTGAAGCCGCAGATACCTATGAGGAGAATATAGCAGTTTTGGGCTCTGGTTCTGGAGGCTCCTTGCCCCCCAGTGGGACGGTGGCAACGGGGGCAAATAATGACCCGCCGTGGGCCGCTTTTTCCACGCTTCTGCATACGCTAGTTCATAAACTAACACCCCCTATAGGACCCCCAATGCCGGTGCAACCGTTTGTGGTCCCTGCAGCTAACCCGCCGTGGGTGGGCGATTTATCTGCTCAAATAAAGAAGTTGAACCAGTCCCTGACTACTAAAAAGTCTGACCGTCGTTCGCCTACGTCCAAGGAGTCCTCTAAGCGAGCGCTTGTCTCCTCACAATCCACTGCTGTCACTGACACCTCGTCGGATGAAGACGGCACTTATACTGACCCCACAGGTTCTGACTCAGATACGGCTGATGGGGAGGATGGTTCACATGTGGATGTTCCTGATATTTTGGAGGCTATTAAGTTAATTTTATAGATTACGGATGATCCCGAGCCATCCGTTCCTCCTAAGAAACCAGATAGGTTCAAGCGTCAGAAGGTGATTAAACAAGTTTTACCTCACTTTGACCACCTAATTTATATTCGTCAGGAACCCTGGGAAAACCCGGGTACGAAGTTTGTGCCTCAAAAGAAGATGCTGGCTCGCTATCCCCTCGCGCCGGAGCTGTCTAAGAATTGTGAAACGCCTCCTCCAGTGGACTCACATGTGGCTAGGATGGTGGTTTCCTCAGCTCTACCGGTCACCACCGTCACGTCTCTAAAAGAGCCTACGGATAAACGTTTGGAGGGTTGTCTGAAAGCGATTTACACCCTCATGGGTGCTGCAGAAAGGCCCACTATTGCAGCTACTTGGGCTGCAGAGGCCATTGAAGCATGGGCCTTGGAGTTAGATGCTGAAATCTCCTCTGACCATGCTAGACAATGCTTGTCTTATATTGTCACAGCTTCTCGTTATATTAAAGAGGCGGCTTCTGATGCCGGTATTCTGGTAGCCAAGGCCTCTCCTACGTCAGTCCTGGCTCGCCGGATATTGTGGCTGAGATCCTGGTCTGTGGATCTGGACTCTAGAAAAACCCTGGAGGTACTCCCTTTTAAGGGAGATATTCTGTTTGGGGAGGATTTAAATAAGATTGTGGCTGACTTGGCTACTGCCAAAACTGCCTGTCTGCCAAGTACTGCTCCTTCTGTGTCGAAGGCTAAAGGTACTTCCTTTCGCCCCTTTCATCCTTCAGGTAAAGCAAAAGGTCAGGCGTACAACAAGCAGGCCCGCACTTCCGAACCTGGTAAGCCTAAGCCCAAAAGAGCCTGGGCGGCCCGTCAGCCAGCTTCCAACAGATAAGCCTGCCGCATGACGGGGCGAGCCTCCCTCTGGGGGATCCCAAGGTGGGGGGCCGGGTTCTAGGGTATACCCAGGAATGGTTGAAGACCACTTCAGATGCCTGTGTACAGGAAGTCATCACTCGAGGTTACGCCATAGCCTTCAAAAACCGACCCCCTCATCGATTTTGCCAGACAGATGTCCCGTTGGATAAGACAAAGGCAAACACTCTACATTCGGTGGTACAGACCCTCCTGGATACAAGAGTCCTAGTACAGGTGCCTCTTGCGCAGAGGGGCCGGGGGTACTATTCTCCGCTGTTTCTAGTCCCGAAACCGAATGGGTCCTCCCGGCCCATTCTCAACTTCAAGGCATTGAACAGGTTTGTGAAGGTTTCCAAGTTCCGGATGGAAACCCTTCGCTCTATAGTTCTGGCCTTGGAACCTGGGGACTTAATGGTCTCCCTGGATATACAGGATGCTTACCTGCATATTCCTATAGCAGTGTTTCATCAGCAATACCTGAGATTTGCGATTGGCAACTGCCATTACCAGTTTCGGGCGTTGCCTTTTGGTTTGACAATGGCTCCGTGAGTCTTTACAAAAGTCATGGCGGTGATGACGGTGGTACTCCGCCGTCAAGCGGTCAGGATACTGCCGTATTTGGACGACTTGTTAATCCTGGCAAATTCCCCAGAACTTCTCCTGCATCATCTAGATGTGACGGTCCGGTTCCTGCAAGCCCACGGGTGGCTCATCAACTGGAAGAAGTCATCCCTGATCCCTGCTCAGAGCACGGTTCATCTGGGAGCACTATTGGACACTCACAACCAGCGGTTGTTCCTGTCTCAGGAGAAAGTCCTGAAACTTCAGGACAGGATTCGTTGCTTCCTATCTCGTCCGCAAGTGTCGATACATTCGGCGATGCAGGTGCTGGGCCTCATGGTGTCAGCATTCGACATGGTGGAGTACGCTCAATTTCACTCTTGCCCTCTCCAGAGGCTGATTCTAGCCAAATGGGACGGCCTGCCTCACCGGATCAGGTCTCAAATGATCTCATTGACTCCAGAGGTCCGTCTGTCACTGCTCTGGTGGCTCCGGGACCAATAACTGTGCAGGAGCCGTCCGTTCTGGATATCTGACTGGGTCCTGTTGACGACAGATGCCAGTCTAAGAGGTTGGGACGTGGTGCTGGAGCAACACTCCCTTCAGGGGCGGTGGACCAAGGAGGAGTCCCTCCTCTCGATCAATATTCTGGAGTTGCGTGCGGTCTTCAATGCCTTGAACCTAGCCCAGCATTTAATTCAGAACCGTCCTGTTCAAGTACAGTCGGACAATGCCACCACAGTGGCTTACATAAATCATCAAGGCGGCACTCGAAGCCGTCTAGCAATGAAGAAAGTCTCAAGGATTCTACAGTGGGCAGTACGCCATCTACCGGCCATATCGGCAATATTCATTCCGGGAGTCCTGAATTGGGAAGCGGACTTTCTCAGTCGTCAGGATATGCATGCCGGCGAGTGGGGCCTCCATCCAGAAGTGTTTCAACTCCTAGTGGAAAGGTGGGGCCTTCCAGACGTAGATCTGATGGCGTCTCGACACAATCACAAGGTTCCGGTCTTCGGAGCAAGGACAAGGGATCCTCAAGCAGCATTCGTGGATGCGCTGGCGGTACCGTGGAGGTTTCGGCTGCCGTACGTGTTCCCTCCGGTGTCACTCCTGCCCAGGGTAATTCGGAAGTTCAAGCAAGAAAAAAGAATTCTGCTTCTCATAGCTCCAGCGTGGCCCAGACTGCACTGGTTCTCAGACCTGCAAGGCCTATCGTCAGAGCGTCCAATTCTACTTCCACAACGCCCAGACCTCCTCGTTCAGGGCCCCTGTGTCTACCAGGACCTAGCCCGGCTGTCTTTGACGGCGTGGCTCTTGAAGCTTCCGTCTTAAGGGCTAAAGGGTTTTCTGAGGCGGTCATTCAAACTATGTTGCGGGCCCAGAAACCGGCTTCGGCTCGGATTTACTATAGGGTCTGGCATTCTTACTTTGTTTGGTGCGCACCTAACGATTATGATGCTTCCAAGTTTAGTATAGCCTAGTTGATGGCTTTTCTTTAGCAGGGCCTGGACTTAGGCCTACGTCTGGCCACCCTCAAGGTTCAAATATCTGCCTTGTCGGTGTGGTTTCAGAGAAAAATTGCGACCTTACCTGATGTGCATACCTTTACTCAGGGCATGTTGCGTATCCAACCTCCCTATGTCCCGCCTGTGGCTCCTTGGGACATGTCGGTGGTTTTGGAGGCGTTACAAGAGTCTCTGTTTGAACCTCTTGGTTCAGCTGACCTTAAGTGGCTTTCCCTTAAGGTGGTGTTTCTGCTGGCTATTGCTTCGGCTAGAAGAGTGTCGGATTTGGGTGCCTTGTCCTGTAGTTCCCCATATCTGATATTTCACAGTGACTGGGCGGTTCTTAGGACTCGTCCCGGCTATCTACCTAAGGTGGTTTCTTCGTTCCACCTTAATCAGGAGATTGTAGTTCCAGCACTTGTTTCTCCTGATCTGTCTCCCAAAGAGCGGTCTTTGGATGTGGTACGGGCTCTCCGTATCTATGTGAAGAGAACTACTCCTATTAGGAAATCTGATTCTCTTTTTGTTGTGTTTGGGTTTCACAAACGGGGCTGGCCTGCTCACAAACAAACTCTGGCCAGATGGATTAGAATGGTGATTGCACATGCTTATGTGAAGGCTGGTCTCTCTGCTCCTGATCACATTAAGGCCCATTCTACTCGGTCTGTTGGATCTTCTTGTGCGGCCCAACGTGGTGCGACCCTTGAACAATTGTGAAAGGCGGCTACGTGGTCCTCTGTGAACACGTTCATAAGGTTCTATGCCTTTGATACTGCCGCTTCCCAGGATGCTTCCTTTGGACGCCGGGTTCTTTTGCCCGCTACAGTGCGTCCCCTCCCATAAGGAACTGCTTTAGGACATCCCCATTGTCCATTCCTTGTGGAGCCCAGTGTACCCCGCAGCAGAAAACGAGTTTTATGGTAAGAACTTACCTTTGTTAAAACTCTTTCTGCGAGGTACACTGGCCTCCACAAGTCGCCCACCCTGACGCACTTTGCTTCTTTGGGTTGGTATGGTATTAGCCGCTGACACGTCTCCTGTCGTGAGAATGCGGTGTTGTAGCTACTAACCGTTGTCGTCTCTTTTCCTGCTACTGCATTGGACTGGTTAACTAAAAACTGAGATCCTGTGCAGGGAGGCGGGGTGATATAGGAGGCGGCGCTATGCATTCTGGGAACAGTCAAAGCTTTGAGCCTGTTGGTGCCTCGGATCAAGATCCTACTCTACACCCCATTGTCCATTCCTTGTGGAGCCCAGTGTACCTCGCAGATAGAGTTTTAACAAAGGTAAGTTCTTACCATAAAACTCGTTTTTCACTGCCAATAAGTCTCATTGGCGCATATTATTTATTTATTTTTATTTATTAACAGTTTCTTATATAGCGCAGCAAATTCCCTTGCGCTTTACAACTGGACACAATTAGAAGACAAGACTTGGTAAAAGCAAGCAGTCATAGAGGTAGGAGGGCCCTGCTCGCAAGCTTACAATATGCATGAAAACTTAGAGAGAGCTAAAGTGGAGACAGAAAAAGTACTGTACCAACCAATCAACTCCTGTGCATTTGTCAAGCAGAGTTTGTACCATGGCAGTTAAGAGCTGATTGGCTGGTACTTTTTCTCTCGCCACTTTATCTCTTTATGCTCCATTGTTTTTATTTTAGATAAGCTTTAATGTACCTTGTGTATGAATGTAGTGGATCACATCAGCCAATAGAGAGTTCAAAAATGGAAAAATCACTTTACCAGGTCAGAGATTAATGCCCAGCAGCAGGCAGTGTGTGCATTGGCTCGTGCAGTTCTCATGCCTTGCTATAATAACAGTTTCCTGGTGCCAGTCATGTGCATAAATAGACAAAGGGTGAAAGGAGCATCAGGCCTATAGGGGAGGGATCAGAAAATCCCCCCTACGAGCATGCATTCTGTATAGGCATAACCCAGTAATGACATTGGCCAACAGAGATAAACTCCGAAAAGCTTGTTAAACAGCCCCGTACCATAGTCCCCACACAGAGTTATGGGTATAGCGATACGTTCATAAATGCAACCGTTACTGAGTAAAAGATTAATAAGCAATACATATGATACCTTGGCTTTTGGGATGCCGGCCCTGGTGGAGCCTAACCCTAACCCCCCCCCACAACCTAAACCTCCCTCCCTCCCAGCCTAACCCTAACCCAACCAGATGGTGGCTAACCCCCCCCGCAGCCTAACCCTTACCCTCCCCCCGCAGCCTAAGCCTAGCCTCGACATCCCACCCGCCATCCCACCCCCCGAGCTTACCACTGCTCCAGATCCCAGTACCGGCATTTCGATTCGTGTCGGGATGCCGGGATTGACATTCCGAGTAGTGTCGGTATTCCGGCATCAGAACTTCGACTGCCAGAATGCCGAACACCGGTATCTTGACCGCATCCCTAAATGGGACCCATAATATTTTATAATAAGTTTTCTACTGCAGATACTAAAGGCCCGTATTCACGGGCAGATCTAATGAGCGATGAGTGCTGAGCGTGCGGGGGGAGCAGGGGGGCGCTCAATCTAGCACCAGCGATAGCGATGCGCGGGGCTGCGCATCGCTATCGTTGTGAGGGGTACACACGGAGTGATCGCTGCTTAAAATCTAAGCAATCTAGTCAGATTGCTTAGATTTTAAGCAGCGATCGCTCCGTGAGTTCCCCCCTTAAGGTTTGTAGAAATGACCTTTAATGTCCTCTAAACAAGCAATGAACCCCAGGTAGCATTATTTATTATGCAGTTTTCATTGGGTGTGCCTTAATTAATATATACAGTAATAAAACAGAATACTCCTGGTAAATATAATGTATTTGTCATCCCTAAATAGATTCACTTTGTAGTATCCGTGCAATCAATGTTTGGGACATACATTCAGATTGCACTCTGTGAATGATTGACTTGGACAACACTTATGCATGTCACTAGTCAAATGTTAACTGGGGAAATTAAACCTTACTTTTCTTTTTTTGCTAGTTTTAGCAGATTTTCAAACTTCACTTCACTTATACAAGAGAGTGAGTCAGAGTCCTTGTGGTATGTCTGCAGTGCTTACTGACATCTCAAGCGCAGCATACTCACCACAAGTTCTATTGTGGAACACACTGAGGTGTTGGAGAGATGTAATATGCTTAATGCACACCCTCTATTACAGCTTATAGCACTTGCTGCTGTTCCTTTATACTGTACTTTAAGGACTTTCATCATCATGTCTTTGAAGCATTTTCCGTTGTATATAGATGTCAACTGTCATTATCTCTGATTATAACGGCTGGAAGACCAAATGGTCGCTTTCATAACATAAAGAACATGACACTTAAAAACGAAGGGAAATAAGAGGGGACGTGTCAGTGTGTATGAATATTCTCTGCACAATACAATGTACTTTCTACAATTAGATTTCTACACACACACACACACACACACACACACACACACACACACACACACACACACACACATACCAATCCAAAGAAGAATGGCACTGGAGACAGCAAATTGTTTTGATGGTAGTTACACCAGGGCCGCAACTGGGGTGGGGGAGTTTTAGGAGGCTAGGGTGGCACATGACTCGGGCACCGGATTTGGGAGGCACCAAGACCTCCGACCAGCTCCTTCCACCTGCCGCTCCCCTGACCAGCTCTTCCAGCTGCCAGACGGCTGGCCAGGGCCGGATTTAACGATAAGTAACCTATATGGACGGCCCCCCTGAAATCCGGCCATGACCTTACAAACTCCCCCGCAGTTGTCGAGGACAAGAGGACGGATGCGTCCAGTGATGGTTACATGCACCTGACTGGCAGCCACATGTGCCGTCCACACATGCTACACAGGGCCGGGCTTTCCTGGCTGGAGAACGGCAAGTCTGCCCTGTCCACAGCCCATCACCACAACCCTGGATGCTCAGCCCCTTCGCCACTGCAACTGCATCCCACGGCCACAGGGGACCCGACCTACAGTACTCTCACTCTAGCCTGTACATGTTCAGCTTCTAACCGGCCATCTTCCAAGGATGTGTCCCCGGACCTGGGCAGTGCAGCCTCCAACATCTACTCCCAGGCGGAGGACAGTACCAGGTGTCCCTGTGTGAGGGCATGAAGATGGAGGGGGGTAGTCGCTGAGTGTCAGAATGGGAGATAATATCTCCCACCGCATCAAAATTGTCCCAATTGGATGCGGTGGGAGATATTATTGTACTTCCGATAAGAGGAACAGTCCTCTACCCACCACCCCATCCCTACCTACCACATCACATGACTACAGCAGCAGGCTCTTCCCCCAGCGGCCTCCTGGGTAGCCCAGTCTCCAGCTCCAACCCCAAGCAGAGGAGCAACAGTATAGTGAAGACCCCCATTACATGCTGATATATACACACACACATACTCTCCCTCCCCCCTCTCTTTTTCTCTTTCTCGTCTCTCCCCCCTCTGTCTTTCTCTCTATTTCTCTCTCTCTTCTCTATCCCCTCCTCTATCTTTCCATCATCTCTCTCCCCCCACACCTCTTTTATTTCTCCTCCCCCTCTCTCACTCTCAATTTTTATCTTTTTCCATTGGGGGGGGGGGGGGTAACTTGCTGCCTTGCCCCGGGTTAAAGGAGTCCTAGTTTCAGCCCTGGTCACACGGTATATTTGTATGGCATGACCAGTGGCGGATTTTACCTATGGAGCCCCCCCCCCAGTCAAATCCGTCATTAAAGTGAGTGAGCCAGTTGTAGTCTGTGTCTGCACTGGCTACTCAGTGACTGGCAGTGATGACTTCTATTAGAAGTCAATCCCAGTACAGACAGTCACGTTGGGAGGCGTCTCCTCCCTCTGGGACTGCCAGACTGGGCTGCGCTCACCTGGTAGCGATCAGCGCATGCACAGTCAGGCTTGACTGCGCATGTGCAAACCATAGCTTCTATGGACTGCAGCCGATATAGGGGCAGATGTATTAACCTGGAGATGGCATAAGGAAGTGATAAACCAGTGATAAGTGCAAGGTGATAAATGCACCATCCAGTCAGCTCCTAACTGTTCATTTACATAGTCCTTAGAAGCCAGAGTTCGTGCATGCGTCGTCAAGCCTTTGCTTCCCTGTGCATGCATGGATCCGGCCGATGGCAGCAGCTGCTCTCTCCTCTCCCCTAGACCCGGCCAGCGGCAGCAGCGGCTCTCTCCCCTCCCCAGGACCCAGCCGACAGCAGCAGTGGGTCTCTTCTCTCCCCGGGACAGGACCCGCGGCATCATCTCTCCTCCTTAAAGGTAGGAGCCGTTGCTGGATATGACTGTGAAATAATAGTGAAAAAAGACGGAAGGGGGACTTATCCTGCGCTTCTTGGGAGAGTCACAATTCAAAATGATTCAAGCGTTGTTAGCAATCTCCCATATGTGGAAAGACAAAATAATTGTATATGTGAAGTACAATTTTAATAAAATGAAACCATGATTTAACAGTGGTTAAAAAAGGGTGTAACAAATGTATAGCAGCATGAATAGGATAATAGCAGCATATACAGATTAAAGCAGCATGTATTGGGACTGCAGTGGGGGGTAATGAAAAATTACCAGATGTATAGAACTGTGTGACCAGTTCAAAGCCAGCTTGCGGGAGTTTTGAATCTCAGGGGACCCGGGAACCCCTTGTGCCACGCTGTACTGGGTCGGTAAAGATGCCACTGCTCCCCCTCTATCAGTCCTCTGTCCACCAACGCGTTTCTACCTCTTACAGAGGTCTTTATCAAGGTGCAAACGAATGACAGTTAGCTGCTAACAGAATGTATTTAAGATGTCCCTAGCCAATCAGCACACAGCGTGAACAGCTGGACCCTATACAATTGATAATCTCACCAAGTCCCATGGTCCTTAGCGACACGCTGTGGCTCTCTGTTGCCATGACGACGTCCATGTATTTCCGGTTGCGGATCCGTTTCTTAGTTCATAAAACCACTCCTATTAGTATAATCACTCACGGTCACGCATCCTCCTGTATGGCATCCTCCTCCGCTGTAGATCGCCCTCGGCATACTCCGAATCCTCCAGTTGACTCAAACGAGGACCACTTCGTGTAAGCACTTAAGTCCGCTACGTCACTTCCGGTAGCATTAGTCCGTGGGAGTCTATTAAGAGACGCACAAAACAGTGCGTAACGTCACTTCCGCTGTAAACATAAACATACAGGTCCCTTTGTTATCTGTTAAAGACAATGGGATGCTGATGCATAAGTTATTTTGGTAATGAAAGGTGACTGAAAAAAAGGCCTACAGCTGGTGTATGTGAGCAAGAGTAAAAAATATATTACTAACAAAATATTACAGGAATAAAAAAAACGTTTTGAAATTATGCAATTAATTGTATGAGGGCCAACGAACTGTTAGTTTAAGGGTGACAGGGACCTGTACATAGAAATATCAATCTAGATAAAAATAAAAAACATATAAAAACTCTACTACCAAGAGATGTGAATTAAGAAAATATAAAAACACAGGGGACCCTCTTTAGGATGTAAACTGCTATATGTCGCAGAATCTCTAAATATCATAAAGTCTTGGGGTTAATTTCAAAGGAACCACTTGACCTCAAAATCAGCATTAAGGCCCTCTGGTTTTAGAGTCCCTAATTCATAAATCTAGAGAAAATCGCAAAGCAACATTCGACTATGTCTTTAGAGACAACGGTGAAACAGTGACCTTAGTGGACGAAAGTCTTGAAAGTATCACTAAGAAAATGGAAAAAGTTCTCCTGAGGGAAAACAGGATTTGGTGGGAGATGGTTACGCTTGAAAAATACCACTCCAACAAAATCATTCCCAAAGGGTTACTTATGAATAAATCAGCATCATTCCGCTCCTCGGATGAAGGTTTCCATCTGGAATGGAATAAAATACTTGAGACTTGCTCCTTAGAATTAATTAATCTCATCATCCTTGATAGGAGGGAGGAGTTATCGAAGTTGGATTTGGAAATCACCAATTATAAGACCTTGATCCATCCTTTCAGAGACTTACCTGAATTTAAAGAGATAGAGAAAAGAATAGAGACCAATCTCAAAAGGAATGAGAAGGCTATCATCGATAGGAAAGTGAGGAAATTTAATAGAGATAAAGTTAGACAACCAAGCGAGACCGACTCTTTAGAAGATGAGGAAGAAGAAATAAGCAATTGTGAGTGTTCAACACCTGTACAAAATAAACCACGACAGGAAAAAGTCAGGACTGCTAAGGAAAGGGACGTTCCCAGATACAGACCTCAGGGGAGAAGGGACAACCCCATTGGGGAAGAGGGTTACACTGACCCCCAGTTAAGACCTCTTAAATGGAGGGGGAATTCTAAACACGATACTAGGGGAGTCAACACTAATTGGAGGAGAACAAATACCCCCAGGTGGAGATCAAAACCTAGATACCCCATACAGAGTGAGAGATATACCCACCGAGAAGAGAATGGGGGACACCATGATAGAATTCAATCAGCCAATAGATTTGGGCCTCTAGAAAATTACAGTGGCCCTCTATCATCTCCTTTTTTAGTGAGGGGCCACCGGGAAGGCTACCGAAGATGAGGGGTGTGAGGGGGGGAAAATTAAATAAAAAACTGAAGTCCCAGAGGAAAAAGAGTAAGGGGTCAAGGTAGAAGAAGAGAACTCAATCCAAGAAAGTAGTAACGGATAAGTTCCCCAATACAGGAGGGAAGATAAAAATCTTCAACCTCAGTGACCATCTTTTAGCCAAAGAAGAGATTTCGGTCCTTGAAAAAGGACTTAAATTCGCACCCTCATTATCTCTTAACAAATTTAATACGTTTGTGGACCTTAACAAATTTGTACGCAAGTTAAGTTTGAAAAAGTTCTTTATCACCAACCCAGTTGCCGAACCAGTGGACACTCCCACTACCCCATTCAAACCCAAGTCAATTTTTAACCCCACACATCTTAGGGGGAATTTTATTGAAACCTTTTTAAAACTGGTATCAGATGACATCAAAGGGATGGAGCCTCGAATACATAGATACAATTTAACATCGAAAGAGCGGCAAGCACTTTCCAGACTGAAAGAGAACGAAGACCTAGTCATAAAACCCACAGACAAGGGAGGAGGGGTGGTTATTATGTCTAAGGAAGACTACAACCAAGAGGTCCTTAGACAGCTGGATGACGGATACACATATGGGAAACTTAAAACGGATCCCACTATGAATATCCTTGGCAAACTGGACACTCTTCTGACAAAATATGGGGATTTAGGAACCTTAGCAGAAAAAGAGATACAATTCCTGTACAAGAAAGATCCAGTTATTCCTGTACTTTACGTGTTACCGAAGGTTCACAAAGACCCTATTAAGCCTCCCGGCAGACCGATTGTTTCAGGTATTAACTCGGTCACATCCAACCTGTCAGAATACCTGGATTACCACCTCCAACCACTTGCAACTGGATATACATCACATCTGAAGGATACCACAGACTTTCTGAGGACACTAGAAGATCTGGAATGGAAATACTTAAATACCAACACAAAGAACATCCAATTCTCCTTCGAGAGCAGCAAACACACGATAAACTTTTTAGACATCACGATATCTGTGGATGAAAACGGTCTGACCACTAAAAACTTCACCAAACCGACGGATTCAGGAACTTACATCGGCACCACCAGTTGTCACCATCCTAATTGGTTGGACTCGATCCCAGGGGGTCAGTTTAGACGCCTGAGACGCAATTGTAATAAGAAGGAAGCCTTTGAGGAACAAGCCCTAATATTACAAAAGAGATTCGAAATATCAGGCTATAATTCCGAAAGGATCTCCAGCTCACTTGTAGCAGCTACTAATATCGACAGAAAAGACCTACTGGTACCGAAGGAGAAACGAATTGCCAACCAAGACTATGACTGGTCTTTCATCACCTCGTTCAGCAGCCAATATAAAATTTTGGAAGGATCCCTAAAAAGGCATTGGAAGATCCTACAGAAAGACCCCATAATAGGAAATCTTTTACCCATTAGACCAAAATGCATTTTTAGGAGAGCTCCTAACATTAAGACCAGTTTAGTGAGGAGCACACAAATGGGTCCAAAGAGAATGAATACCATCAAATCCAAGGGATTCTTCCGATGTGGCAGCTGTTTGGGCTGTAGAGGTGTTAAAGGGGCGGGTAATAAAATTACAGAAGTACAGATCAATAACACCAAATTTAAAGTTTTGGACTTTATTACCTGCAATACCAACAATGTCGTCTACGGGATTGAGTGCGACTGTGGTCTCTGGTATATAGGGAGAACTTCCCGACCGTTTAAAACAAGATTGGGGGAGCATCTAAGAAACATTAGGAAGTCACTGACCACCCATGCATTATCGGAACATTTCCGCACGATGCACCACAGTAACTGTGGAGCCATCAAACAATTCTGCGGACTCAGACACATCAAAGGCGACTGGAGACGCAAAGACCTTGCGACCCAGCTGGCCAAAGCAGAAATGAAGACGATTTATGAATTAGGGACTCTAAAACCAGAGGACCTTAATGCTGATTTTGAGGTCAAGTGGTTCCTTTGAAATTAACCCCAAGACTTTATGATATTTAGAGATTCTGCGACATATAGCAGTTTACATCCTAAAGAGGGTCCCCTGTGTTTTTATATTTTCTTAATTCACATCTCTTGGTAGTAGAGTTTTTATATGTTTTTTATTTTTATCTAGATTGATATTTCTATGTACAGGTCCCTGTCACCCTTAAACTAACAGTTCGTTGGCCCTCATACAATTAATTGCATAATTTCAAAACGGTTTTTTTATTCCTGTAATATATTGTTAGTAATATATTTTTTACTCTTGCTCACATACACCAGCTGTAGGCCTTTTTTTCAGTCACCTTTCATTACCAAAATAACTTATGCATCAGCATCCCATTGTCTTTAACAGATAACAAAGGGACCTGTATGTTTATGTTTACAGCGGAAGTGACGTTACGCACTGTTTTGTGCGTCTCTTAATAGACTCCCACGGACTAATGCTACCGGAAGTGACGTAGCGGACTTAAGTGCTTACACGAAGTGGTCCTCGTTTGAGTCAACTGGAGGATTCGGAGTATGCCGAGGGCGATCTACAGCGGAGGAGGATGCCATACAGGAGGATGCGTGACCGTGAGTGATTATACTAATAGGAGTGGTTTTATGAACTAAGAAACGGATCCGCAACCGGAAATACATGGACGTCGTCATGGCAACAGAGAGCCACAGCGTGTCGCTAAGGACCATGGGACTTGGTGAGATTATCAATTGTATAGGGTCCAGCTGTTCACGCTGTGTGCTGATTGGCTAGGGACATCTTAAATACATTCTGTTAGCAGCTAACTGTCATTCGTTTGCACCTTGATAAAGACCTCTGTAAGAGGTAGAAACGCGTTGGTGGACAGAGGACTGATAGAGGGGGAGCAGTGGCATCTTTACCGACCCAGTACAGCGTGGCACAAGGGGTTCCCGGGTCCCCTGAGATTCAAAACTCCCGCAAGCTGGCTTTGAACTGGTCACACAGTTCTATACATCTGGTAATTTTTCATTACCCCCCACTGCAGTCCCAATACATGCTGCTTTAATCTGTATATGCTGCTATTATCCTATTCATGCTGCTATACATTTGTTACACCCTTTTTTAACCACTGTTAAATCATGGTTTCATTTTATTAAAATTGTACTTCACATATACAATTATTTTGTCTTTCCACATATGGGAGATTGCTAACAACGCTTGAATCATTTTGAATTGTGACTCTCCCAAGAAGCGCAGGATAAGTCCCCCTTCCGTCTTTTTTCACTATTGTTGTACTTTTGGTGAAGGGATTGGGAACCTTCGGTGAAGGGAGAAACGTCCAGCAGCTATCACTTTGCGCACTAAGATATTTCCTTATATTTGTGTTTTTATGACTGTGAAATAACCCCATAATACATACTCCCAACTATACTGCTTTCAACTTGACAGTCCCACTGTACCACCATCGGGACGTTTGTCCCAATTTGGGGCGGGGGGAGATATTATTGTACTTCCGATAAGAGTTAGACCCCCAATATGCTGCACACATGTCACGCATCTTGCTTTGGAGACTTCCGAATATTGGCACTCAGGTACAATCATGGACTATATTACTGTCACTGAAGGCAAAACATATATGGATAAGAGGATTGCCTACTATTATTTAACATTGAAAGTGCATTATAAGAAATAATGGGCCTAATTCACGTTTGTACACAATGGGCGATGTTCACGCAAGTGAGCGATTATCAACATACTATGCATGTGCTGCGGCCGCACTGCGCATGTGCCAAGGTGCCGCTGCGATCCAGCTCGCAATGAGGATTTCATGACAAAGTGATTGACAGGAAGTGACTGTTTGGAGGTGCGTTTGGAGTGACCATTTGGAGTTGACGCAAAAACATAGGCGTGTCATTGTCGTTTTCGGGGCTGTATCTGCCATCAACTGCAATCTCGTACATATAAAAACATGGCGCCTGCGTCCATACTGCCATGTCCAGTCTGCGTAGCCACAGGCCGGCCCTTAGATCGGATGTTCCTCGTTTTTGCGTATAGGCTGCGAATGTGTACGCAATCGTGAATGAGTAGCTCACTTGCTAACATTAGCAGCTATGTAGTCTAGAAAATCGCAATTGCAAGTGCATGCAAACATGAATTAGGCCCAATGTCTCCCTTACAATGAGATCAATAACCTGGTGACTGGTGGTGTTGGGACTTTATAAGGTCATGTCTTAATGTACACAAACAAATACCCACACCTACACACGCACCATGCACACACACACATACAACTACACACTCATTGAAGCAAATGCAGATCCTGCTTATTGAGGTTTACTTTGTTGTATTTTGTAAACATTCAGAGGAATTATTTATCACAGTACTCAGCTTCTTACTTTGCATTATCAGTAAGTGTGAACCCCCATATTGATTACTGTACTGAAATAGACTCAAGAAATATCAACTCACAACAAAGACTACACCACACTGATTACATGACATGACAACTAGTAGAACATTTGCCAAGCATGCCATCTTTGAGACATGATGAGTGTTGGACAAACCATATTTGTTTTAATGAAATGCTCTATTAAGAGAAGCAAGTGAAAGATTAGGTGTACTACAACTTGGAACCAGCACTAGCAAACAAGCGTTTTGCCAAGGACTGGTTGATCCCAGCATGCACAATTAAAATCAGGGGACAGGTCTGTCCTTTGTGTTCTTGTGAAACATTCTTCTTGTATATATTTGCTTTGGGTTTTCATTAATCATCAGTTGTCATTACAAGAGACAGAGTCTGGAGAAAAGCCAGAATAGAAGGAGTGTGCCAGAACTAGTCTACCTAAAACGGGTGTGGATCAGATCGACAGTGTCTAGGTCGACAATATTTAGGTCGACCACTATAGGTCGACAGTCACTAGGCCGACAGGGTCAGAAGGTCGACATGTTCTAGGTCGACAAGTCAAAAGGTCGACATGAGTTTTTAATGTTTTTTTGGTGTCGTTTTCTTCGTAGAGTGACCGGGAACCCCAATTAGTGCACCGTGTTCGCTCGCCATGCTTCGGGCAAGGTTTACCGTTCCAATCGTAGTCCACGTGGATCGTTAAGTATGAAAAAGTAAACAAAAAGAATTTTCTTTTAAAAAACTCATGTCGGGGGGCGTGGCCATGGCGGCAAAGGACTAGGAGGCAAGATCGAGGAGCTCCCTGGGCACAGATCCTGACATAATCCTGGGGCTCTCTTTATTGTCCTCCCTGGACTCCTCACCTGTCTGGCGGCGTTGGGGAAGCGGCAGGCTCCGTCACAGACCTGTACGAGCGCTCTCGGCTCGCGTCAGCGGCCGCCCGGACTCCGGGCCTAGGCCGCAACACAATCCCCGGCCTCAATTTCGGAGCTCCGCCGGGCGCGCGTGCGCGATCGCGCTCCCGAGGCGGCCACAGCGGCACCGGAGGACAGCGGCACCCCACTCCTGCACCTCCAGGGCTCCTCTTATATATAACTCTGCTCCCCTGAAGGCTGGTGCAGGGAGGGAGGAGGGGAAAAATCAGTGTGCTGGGCGGCCATTTTACATACAGCTTCCTGTGTCTCTCCTCACTTCAGGGTGCAGTGTGTGTGAAGATACACTGGGCTGGAGGATTTGGACTGGTCCCAGCTGCCCTGCCTTTTGCTTTTGCACCACCATACTCTGGATATATATTTAACACTGGACTCCCCTGGTCCCCCCTTCTCCCTTCAATATAACAGCTGGCTATCCCAGTGCCTGATGTGCTGCTGATATTGCACTCACCACCCACTGCTATACTTCTTGACACTGAATACCGGGACTCTGAGTACTGCTGGACCTTGATACGATGGTGAGGGGCGGCCAGAGTGCGGCCGCGGCTAAATTGGAGAAGTTTGCTCGACAGCCTGCAACCCAGTCGACGCAGTCATCCCCCAAGCCCTCCCCCCCTGCCAGGATGGACCCCTCGGCCGGGGCCGACTCAGGGACGAATGCACAGCCATCTGCTCCTTCCATCCAGCAGGTCTTGGAGGCCATTGCGGCCAGTGAACAACGCCTGTCGGACAAAATGGAGAAGGTGCAGTGTGATTTATCACTGCTGCGACAGGACGTCCAGCGAGTACGAGAGAGGGTGGGCGAAACCGAGACAAGGGTCTCCAACTTGGAGGACCTCAGCGGCCCTTTACAACGTTCGGTGTCTGCAATTACACAACAAGTCACAACGATGCAAACCAAACTCCTGGACATGGAGGGCAGACTCCGCAGAAATAACGTGAGATTTGTGGGCCTTCCAGAAAAGGAGGAAGGGGCACACCCCGAAGATTTCCTGGAGTCCTGGCTAAAAGAGGTATATGGCGCTGAATCCTTCACCTCCCAGTTTGCAGTGGAGCGGGCTCATCGGGTGCCCTTCCGGCCTTTGCCCCCAGGCGCTCCGCCACAAACTTTTATAGCAAAATTCCTGCACTACAAAGATCGGGACTCTGTCCTGCGCCTGGGACGTGTGAAGGGCCCCCTGATCCGGAACGGAATCCGGGTGTCGGCATTTCCGGACTTTGCAGCGGACGTTCAGAAAGACCGGGCCCAGTTTCTTCCCATTAAGCGACGTCTTCGTGACCTGAACCTACCCTACTCGATGCTGTTCCCCTCCAGGCTGCGTGTGGTGGCGGACGGGGAGACCAAGTTCTTCAGCTCGCCCAGGGAAGCGGCTTCCTGGTTGGACAGATATGCTCCTGGGGTCCGCCAGCTGGCTCCAGACTGACATCGGGTCGCCCTCCTCTATGGGCCTACACTCCGCAAGTATAAGTCCAGGGAGCTTCCTCTCGTTTAGTGGTTCTGGACTCTGCTGAGAAGTGATACAAACGTATAAACGCATAAAGGTTTTTGTATTGGGGTTGTTTTGATCTGTACGCCTGGTACAGTGTTGCCGTAGGCTTTGGGATCTCCAGGGCTAAAGTTTGGTTAGGGATATGGGTATGCCACAGTTTGGGGAGGTATACGGGGTGGGGGGATGTTTGGGGGCCACTGTTGGCCTCTCAGCAGTTGTTTTTTTGTTATATGTTTTGAACTTACGAAGCCTATATACTTGTTCTTTAAAGGGTGTGGTTGGGCCGCACTGTTTTCTGGGGTTCGGCTCGGGGTCCGGGGCCTGCGGACGACATGATTCTGTGAGCGGAGCGCCGGGTGGACGGGCGGATGCTAGTAGAGCTGTGCCCCTGTTGATATCTTGGCCGACATGCCTCCCTTAAAAATCGTGGCATGGAATGTCCGGGGCATCAACAACAAAGTTAAGCGATCCTTAGTATTTAAAATGATCAAGAAATATGGCCCGGACATCATTTGTCTAAGTGAAACCAACTTGGAGGGGAACAGGCTATTGTCGCTTCGCAGGCCTTGGGTGGGGTGGGCGTATCATTCCTCGCACTCCTCCTATTCCCGAGGGGTGTCGGTAATGATAAAGAGGACTGTACAGTTTGAGATGATCAGGGTAAATACAGATTCACATGGTAGATACGTGTTCCTAGAATGTAAACTGTTTTCACGTAATTTTTTCCTATTGTCTGCGTATGTTCCCCCCCCCCCCCGTTTTCATACGATGTCCTGCAAAAGGCTGCCTCATTTGTTGCCTCCTCCCCCCACACCCCTGTCATCTGCCTGGGGGACTTCAATGCTGTGTTGGATGCCTCTTTAGACAAATGGAGGGCTCCTCGGGATCAAGGGGCGGGGGGCGGCTTGATTACATCTAGATCTAAATTCGCAGATTTTCTAGATAGCATGCAGTGGGTAGATGCCTGGAGGATTCGGAATCCTACCCTCCGGCAATACTCCTGTTATTCGGGTACACATGGCTCCTTTTCCAGAATCGACCTGGCCCTGGTCTCGCCTGAGCTTATGCCTGGCGTGACGGATGTCCGTTACGAGGCACGGGGGGTATCCGATCATTCACCTCTGGTGCTGACATTGGATGGGGGCTGTCAGAGGGGACAGTCATATTGGCGGTTGCATCCGTCTTGGCTGGCCCAACTGGGCGATTGCCCAGATCTAGCGCCCACATGGGAGGGATTTTTCGCGGATAACACGGGCACAGCCCCGGCCCCGGTCGTTTGGGATGCATTCAAAGCGTATTTGCGCGGTACATTGATTGGCAAAATTGCTGCCTGCAAGGTGGCCCGCAGGGCGACGGAAAGACAGCTTGAGACTGAGTGTAGGGACCTGGAGACACGATACCTGACTGAGGGTATCCCCGCGCTGAAGGCCCGCTGGCTGGTGGCCCAGGAGGCATGGCTGGCTCACCTTTCAGACAAAAATGCATGCTCCCTCTTGTTTAGGGCCACTAACATCTATATGCAGGCGGACAGACCAGGTAGTTTTCTGGCCCACTTAGTGCATTATGACCGACCCGGGACCACGATAATGCAGTTGCTTGGCCCCGACGGCTCCACGGTAAATAACACCCCTGACATCGCACAAATGTTCCTCCGTTACTTTAGGGAGGTATATGATAGTCGACTGACATGCTCCATGGAGGACTTAGACCTGTACCTGACAAATATACCACTTTCCAAACTCTCCCCTGAGGCTAGGGACGCCTTGGACGCGCCTCTGACTCTGGTGGAGGTGATATCGGCGGTGGAAGTGTCCCCTAGCGGTAAATCCCCGGGTAGTGACGGTATTCCCACGGAACTATATAAACAATACATTGGGTTTTTTGGTCCCCAGCTGCTTGACACGTATGTTGATATGTTTGCCGCAAACTGCCTTCCTCCCTCAATGTCCGAGGCGATCCTTATAATGCTGCCAAAACCTGGTAAGGACCCCAAACTATGGGAGTCCTACAGGCCAATCTCCCTTATTCCCACTGATGCCAAGATTCTGGCGAAAAATTCTTGCGGTCCGGCTCAACCTAGTAATAGAGTCTATAATTCACCCGGATCAAACCGGCTTCATGCCTGGGAAATCCACATCCATTAATTTGCGCAGGCTGTACACTATTTTGCAGGCTCCTCATGACTTCCCCTCGGACGCGGCTGTGGTCTCATTGGACGCGGCCAAGGCATTTGACAACGTTGAGTGGCCCTACCTGTGGGGAGTCATGGGGAACATGGGCTTCGGCCCAAACTTTATACAATGGATCAAACTGTTATACCAGAACCCACGCGCCAGGGTCCTGGTGAACGGCTACATTTCCTCCTCCTTCCCTTTGTCACGGGGCACCAGACAGGGATGCCCCTCTCTCCTGCCCTGTTTGCCATAGCCATAGAACCCCTGGCTTGTTTGATTAGGTCGCACCCGGACATTGGGGGTATAGATACGGGATCCTGCATCGACAAAATAGCCCTTTATGCGGATGACCTGCTGTTATTCCTCCGAGACTACGCGGTGGATATGCCCACTGTGTTGCGGGTCATCGAGACCTTTGGTGGGTATTCGGGTCTCCACATAAATTGGTCCAAATCATTTATTATGCCCATTATAGGCCCTATCCCCCGGGTTCCGAAAATATCCCTACCGCTGTGTTGGACAGTTCAGTTTAAGTACCTCGGGATCTTAGTTACTAACGACCCATCAGACTTTGTGCCCTTAAACCTTGACCCTCTTGTACAGACAGTAGTGCGCAAATCGAGAGCTTGGTGTAAGCTTCCATTGACAATGACGGGCAGGGTCGGCCTCATTAAAATGGTAGTTTTGCCTAAACTATTGTATGTCCTCTTGCAGTCCCCTGTATACATCTTTCCAGCCTTCTTCAGGAAATTAAATAGTGTCATGACGTCCTTGATATGGGCCAATAAAAGACCTAGAATAAAATTATCCATCCTTACCAGACAAAAAAGGGAGGGCGGCCTGGCCTTGCCCCACTTCCAATTGTACTACTATGCTGCTCAGTTGTCACATATTGGCATGTGGCTCCGAGGAGGGGAGGGGGCGGGACTAGGCCGGGCGTTCCTCAGGTGCTATTACCCGGATCTTTCCCCGGCACAGGTCCTGGTGGGGGGAAACCCTTCTAGATCCTCACCTCCTATTGTTTTTCAGGCTATGAAGATTTGGCTAGCATTGAAGGGCCTGCTTGGGTACGAAGGTATGGACCCGGATACCCCCCTATGGCACTCCACACTGCTTAGTGAACTGGGGTCTCTAGAGGGCGAGAAGGTGTGGGCTCCGTATTCGATAGTTTCACTGTCCCAGTTATATAGCGATGATTCATTGAAATCATTTCAGCAATTAAAGGAGGAGTTTGGACTCCCGAACTCTCACTTTTACAGATTCTTACAGCTCAGGCACGCCTTGCAGGCACAGTTCGGAGATTCTCCCCCAGCGCTCATCCCCTTCCCCATAAAAATATTTCTACACTCACTGGGTCGAGTCAAGGTGATCTCCTTCACCTACTCGTACCTTCTTCAAACAGTACATGCAGACCCGCTCTCGAATCTTCGGGAGAGCTGGGAGTGCGATTTGGGTCCCATAGATGGGGAAGATTGGGAGGGCGCTCTGGGTAACCCGAGCCAGGTCACCAAATCGCTGCGGTTTCAGCAGATACAGCTTTTCATTCTGCATAGATCATACATGACACCGAGCAGGCTGGCCAGATTCAGGTCTGATAGCGCTGATGTTTGTCCCAAGTGCGGGGCTGCCGGAGGCACATTCTGGCACCTCGCATGGGAATGCCCGTTGCTGCAGGTGTTCTGGGCTGGGGTCGGGTCGATTCTGGAACATACGGGGATACCGAGAGGTTTGCTGACTCCGAGATTTTGTATTTTGGGGGTGGGCGATCCTGACTATAGGTCCAGTTGGGAAAACATGTATGCCCGCTGTATGTGCGCTCTTGCAAAGGTGTGTATTGCGCGGACATGGATGGCCCCGCGTCCTCCCACGATACCTGCTTTCAAAGGATTGGTAAACGACACCCTATTAAAAGAACGCTATGTATATATGAAATATAATGCCCTTACCAAATACGAGAAGATATGGTCTCCCTGGATCAATTCCACATATTCCTCCCTTGCCCTTCAGATTTAGAGGGCACAGGCCTTCGCTGCGTTGCGCTATGAGGGCCTTGGGGCGCTGGGCCGAACCTTCATCTCTCTTTTAACGTAGTTGTTTAACTATTTAGCTGCCACACCACGCCATACACACCTTGGCTTGACTAGGCTTGAGTTCATTTTAAGGGGTTTTGTTTGGGGGTAGAGGGGTTGTGGGCTATACAAGGCCTACTAGACGGGGTAATTACAATAAAGGTTAGGGGAGAAAATATCTAAAACGTTAAGTATGTGAATTACGATCTGCTTACAGACCTCAGAAAAAATATGTATATGGTGGGAAAACTGCACGGGAAAAGCAATACGGGGAATGTTATTCGTATATGTATACCCTTGGAGACAAATGTGATTCAAAATATTGTGCAATACCACACGTGCTTCCCAGTGTTCACTGAAATGTCTGTATCTCTATTTTGCTGTTGAATAAAAATGACTCTATTAAAAAAAAAAAAAAAACCTCATGTCGACCTTCTGACCTGTCGACCTAGAACATGTCGACCTTCTGACCCTGTCGACCTAGTGACTGTCGACCTATAGTGGTCGACCTAAACATTGTCGACCTAGACACTGTCGATCTTCAGACCGGATCCCACCTAAAACAGTGTACAAAAGTACTCTTACCCATATTTTATATTTTCCAATAGAGTTTATCCATATAAACTTCTACCATATCTAATCATTTTGTTTTATGCCCAAGTATGTAAGATAAGTAAAGGGAGAAAAAAATCTGTTACAAGTATTCTTCTAACTAATACCCCTTTTACACCAAAATCTCGGATCTGAACCGGAATTCGGAACACGATTCCAAGCCGGGTCAGACCCCCTTTTACACCGCAGTGCCGATCCGTGATATTCCCGGATCGGCACTGTTTACACAGTGTCTTTTGGGCCGGCATTTAGAGATGACGTTATTTCCAAGCTCCGGGAAACCCGGCTCATCGGGACTGCGGAGCGTCACACTGGGGGTAAGCCCAGCAATCTTGAAGCTGCTGTGCTGCCTCCAGCATCCGGCGCTTCCAGGCCCCAGACACGGTGCTGCTGTCTGCATAGACAGCAAGTGCCGTGTCCCCAGCCTCAGCCACTGTATGGAAACTAGCACGATGCTGCTGTATGCATAGACAGCGTGCGCCGTGACCCCCAGTCTCCCGAACGCCCGCTGGACACTGCGGTTCAGGAGGTCTGCCATGCTGTAAATGGGTACCGGGTCGGATGACCCGGCTTACCCATTTACACCGCCTCCTACTCTGGTTCTTACCCGTGCCCAACCCAGCACACAAGCCGGGTTGGAATCCAAGGAAAATGGACCCGGGGTTTTGGAGAAGGATCCTTTTACACCGCCTGCAATCCCGGGATTTTGTGCGCTCCCGTGCAAAATCCCGGGATATTTCAGGCGGTGTAAAAGGGGTACTAGCGGAACAATTTAAAAATGAAATGCATAGGCATTTGTTATTGCTTATTGCTGTTTCCTTCTGGATATTATTCCTCTGGACTGCCTATTGTACTATCTGGGACTCGTTTATCTAACACTAATACGTTAATTTTAACTAAACACTTTGATTACTTGGGTGTGGGATACGGTCGTTAGGTCGACACAGCTTAGGTCGACAGTCATTAGGTCGACCACTGAAGGTCGACATGCATTAGGTCGACATGGTCAATAGGTCGACATGAGTTTTTCACATTTTTTTTAATTTTCCCATTCTTGACGGTCCACGTGGACTATGATTGGAACCTTGCCCGAATCATGGCTAGCGAACACGGTGCACTAATTGGGGTTCCCGGTCACTTTACAAAGAAAGCGACACCAAAAACAGTCCAAAACCTCATGTCCACCTTTTAACCTGTCGACCTAGTTCATGTCGACCTAATTCCCATGTCGACCTAGTGCATGTCAACCTAATGCCCATGTCGACCTTCAGTGGTCGACCTAATGACTGTCGACCTAAGTTGGGTCGACCCAACGACCCATACCCTTGGGTGTAGGAGCAAGCCTGCTGGAGGGATCTCCCACATACCCAGATAAGCTGATTTTACTTTATCTGTTTGTATACAGAGGCCTTGTTTTGTGTTTATTAAATACTGCTCTAAAGTAATACAACACTATGGGGCTGTTTCTTCCTTCTATTGGAATATCCAATCTATGGTATAAGCCTTTAAGCAACTTTGAAAGGACCAAAAGATACACAGATAAACAGCAATTTGACATATTGCAGGTGCATATGCAGTCTAAACTGTGAGGTCATGTACAGGGTAAGTAAACTGGGGTATGGATGCAATGGAAGAGAGGGGACCCAAATTGGTATCTTGCCTAGGACCCATGGGGTCTAAGGGTTCTATTTATTAAGCCTTGGATGGAGATAAAGTGCCAGCCAATCAGCTCCTAACTTCCAGGTCACCGGTTGAGTTTGAAAAATGACAGTTAAGAGATGGTTGGCTAGTACTTTAACTCCATCCACTTTATCTCCACCCAAGGCTTATACCCCTTTTCCACTAGCTCAAAAAACACGGGTAAATGCACGGGGGCGCACATTTACCCGTGTTTTTTGCAAGTGGAAAATAAGAATTTACTTACCGATAATTCTATTTCTCGGAGTCCGTAGTGGATGCTGGGGTTCCTGAAAGGACCATGGGGAATAGCGGCTCCGCAGGAGACAGGGCACAAAAAGTAAAGCTTTCCGATCAGGTGGTGTGCACTGGCTCCTCCCCCTATGACCCTCCTCCAAGCCTCAGTTAGGTACTGTGCCCGGACGAGCGTACACAATAAGGGAGGAATTTTGAATCCCGGGTATGACTCATACCAGCCACACCAATCACACCGTACAACTTGTGATCAAACCCAGTTAACAGTATGATAACAGAGGAGCCTCTGAAAGATGGCTTCCTAAACAATAACCCGAATTAGTTAACAATAACTATGTACAATTATTGCAGATAATCCGCACTTGGGATGGGCGCCCAGCATCCACTACGGACTCCGAGAAATAGAATTATCGGTAAGTAAATTCTTATTTTCTCTATCGTCCTAGTGGATGCTGGGGTTCCTGAAAGGACCATGGGGATTATACCAAAGCTCCCAAACGGGCGGGAGAGTGCGGATGACTCTGTAGCACCGAATGAGAGAACTCCAGGTCCTCCTTAGCCAGAGTATCAAATTTGTAAAATTTTACAAACGTGTTTTCCCCTGACCACGTAGCTGCTCGGCAAAGTTGTAATGCCGAGACCCCTCGGGCAGCCGCCCAAGATGAGCCCACCTTCCTTGTGGAGTGGGCCTTTACAGATTTAGGCTGTGGCAGGCCTGCCACAGAATGTGCAAGTTGGATTGTGCTACAGATCCAACGAGCAATCGTCTGCTTAGACGCAGGAGCACCCATCTTGTTGGGTGCATACAATATAAACAACGAGTCAGATTTTCTGACTCCAGCTGTCCTTGCAATATATATTTTTAATGCTCTGACAACGTCCAGTAACTTGGAGTCCTCCAAGTCACTTGTAGCCGCAGGCACTACAATAGGCTGGTTCAGATGAAATGCTGACACCACCTTAGGGAGAAAATGCGGACGAGTCCGCAGTTCTGCCCTGTCCGAATGGAAAATCAGATATGGGCTTTTGTAAGATAAAGCTGCCAGTTCTGACACTCTCCTGGCCGAAGCCAGGGCTAGTAACATGGTCACTTTCCATGTGAGATATTTTAAATCCACCTTTTTTAGTGGTTCAAACCAATGAGATTTTAGAAATTCCAAAACCACATTGAGATCCCACGGTGCCACTGGAGGCACCACAGGAGGCTGTATATGCAGCACTCCCTTAACAAAAGTCTGGACTTCAGGAACTGAAGCCAATTCTTTTTGAAAGAAAATCGACAGGGCCGAAATTTGAACCTTAATAGATCCCAATTTGAGACCCATAGACAATCCTGATTGCAGGAAATGTAGGAATCGACCCAGTTGAAATTCCTCCGTCGGAGCACTCCGATCCTCGCACCACGCAACATATCTTCGCCAAATGCGGTGATAGTGTTGCACGGTTACTTCCTTCCTTGCTTTAATCAAAGTAGGAATGACTTCTTCCGGCATGCCTTTTTCCTTTAGGATCCGGCGTTCAACCGCCATGCCGTCAAACGCAGCCGCGGTAAGTCTTGAAACAGACAGGGACCCTGCTGAAGCAAGTCCCTCCTTAGAGGTAGAGGCCACGGATCTTCCGTGATCATCTCTTGAAGTTCCGGGTACCAAGTCCTTCTTGGCCAATCCGGAACCACTAGTATCGTTCTTACGCCTCTTTGCCGTATAATTCTCAATACTTTTGGTATGAGAGGCAGAGGAGGAAACACATACACCGACTGGTACACCCAAGGCGTTACCAGCGCGTCCACAGCTATTGCCTGCGGATCTCTTGACCTGGCGCAATACCTGTCCAGTTTTTTGTTGAGGCGAGACGCCATCATGTCCACCATTGGTCTTTCCCAACGGGTTACCAGCATGTGGAAGACTTCCGGATGAAGTCCCCACTCTCCCGGGTGAAGGTCGTGTCTGCTGAGGAAGTCTGCTTCCCAGTTGTCCACTCCCGGGATGAACACTGCTGACAGTGCTATCACATGATTCTCTGCCCAGCGAAGAATCCTTGCAGTTTCTGCCATTGCACTCCTGCTTCTTGTGCCGCCCTGTCTGTTTACATGGGCGACTGCCGTGATGTTGTCCGACTGGATCAACACCGGTTTTCCTTGAAGCAGAGGTTCTGCCTGGCTTAGAGCATTGTAGATTGCTCTTAGTTCCAGAATGTTTATGTGAAGAGACGTTTCCAGGCTCGTCCACACTCCCTGGAAGTTTCTTCCTTGTGTGACTGCTCCCCAGCCTCTCAGGCTGGCGTCCGTGGTCACCAGGATCAAATCCTGTATGCCGAATCTGCGGCCCTCCAATAGATGAGCACTCTGCAACCACCACAGAAGAGATACCCTTGTCCTTGGAGACAGGGTTATCCGCTGGTGCATCTGAAGATGCGACCCTGACCATTTGTCCAACAGATCCCTCTGGAAAATTCGTGCATGGAATCTGCCGAATGGAATTGCTTCGTAAGAAGCCACCATTTTTCCCAGGACTCTTGTGCATTGATGTACAGACACCTTTCCTGGTTTTAGGAGGTTCCTGACAAGCTCGGATAACTCCTTGGCTTTTTCCTCCGGGAGAAAAACCTTTTTCTGAACCGTGTCCAGAATCATCCCTAGGAACAGCAGACGAGTTGTCGGCATTAACTGGGATTTTGGAATATTCAGAATCCAGCCGTGCTGTTTTAGCACTTCTTGAGACAGTGCTAATCCCCTCTCTAGCTGTTCTCTGGACCTTGCCCTTATTAGGAGATCGTCCAAGTATGGGATAATTAATACGCCTTTTCTTCGAAGACGAATCATCATCTCGGCCATTACCTTTGTAAAGACCCGAGGTGCCGTGGACAATCCGAACGGCAGCGTCTGAAACTGATAGTGACAGTTTTGTACAACGAACCTGAGGTACCCCTGGTGTGAGGGGTAAATTGGAACGTGGAGGTACGCATCCTTGATGTCCAAGGACACCATAAAGTCCCCTTCTTCCAGGTTCGCTATCACTGCTCTGAGTGACTCCATTTTGAACTTGAACTTCTTTATGTACAGGTTCAAGGACTTCAGATTTAGAATAGGTCTTACCGAGCCGTCCGGCTTCGGTACCACAAATAGAGTGGAATAATACCCCTTTCCCTGTTGTAGAAGAGGTACCTTGACTATCACCTGCTGAGAGTACAGCTTGTGAATGGCTTCCAAAACCGTCTCCCTTTCTGAGGGGGACGTTGGTAAAGCAGACTTCAGGAAACGGCGAGGCGGATCTGTCTCTAGTTCCAACCTGTACCCCTGAGATATTATCTGCAGGATCCAGGGATCTACCTGCGAGTGAGCTCACAGCGCGCTGAAATTCTTGAGACGACCGCCCACCGCCCCCGAGTCCGCTTGAGAAGCCCCAGCGTCATGCTGAGGCTTTTGTAGAAGCGGGGGAGGGCTTCTGTTCCTGGGAAGGAGCTGCCTGTTGGTGTCTCTTCCCCCTTCCTCTGCCTCGTGGCAGATATGAATATCCCTTTGCTCTCTTGTTTTTAAAGGAACGAAAGGGCTGCGGTTGAAAAGTCGGTGTCTTTTTCTGTTGGGGAGTAGCTTGAGGTAAAAAGGTGGATTTCCCGGCTGTAGCCGTGGCCACCAAATCTGATAGACCAACTCCAAATAACTCCTCCCCTTTATACGGCAAAACTTCCATATGCCGTTTTGAGTCCGCATCGCCTGACCACTGTCGCGTCCATAAACTTCTTCTGGCCGAAATGGACATAGCACTTACCCGTGATGCCAGTGTGCAGATATCCCTCTGTGCATCACGCATATAAAGAAATGCATCCTTTATTTGCTCTAAAGACAGTAAAACATTGTCCCTATCCAGGGTATCAATATTTTCAATCAGGGACTCTGACCAAGCTACTCCAGCACTGCACATCCAGGCTGTCGCTATAGCTGGTCGTAGTATAACACCTGTATGTGTGTATATACTTTTTTGGATATTTTCCATCCTCCTATCTGCTGGATCTTTAAGTGCGGCCGTCTCAGGAGAGGGTAACGCCACTTGTTTAGATAAGCGTGTGAGCGCCTTGTCCACCCTAGGAGGTGTTTCCCAGCGCGCCCTAACCTCTGACGGGAAAGGGTATAAAGCTAATAACTTCTTTGAAATTAGCATCTTTTTATCGGGGGCAACCCACGCTTCATCACATACATCATTTAGTTCTTCTGATTCAGGAAAAACTATAGGTAGTTTTTTCACACCCCACATAATACCCTGTTTAGTGGTACCTGTAGTATCAGCTAAATGTAACGCCTCCTTCATTGCCAAAATCATATAACGTGTGGCCCTACTGGAAAATACGGTTGATTCGTCACCGTCGCCACTGGAATCAGTGCCTGTGTCTGGGTCTGTGTCGACCGACTGAGGCAAAGGGCGTTTTACAGCCCCTGACGGTGTTTGAGGCGCCTGGACAGGCACTAACTGATTGTCCGGCCGTCTCATGTCGTCAAACGACTGCTTTAGCGTGTTGACACTATCCCGTAATTCCATAAATAAAGGCATCCATTCTGGTGTCGACCCCCTAGGAGGTGACATCCCCATATTTGGCAATTGCTCCGCCTCCACACCAATATCGTCCTCATACATGTCGACACACACGTACCGACACACAGCAGACACACAGGGAATGCTCTTAACGAAGACAGGACCCCACTAGCCCTTTGGGGAGACAGAGGGAGAGTTTGCCAGCACACACCAAAAGCGCTATATATGACAGGGATAGCCTTATAATAAGTGCTCCCCGTATAGCTGCTTTTATAATATAATTTTTGCCACTATTTTGCCCCCCCTCTCTTGTTTTACCCTGTTTCTGTAGTGCAGTGCAGGGGAGAGACCTGGGAGCCGTCCTGACCAGCGGAGCTGTGTAAGGAAAATGGCGCTGTGTGCTGAGGAGATAGGCCCCGCCCCTTTTCCGGCGGGCTCGTCTCCCGCTCTTTAGTGTATTCTGGCAGGGGTTAAATATCTCCATATAGCCCCCGGAGGCTATATGTGAGGTATTTTTTAGCCAAATAGGTTTTCATTTGCCTCCCAGGGCGCTCCCCTCCCAGCGCCCTGCACCCTCAGTGACTGCCGTGTGAAGTGTGCTGAGAGGAAAATGGCGCACAGCTGCAGTGCTGTGCGCTACCTTTAGAAGACTGAGGAGTCTTCTGCCGCCGATTCTGGACCTCTTCATGTTTCAGCATCTGCAAGGGGGCCGGCGGCGAGGCTCCGGTGACCATCCAGGCTGTACCTGTGATCGTCCCTCTGGAGCTGATGTCCAGTAGCCAAGAAGCCAATCCATCCTGCACGCAGGTGAGTTCACTTCTTCTCCCCTAAGTCCCTCGTTGCAGTGATCCTGTTGCCAGCAGGACTCACTGTAAAATAAAAAACCTAAGCTAAACTTTCTCTAAGCAGCTCTTTAGGAGAGCCACCTAGATTGCACCCTTCTCGGCCGGGCACAAAAATCTAACTGAGGCTTGGAGGAGGGTCATAGGGGGAGGATCCAGTGCACACCACCTGATCGGAAAGCTTTACTTTTTGTGCCCTGTCTCCTGCGGAGCCGCTATTCCCCATGGTCCTTTCAGGAACCCCAGCATCCACTAGGACGATAGAGAAAAGGGTAAACCCGGATCAAGTGACCCGTGAATCCTACCCGGCTATCTACCTGGGTAGGACACGGGAATGATCCGGGTAGGGTTGTAGTGTAAACGGGAGCCGTGTCGATGCGACACGGCTCCCGTTTACACTGTATGGAAGGGCGGCGCTGGGAGATCATGTGATCACCCTGCGCCGCCCCTGCCGCGTCACTAGAAGCGTCACCAACCCGGCATATGCCGGGTTGTGACTGCTGATGGAAAAGGGGGCGAGCACGGGTCGCAGCAGGGGGCAGCTCCCGTGTTAGGCTCCCGGCTGCGACCCGTGCTCGTAGGTGGAAAAGGGGTATTAGTAAATAGACCCCTTAGTAGTCTATTTACTATGTCTTGGACGGAGATAAAGTGGACGAAGATAAAGTCCCAGCCAATCAGCTCTGAAATGCCATGTTACAGGCTGGTTTTTAAAAATGACAGAAGCTGATTGGCTGGTACTTTATCTCCATCCCCTTTACCTCTGTTCAAGGCTTAGTAAATAGACCCTATTAACTGGGTCTGGTACACCCTAATGCCAGTGGTCAGTGCCGGACCGCACTTACCTCAGCCTGCAGGTAAAGGTGCATACACACTTGCCGATAAGGTAAACAATGTTGCTCATTTTGCCCTTCCTGAGCGATGTCATTTACCATATCGACTAGTGTGTACGCTGCTGAATGACAAGCGATGCGCGGCCCCATGAGTCGTGAACGAACCTCGCTTGTCAGCCGTGCATGCAGCTCATTATGGACTGTCATCCAAAAGCTGCATGCACAGCCCGGCTGTGGCGTGACGTCAATGAGCGATATTGTTTGAATATTGCTCAGTGTGTACGCACTACCGGCGACCGCCCCGGCAGGGAAGGGAACACACTAGGCGACGCCGCTCATACAGCACGTCGCCTAGTGTGTACCCACCTTAAGATTTACATAGATAAGCAATGCATAACATTGGGAATGTCTCTCAAGGAGCATTTTTGCATCTACTTTGTGTCACATATCCTGACATCATTTCACAGATTCTGTGTTTGTGTGTCTGAGATTTTATATTTATGACACTCTAATGTGCCTTTGTTAGGTCACTGTCCAGCTGAATGTCTCCCATTCCTGGGCCCTGTAAATTGCAGCAGCTTTTCTCCAAGATTTGCATGTAACTTCCTTAACTTGGACTGAGGGTCATCATCATGCTTTCTACAGATTACGCCATGTGAAATTTCCTGAATTGTCTTCAGAAATGTTGACAGACTTGTGACTGTTGGAAATCACTATTGCAGCTTTACAAAGAAACATAGAATTAGATGGCAGATAAGAACCACGTAGCCCATCTAGTCTGCCCCCCCCTTTTTTTTGTAAGGATATTCATATGCTTATCCCAAACATATTTATATTGCACTACTGTTTAACCTCTACCACCTCTGATGGGAGGCTTTTCCACTTATTCGCTACCCTTTCTGCAAAGTAATTTTTCCTCAAGTTTCCTCTGAAGCTCCCTCTATCCAGTTTCAGTACATGTCCTCACATTCTAATATTTTTCTTCCTTTGAAGAATGTTTTAAAATGTTTTCCTCCTGTACTTTTTTAAACCCTTGATATATTTGAAAAGTTTCAATTATGTCCCCCTTTCCCTTCTCTGCTCCAAACTATACATATTAAGATCATTTATACCCCTTTCACACTGCCAATGCCGGATCCCACCCGGGAATTGGAAGCGGGTCCTTCCCGGGTGGGAGGCGGCACAGGCAGCTGGGGGGGGGATCCGGTGGAGGGGACGGAGTTGAAGGCAGCGCTGGGAGATGAGCTCATCTCCGCGCCGCCTCTCTCTATCTAGTAAATGGGTCCTGGTATTCAACCTGGGTATAACACTGCTTTGTACCCGGGTTGAATTGCCGGGTCAGGTGACCCGCGATTTCGGCAAGGCCCCTTTCACACCGCACGCCGAGGGACGATACCGGGTTATTTGTGCGGTGTGAAAGGGGTATTAGTCTTTCCAGGTTACTTTTGTGATGTAGGCCATATACCATATTAGTTGCCCTTCTTTGTGCACTCTCTAATGTATTTACATACTTTTGGAGATATGGGGGGTAATTCAGAGTTCATTGCAGCAGCAAATTTGTTAGCAGTTGGACAAAACCATGTGCACTGCAGGGGGAGCAGATATAACGTGCAGAGAGAGTTAGATTTGGGTGGGTCATTTTGTTTCTGTGCAGGATAAATACTAGCTGCTTTATTTTTAAACTGCAATTTAGATTTCAGTTTGAACACACCCCACCCAAATCTAACTCTCTCTGCACATGTTATATCTGCTCCCCCTGAAGTGCACATGGTTTTGTCCAACTGCTAACAAATTTGCTGCTGCGATCAATTCTGAATTAGGCCCATGGTCTCCAGGACTGGACACAGTATTCTAGATGAGGCCGTACCAATGACCTATACAGTGGCATTATTACTTGTTTCTTCCTGCTACTGATTACTCTCCCTATCCGGGACGTGCGGTGAGGCAAATGGCTCTGCAGGCGCTAGCTAGAACCAGAGCCAGATTTAACCAGAGCCCCCCCCACCACCCACAGTAAATCCATGCTGTTTGGGATTCTGTAAATTGCTGGATTTAAGATACTCCACATCACTTTCATTTAATAGTGTTTTCATCACTTTCCCTTATACTGATGTAAGGCTCACTGGTCTATAGTTACTTGCCTCTTCCTTGCTTCCACTTTTGTGCAGTGGCACTACATTCACTCTCTTTCAGTCCTTTGGAATTGCTCCTGTAGCTAGTGATTGGTTGAATAATACTATTAACAGTGCTACCAGCACCACTTTAAGCCCTTTTAGTGTCCTTGGATTTCTTTCTCCACTTTCATTTGTAAGAGTTCTGTTAGGACCTTTTTCTCTGTAAATTTACTTTCATCTACCTAATTTTTATATTTTTCCCTGCAACTTAACTGTGGCCCCTTCCCCTCATCTCCTGTAGTGAATACTGAGCAAAAATATTTAGATGATCTGCTATTGCCTTCTCTCCCTCAACGGCTCAACCAAACTCTCACTCTCTGTCTTACGTTGTATTATTCCTCAATTTGATTTCCTACTTTCACTTATATATTTAAAAAAAAAAGTTTTCTCCCTTTACATAATGACTGGGTCCTTTTCTCCTCAGCATGTGCCTTTGCAAGTGTGATTTTCTTTTAAGCCTCCTTCCGTCTGATAAGATATACCTCTTTGTTCTTATTATTTTGAGTCTGCTTATATTTCCTAAATGTCCTTTTTTTTGCTTTCACATTATTGGATATTTAACTTGTAAACCACACTCGCTTCCATTTACTGATGTTTTTCCTAACCCTTTTGATACAAGAGTATATTGCCTTTATTGCACTTTTTCATTTTTGCCACCTCTCCTGTACACCTTCCAAGTTCCTCTAATCTGCCAATTAATCACTAACATGTCTCCACATTTTTGCAGAGTTAGCCTTTCTAAAATCCAACAACTTTATCTTTGTGAGTCGGTCCTTGTTTTTATACTAAACCATACTGCTTGATGGTCACTGGATCCTAGAATCTCACCGACATATACATTTAAAATCCTGTTACCATTTATGACTAAGGATTCACCAAGGCACAGCATAGCGGTATATAACAGACACTCAGTAAGTGTCTGCAGGGAGAGATGCACTTTGCACTTAGTACATCTGTCCCTTACAGAGAGAAAGGCATAGGGAGGGGATGGGTAAGGGGAGGAGGCACTATTACTGCTGTCTGGCATAATGTGTAAGGGGCACTACTAATACTACTCTGTGTCATAATGTGTAATGGGCACTACTACTACTGTATGGGCATAATGTGTATGGGGCACTACATCTGTGTGCATAGTGTGCAAGGGGTACTACTACTGTGTGGCATAGTGTGTACGGGACACTACTACTACTACTGTGTGAGCACACTTTGTAAGGGGCACTACTACTGTGGGCATAATGTGCAAGGGGCTCTTACTGTGTGGCATAGTGTGTAAGAGGCACTACTATTGTGTGATCATGCGCCTTCCCCATGAGACCATGCCACTTTTTGGCACGCGCTATCCCTATTTAAAATATGGGGGGGACCAATGCTCTTCCTGGCACAGGGCACAAAAAGGTCTAGCTATGGCTTTGCTGGAGGGGGGACAGGACACATGCACACATATGATTGGGGGGAGGCAGACAGGCGTACAATGTGAAGAGCATGGCAGAGGTACTCTGACGGGAAATAAAGAGGGCAGGAGGAGGAGCACAGTACAGATCTGGAGGACTTCAGTTACTGAAGAATGTGGCCAGCTGTGGGTCTTTAATGGAGCTTCCCCGTCATGTTCCGCTGTCCCTCCATCCAAGGTTAAAGGTGATGGGCACAATGGATCATTGCAGCCATCCCAACTCCCCATCATAGCTGCAGGCTCCACCCATACCACACCCAAACCTGGAGACTGCAATGTCTGCCTGCATTAGCAGAAAATCCTCCCACCCCATGCACCCTTGGAGGCAATAATTGTTAATTAAAAAGAAAACTTACTTTTACATATTTTGTTGGTGTGGAGAGGTAGACCTCCTAGGGCCTACCGGAACCTAGACGAGTGCCTCTACCACTTGTTGTTTATCTGGCCCTGAACAGCGGTAATGCAGAATATAGTAAAAATGCACAGGGTTTAAAAGCGGTGGTCACTATAATGGGCATAACAGCTATAACAGCAGTAATACAGGTCTTGGAAGCGAAGTATAGCATGTTCATGACGCTCTAATACAGATGCGTGCTCCGGTTCGCGCATTCTGAGTAGCATATCAGTGACGTCATCTTGCCCCGGGTGTCACTGCACATAGGAAAAAGAGGTGGTGCAGAAGTACACTCCCCTCCAACACCAACCCATCTTTTCAAACTCACGAGCTTCATTGATACCAACTGTCTTTGTGTAAAAACTGGCAAGTTAATAAAAACATTAACCATAACTTTAGAATCCATAACCTCAACCAGAGTCACAACTTTGTAGAAATAACTAAAACAGAGAGGTGGCTATAAATGACACAAATTATCTTTTTAATTACTGTATGTAAATTCATAATACAATTTTTTATTATTGTGTTTTTTCTATTCATATACTTTATGCAATAAATTGTGACTGTCTTTTAAAAAAACAAACCGTCCAAACTGTTAGAAATTCATTTTACAGCCAGCGCTGGAATATCTTTTATTTCTCAATTTATTTTATTTTCTGTATTTGTAAGGGATTTTGACCATCCCTATAGCAGCTGCTGCTGGTTGCGCACTTGAACACTTTTTTTTACATCAAGAGTCACAACTTTGACCATAAGCACAGTACTCACCGAAACTTTGTCCCTTACCCATTTGTTCATATATGAACATCAGGTACCCAGCAAGTGGCTGGAAAGGGAATTGACTGTAGATAAAAAAAAGAGTCTGGTAGTCTTTGTGGAAGTTCCATTGTATGACTAGCCTGAAAGAATTCCGACATAGGCGGTTATTCAGAGTTGGTCGCAGATTCTGCTATTTTAACAAAATCTGCGACCACTAAAATCGCATACTGGGGGACGCCCAGTACAGGGCAAGGCCACCCAACATGTGTGGTGCTGCCTGCAATGTGATTGCAATTCAATTGCGAGCGCATTGCAAAAACCTCAAATAGGTTTCCACTCGCAGGAAGCGCAGGTGGCGTCATCGGCCGGCCTAAAAATGGCCATGACACGCCTGCGTTTCCTGCTGCTCTCCACCCCAACGTCGCGTCGTCACCCCGCACGCCTGCCAATCATAATTCGATCGCTTCCTTCCGGTAGACGATCACATAATGATTGGTTTGCGCACTGTGATTAACTCTGAATAGCCCCTATAGATCTCTAGCCACCAATTAGTGTTTGTTTTAATATGAATGTAAAAATAACTGTAAGCTGTTTATACCATTGTGATATTCATGTCTTTTGTTGAACCAGAAATATCTCTATATATCACACCTGTTCAGGTAGACTCTCTTCTCTGTATATTGCCCTTTACCATGGGCAGGATCTTCATAAGGTTCATTGATGATCACCTCTACTCCTTCTCCATCCGAACTTTGTTCATGGCTGTGTTTGCTGATCATGTACAGCTGTCCAATCTTGTACTACACAGAAAAGAGACATTTGTTAATAAAATCTTTTCATGATACAACCGCTTAAGCCGGGCCAATCAGCCGATAATAATATATGTGTATGCAGGAGCAGTAGCCAACCATCGGCTTAAAACGCTCCTGCAACGGACAGATCGGGAGTTAGGGATCTGTCTCGTTCCCGGCCTCCTTAACCTGCTGAAGACATCTTCAAACAGCACAAACTGAGCTAAAAATTGCTCTTACGGGTCACAGAGTTTATCGGATCTGCAGTGTGTATTTTTTTGTGTTGATGATAACATCAGATTGCATTTGACATGCATTAGTGCAAGAATTTGACTTATTTATCCATGAAATGACACCTTAAGAGTAGACTAGCACTGCAATGTATAGCAACATGTTTTAACAGGTGTGAATCTGGGTCATGCTAACTTGTTAGACACTGCTTCTCTCATAGGCAAAGTACGGCAGGCAGAGGAATGCGTGGGTGTTCACATCATTCTCTTGTCCAGACAAGCGCTATTAGTTTCTGCTGGCTGGAGCACTGCTACTAAAGTCAAGCTCTGAGAGGGAACAATGGAATGAGAGAGTAGTAGTTAAAGGGTTTTCCTACCATGTAATTAAGTTTTTCATGAAAATGCTGCAATGATCCTAATCTACTGAACTGCTGGGAAAAAATACAGGGTTCTCGCCCACTGCTGCTCTTTTTTAAAAAAAGAAAAGAAAAGAAAGAAAAATAAGATTTACATTTATTGTTATGTTAAAAGATTAACCCATGATTGAGAAGTAAGTAGTGTATACATGAAAGTTGTATTAAAAGAACACTAAACTGCATGAAAAAATGTAAACAGAAAATAATTGACTGTAAATAACATTGGTACTGTATGTATCTAAATCGTCCTGAGGCTTGAAACATAAGTTGACTTGGCATCAGACTTGACATTATTATTATTATTATTAGCCTCTATCTCGCAAACACATTAAGCAGCGCTGTACAAACGATCAGCTTTCATTAGAGCTGCTCCAGTGGAGATTGCAACTAATATTTCTACCGGCAAGACACACACAGGGGCCAGATTAGATGGAGGCATGTCTCTTGGACTGTGGGGAATATAAACAGAACAAATGTAGGCAATATGCACAAACAATATAGGCAATGTAGGCAATATGCACAAACACAGGGAAGAACATGCAAGCTCCACACACATCCAATTATCCGCGATAGTGCCACGGGCACGAAAAATGGGTGTTTTTTTGCATTTTCTTTTATCGTCCTATACAATTACGTCCCACGAAAAACACCCATTTTTCGCATGAAAATACATAGGTTCCGCGAAAAGCTTCGTAGCACTTATCGCGGGTCTAAGGGACACTTACTGCAGATTATGCTTCACGTGCATAATCCCGATAATTGCCGGTATCGGGGATAAACTCTGGCTTATCGGGGCTAATTGTATGGCCCCCGGCAAAACAATTAGCCGCAGTAAATTACCATGGCTAACTGGATTCCAATAGTCCATAGTCTGATGCATGATGCAGAGTTGAAATGTCTTGTTGCCCTCTTCACTCACTTCCTACCATTTGCCTATGCTGCTCTGTATGACTGGAATTGTCTCCTTCTCCCTATCAGACTCTCCACCTCTCTACATAAATTCAAATGTGCTCTCAACACCCGCTTCTTCATCAAACCCAGCCCTCTCTCACCCTAACCCCCTGTTCCATACTCACTGCCTCTACCTCATCAGTCTCATTCCTGAGGACCCTCTTCCCTCATGTGCTTTGGCATTACTTACTTACTCTATCATCTACTCCATACTTCCTATCAATGGTACCTAACCGTTCATTTTTGACACCCTGCTGCTTATTTGAGCACTGTGCCCACTGTTGCATCCATGTCCTGCAATGCCTTGTCATTTAAGTCACTGTTTACTTGTACGCTCATTTGTTTATGTACTTTGGCCGTAATTCATGTTTGGGATCCAGATTATGGGTCGACACACATTAGGTCGACTCCATATGGTCGACAGGCACAATGTCGACATGGACAAAAGGTCAACATGGACTAAATGTCAACATATCAAAGGCCACACTGGAAAAGATTGACAGGTTCATTTGGTCGACACACATATTGTTGACACGTGTTTGGGGGGGTTTTGTCATATTTTTTTACTTTTTTCCATCCTTGAATATCCATGTCACAAATCATAACCTCTAGGGCAGTGTTTCCCAACCGCGGTCCTCAAGGCACACTAACAGTCCTGGTTTTAGTGATATCCAGGCTTGGACACAGGTGACTTAATTAGCACCTCAGTTTTTTTGATTTAACCATCTGTGCTGAAGCCTGGATATCACTAAAACCTGCACTGTTGGTGTGCCTTGAGGACCGCGGTTGGGAATGCCTGCTCTAGGGGGTAATTCAGAGTTGATCGCAGCAGCAAATTTGTTAGCAGTTTGGCAAAACCATGTGCACTGCAGGGGGGGGGGGGGGGGGGGCAGATATAACATTTGCAGAGAGAGTTAGATTTGGGTGGGTTATATTGTTTCTGTGCAGGGTAAATACTGGCTGCTTCATTTTTACACTGCAATTTAGATATCAGTTTGAACACACCCAACCCAAATCTAACTCTCTCTGCACATGTTATATCTGCCCTCCCCTGCAGTGCACATGGTTTTGCCCAACTGCTAACAAATTTGCTGCTGCGATCAACTCTGAATTACCCCCTTAGTAACTTTGTGGCAAGTGAAGCAGAGCGAGACACCGTGCCCGCAGCGTGGTGAGCAAAGCGGGACTGTGTTTCTACAAATGGTGGTTCCAGATCTCAAAACTATCCACACTAACCCCAATAATGCAAGAAGAAAAGTGTATCGACCTTTTTTGTGTCAACCTTTGTCATGTAGACCTTTTGACCCCGTCGACCTGTCCATGTCGACATTCAGTGTTGAACTTTCATGTGTCGCCCTTTTGTCAATGCAGATCACGTGTCTGTCGACCATATAGGGTCGACCTAATGAATGTAGATCTAGTATGCCTCATCCCTCATGTTTGTACGCAAATGCACTTGCAATTGCAACTTGATAGGATACGGAGCTGCTAATGTTAGCAAGTGAAGCTGCCGCTCAGAAATGAATAGAGACGCCCCCCGGCGCCATCGCAAACTCATTTGCAACTGCGTACACATTAGCGGACTAAGGACCTCATTCAGCACAGATCGCAAAATTGAGAAGTAATCTGTCCGATTATCGATTGACTGCTCATGCGCAGCATTTGCATTGCGCGTCTGCATCCACAATTTGTGATTCATACTGTGAACACATTGTGCTTCAATGCAATCGCATTTTAATTAACATGAAGCCAACGTTTTAGGGGAGGAAATATGGCGTTTTGTGGGTGTGTTCGTCAAAACGCAAGTGTGCCAAGGCTTCATGTGGGTCTCTGACGTCAGCGATGACCTGTTGCATTAGCAGAATTATGGATGACTTTACCTGGCGCAGATGGAAAGAATCTTCGATGTTCCGGTAATTGCAAATGGTTATGCAAACGCATCGCTCACAATTTCTGCAATGGGCGTTTTTTCTTTTTCTTGGCGGCAACTATTTCATCACAACAACTGCTTTTTAGCAGGTTTGTAATCTATGCTGAATAAGGTCCTATACGCAATAACAGAGAACATCACAGCTAAGGGTTGGTCTATGGCTATGCAGACTGGCCATTGCAGTAGTGACTCGGACGCCACGTATTTGCACGTACGATCACGCAGCGATCAGAAGATACACACCCCAAAGTTGGCCATGACACGTTGCTATTTTCCCAACTATTCCCCTTAAACGCCCCATGATTACCTCCAAAAGACCATTTCTGTCAATCACTATGCGACAAAGTTCTCAGTGCGAGAGGGATCGCAGCGACATGCACATTGTAATAGCAGCACATGTGCAGCTTGCCGATTATCGCTTCATTGTATAAATATCGCCCATTGCGTACAAACACGAATTAGGCTCTTTGTTAGGCTTTGCAGAACCCTTTTAGCACCATGTAAAGGATAATAATAGTAATATACAGAGCTGTATTGCATACAGTATACAAACCAAAATATTTATGTTCTCTCATATGCAGAGTAGTACTGTTCTTTGTGGTGCACTCAAGATTATCTGAGTTATATAGACATATATACCATAGCCCTCACTCACTGACTCATCACTAATTCTCTTACTTCCCGATACGTTAGGAAGCTGAAATTTAACATAGGTATTCATCAGGTGCTCAGGTGGGAAATAGGAAAACTATGTAATTAGAATTTTTAAAGACCTCCCATAAGGGGATGAAAAGGGTGTTGACATTACATCATTACTGATGCGTGGCTTACGTTGCGGGAACGTTAACGCCCAAATGGATCAAAATTTGGATTGCACCTCCAGTATTGTATGTAGAATTTCATAAATTACAAAAAGGGTCCAGTCACTTTTTACCGTATCTGCTACAAGAGCTCCTCAGGTAACGCCAAGAACCATGGATTAATATTTACTTACATTAAGACGTCTCAAATTTGCCGCTCTATAGATTTAACAAATTTATAACACTCATTTATATTTACAACCGTGAAAATCAGAAACTCCCGTGCAAAGAACGGATAGAACAGCTAGTATATATATAAATTAGAGAGCACTACTTATTCCTACATTACTGAATATTCTTATGATCCCAAAACACTCAGCATATTTGTTTTCATGAGTATTCAAGACAAATCTCTTGGTGTGATGCAGTTACGTTAGCACTGATGGCTGCGATGTGCTTGTATGAGATACATAGGTGCATAGGTGCTAGCAGGGTGTAGTATGTAATGCTGGCGGTTGGGCTTCCGGTGGCCAGCATACCGGCGCCGGAATCCCGACCGATGCATACCGACAGCTGGGCGAGCGCAAATGAGCCCCTTACGGGCTTGCTGAACTCGCCATGCTGTGGGCACCGTGGCACGCTACGCGCGCCACGCTATCTATTCTCCCTCCAGGGGGGTCGTGGACCCCCAAGAGGGAGAAAAGTTGTCGGTATGCCGGGGGATGGGATTCCGGCGCCGGTATGCTGGTTGTCAGGAGCACGTCCGCCGGCAAACTGAAGACCACCCGTGCTAGCTCTCTGGGTGAAGTGGGTGCTTGTGAACCATAATATTTGTATTGTCATTAACTAATGCATGCCAATGTGGAAGGGGGGCGGAACCATATTCATTTTAGTAGAAATTTGGTTCAAACTTTAAGGCAAGCATTGTTTTTTGGGAAAGCTGCCACCAGGTTCATTTACAGACTCATTTACAGAGAGCTGATGCTGCGTGCAGGAAAACACCAGAGGATATTTTCACTTATTTGGTCAAAAGAAAAAAATAATATGATACTGAGAGATGCCTTAATTTGGGCACTGTAACAGCAAATACTCAAACAATCAGCTTCCCAGAGTATTCTTCATGAAAAGTAAAAAAACCTGTATTTTATGTAACGTTATACAGAACACCCCTAGCAATAGTCTTTTTAAATATTCCCAGCTGTATGAATAATTTACAAAGTGTCCCTCAGCAATTATTAACATTTTTATTATGCTCTTTATATGGTGTTTAAAGCATGCATTGCATATTTAAGTGTTTATAGTCATTTTCATGTTTGCAACTATACATAGGGGTATATTCAATTGAAGACGAAAACTGCCGTCTGTCGAAAAGACGGCAGTTTTCGACTTTTTTTTAGGTTGGAAGGGGTTCCAACCTATTCAATATTTTCGACAAGTTGAAAAATTCGACTTGTCGAAAAGTACGTGGATCGGCGGAATAGCTGCCGATCCACGCGCTTGTGTCGAAAACGTGGCCAAAACCTCTTTTCGACCATCCCAGTCCGACATCAAAAGATGTTGGACTGAGATGCGGACCCAGAGGAGGAGAGGGGGGGGGGGGGGAGCCGCAGGGAGACGGGTGACTGCCGCAGGCAGCCAGAGGAGATCAGCGCTACAGCACAGCGCTGCAGCAGAATAACACACACCCGTGCCACTCACGGCAGCGTCCACCCAGCTCCACGCTGCAACCGCTGGGTCCTTCATGCTCTGCTCTTGTCCCAGGATGCCGGTCGCAGAGCACCGCTTAGCATTCTAGGAGTAGCGCTGTTAGTAGAGAGAGATGAGTTGTGCAGCTCATTGTTCTCCGGAGTCACTATCAGCAATCTGATTGCTGAATTTGATTTAAAGTTAGGGTTTAAGTTCAGAACATGGGACCCCCTGGATTAGCACAACTAAACTGCTTCAGAACATTATTAAACTTGCTCAGAACATTAAAAAGTAGACCATTGCAGGCTTGCTTCGCTCGCTATGCTTCGGGCACGGTGGCTCGCTCTGCTTCGCTCGCCACTTTGATCGCCGCTTTGTTCTGAACTTGAGCCTACAGTTAGTATTAATAGTTTAACAAAAACACTACACTAAGTCTGTTACGTAATCAATCAAATATAGTCCTTTATTTCCCTGAAATAAAAGTGGATTGCATTGAAAGTACCAGTTGTTTCTAACAAACAAATGGTAGATTTCAATACAATCCACTATTAATTCGGGGGAAAAAGAAATATATTTGATTGACTAAGGCCTTTAAATATATTTGATTTAGTTTATTTTTTATGCCTATATTTCATAAATAAATCCCACAATAGGAGTTTGCCATGCCACTAATAATAATATGAAGAGTTAGTTCATGGCAGGATACGGGAGGAGGTCCATAGGGGTGACACCATGAGTTACTGCACCGGGTGACACCAACCCTAGTGATGCCCATAGGGCAACCCAAGCAACACAACCACTATATTTTAGGATGGGGTTATGGTTTTTCCAACAACTAAAACTATATGTGGCATGTTGAAATGTCTACATGTGTCATACGTGATGGGAGGCACATGCCCCGGGTGCTAAATTTGAGGGGGTGCTGAGATGGCTGGAGACAAAGAGCAGGAAAACCCATGACGAGTGGGAAGCATACTGTGTTGGCACAGGGGGTGAGTACCCTCGGGCCCCCCCTCTCTCAGGGGGCCTCTCGGCTGGAGCTTCACAGACCCATCTTTAGCTGATAGCCAGTCTGGTGATGGTGACTGTATTCTGTGCCTGTGCCGCTTGACCAATCAGCAGGGTGCAGGCACACAGGGACTGGGATCACCCAGCACAATAAGATTTTTCCCTATCTGTGCTGCGCGTGTGACTTCACGCTGTCTTAAGGAGGAGCAAGGAGCAGATCCAGGCAAGTGGTAGTATAGGGAGGGGTAACACAAAGACAGACTGCTGCAGAGATATAAAGATACAGGCTGCTGCAGTGATATGGGAAGGGGGTGAGCACTGAGCAATGTATCAATGAACAAGCTATTTAATTAAGCAATCTACTAAATAATACATATTTAGGCATATTGTGAAAAGCAACAAACTGGTGTGGAAATGGAGAGAGTGAATATAGAGTTTTATGATAAGGAGGCTGACGTATCAACAGTTTTTTAGCGTTAAAAAATGAGATAAATTTCGATTTTCAATACTTTTTGCATTTTTTAAGTGCCGTCTGTATGTATGCAAGTTTTTAGATTTTATTTATTGAGGGTTTTTTCACAAAAATCGACTTTTCGCATTTTTTTTCGAACTTTTCCAACCTGTATTGAAAATGAATGGGAACTTTATGTATCATTGTATTATCGTGAAAATTGTCTGAAACTTTTCATATATTCTTTCGCCAGCTTTTATTGGCGAGTTTAGCAATAGGCCATGATTGTTCTTGTAGTTCCGCCTCTAAATTTACTTTTTTACAAAAAGAATATGCTAAAAATATTTCCCTTTATCTAAATTATACTTATATATATTGAACTAATCTATGTTGTTTGCTTGAGATTTATATTATATACATATAGAAATTCTCTCATATATATATATATATATATATATATATATATATATCTCCCCAAACGATGTAGTTGGCACTCAAATACAAATCATATGACCTGGGTGCCCTACTTCAAATGTACAAAGTGAATGGCCTGCAATAGTGGACCCAAAGGCCTAATTAGACATGATACCAAACCCTTTTATTAAAAAGTACATAGTAAAACTTCATAAGTTCACATGAACATCATAAAACAGAATATAGCCAGGGAATGTTAGTTTCAACAGTTGGAAAAATCACTCTCACCTTCACAGGTGTGAGCTCAACAGGGTGTGAAGACAAACTAAACAAGAGACCGTAGCTGATTAGAACCAACGCGTTTCGTCAAAAGCGACTTCTTTAGATTTTTTACATTGTATCACAGAAATGGAAATCCTTCATAAATAAGGACATCAAAATTTCATAAAGAAGCTCTCTATTTAGATATTAGATTAATTAATCGGATAGTCCACCTGAACTGGTTAAAAGGTAATGGAACCAAATACAAAATGTATTACAGAAATCTTCTTTACAAGTGCTTGACTCTTTACACTGAGCCCAATTTGAAATGATGGTGACACAGAAATTCACTCTGGATAAATCGCTTTATAATGAACCTGCAACTATTAGAAACAGCACATGTGGCAAACAGGTTCAGAATCCAGATATTGATTTGACTTAGATTTCTCTTCGGATCATTCACTTTGCATTTTGTTAACTGATAAAAATAAACAAACTATTAACACTTCTATTTTTCAAAGAATTCCTTGCAGCATTTTCCCCCACATCTGCCTAAAACTTTTGCACAGTACTGTGTATATATATATATATATATATATATATAATATGTGTGTAAAATATATCCCAGTGCGCTAGTACATACAATACTGTAAGTTCAGCACATAAATAATTCTGGGTGAGTTCACCCAAAGAAGGCCAATATAATCATTCAGTAGAGTGCCGATCTTCTTTACAAAGGTGTCAGTGCAAGATGTACTTAATAAGGTGTGAGCTCAGGGTGAAGTTCTCATATACATATATACACGTACACGATGAATAAAGATTGGTGAAACCTACGCGTTTTGTCTCAATAACTTCATCAGGGGTAAGCATGAGATTGGACACGAAACTCGTGAAAGGCATTTGTGAGAATGTTTTTTTCTTCAGAAGATTTTAAAAGGTGTTCAAAAACGGATGTAAAATCATAGATTTCCTTAAGTTCTGCAGATGATTTCAAACAATGGTAAAAAGTGGCATTGTAGTGTGCCCTAAATTAAAAATAGTACATACATTCTAGTGACAGGTAAGCTTCTCGTTATATGGTGGAGTGGAATTTTTAACAAACAATCTCCAAGAAGTATGTATGCACTGGTCACCAGTCACTCTCTTGATGCTCAAGATACTCAGTGCACACATACTGAACTTCTTGGAGCTTGTTTGTTAAAAACTCCACTCCACCATATAAGGAGAAGCTCACCTGTCCCTAGTATGACATATATGGATAATAGGATACCTCCCATAGTGTCAGAATATTTTGCTTTATGCTGTGTATTGCATCTAAAAATATGTTTGCTTTAAATCATACATTTTCTGAAAAAATGCTATTTTGCCAATTTCCTCATTGTATTATTTGTATAAATATTAAATGAATCATTTGATGTTTTTAATTAATGTTTGTTGTTTTTTTGTGATCTACAAACTTTTATTACTATAGTATTATTATTGTTAATTATATTTAATTATATATTTGCTTTTTATTTTTATTGGAATCAAATTCTGTATTATTAATTTTTACTTTATAGATTACTTCATATAGAAGTTAACCTTTTTCTCCATTTGCAAATTGAAGGTTATCTCTGTCATTATCTCACCTTGGGGCTGATGTATCAAAAATATGACACGTTTCGACATTTTTTTCATCACTTGTCATGTGTTTTTCGTGACTTTTTCCCCCCCGAAGTATGTATAATTTTTTCTTAATCGAAAATGTGATAGCGATAAAAGCTCCAAAATTTGATAATTATCGCTCTACTTTTCGGTCATTTTATCACAGTGCACATGCTCTGTTTCAGAGCCGGATCTACAGCAGAAAAGAATAGCTAGTTTACTTTGGGACAATAATTAGAAAACTGAAAGAAGAGGGAACTTTTACAAAGTCAATATAATATAGTATATATATATATATATATATACACAAACTGAGCCCTGATCTCAACATCGAGTATGTCTGGTATTACATGAAGAAACAGAAGGATTTGAGCAAGATTACATCCACAGAAGGTCTGTGGTTAGTTCTCCAAGACATTTGGAACAACCTCTGTGCCGAGTTCCTTCAAAAACTGTGCAAGTGTTCCTTCTGCAGAAAAATGTATGCTGTTTTGAAGACAAAGGGGGATATTCAATTTGCCTCCGAAGAGACATCGGGAGTAAAAAACCCCGATGATTCTTCGGGTGCTGCGGTCGGGTTATTTAATTAGCTCGGCCAGTAACGTGTGCAGTTACACCCGTAAACACACAGGTTCAGTGAAACCTGTGAGTTTTCGGGTGAAATAGCCCCGTTTTCGGATGAAAATGGGTCTGTTATCGGGCATTCAGCTTCGCCTGCCGGAAGCTTAATTGGAGTCCACCTGTGGTAAATTCAGTTGATTGGACATGATTTGGAAAGGCACACACCTGTCTATATAAGGTCCCACACTTGACAGTGCATGTCTGGGCTCAAACCAAGTATGAAGTCAAAGGAATTGTCTGTAGACCTCCAAGACAGGATTGTCTCAAGGCACAAATCTGGGGAAGGGTACAGAAAAATATCTGCTGCTTTTGAAGGTCCCAATGAGAACAATGGCCTCCATCATCCGTAAATGGAAGAAGTTCGGAACCACCAGAACTATTCCTAGAGCTGGCTGGCCATCTAAACTGAGCGATTGGGGGAGAAGGGCCCTAGTCAGGGACGTGACCAAGAGAACCCGATGGTCACTCTGTCAGAGCTACAGCATTTCTCTGTGGAGAGAGCTGAACCTTCCAGAAGGACAACCATCTCTGCTGCAAACCACAAATCAGGCCTGTATGGTAGAGTGGCCAGACGGAAGCCACTCCTTAGTAAAAAGCACATGGCAGCCCGCCTGGAATTTGCCAAAATGCACCTGAAGGACTCTAAGACCATAAGAAACAAAATTCTCTGGTCTGATGAGACAAAGATTGAACTCTTTGGTGTGAATGCCAGGTGTCATGTTTGGACGAAACCATCCACCGCTCATCACCAGGCCAATACCATCCCTACAGTGAAGCATGGTGGTGGCAGCATCATGCTGTGCGGATGTTTTTCAGAGGCAGGCACTGGGAGACTATTCAGGATAGAGGGAAAGATGAATGCAGCAATGTACAGAGACATCCTGGATAAAAACCTGCTCCAGAGTGCTCTTTTGTCACATTGTCATTATGGGGTACTGTGTGTAGAATTTTGAGGGGAAAAATTTATTTATTCCATTTTGGAATAAGGCTGTAACATAACAAAATGTGGAAAAAGTGAAGCACTGTGAACACTTTCCAGATGCACTGTATATCTATTGTTTTTGTACTGGTTGGTTGTTGTGCTTTACTCAAGTGCGCTTTGTTCACGTACATCTATAAGCCCTATGATCCGTGCAGTATAAAGCGAGCTGCAAGTTTAAGAATAGAAAAATAAAAAAGATATATCTATTGATTTTGTATTGGCTGGTTGGTGCGCTTCACTCAAGGATGCTTTGTCCATGTGCATCTATAAGCCCTGTGATCCACGCATTTCGAACCGAGCTGCAAGTTTAAAAATAGAAAAATAAAAAATACTATTATTTGTATACTTGTTGGATGGAGCGCTTTACTCAAGTGTGCTTTGTTCATGTGCATCTACAGTATAAGCCCTGTGATCCCCGTAGTTCTAACGAAGCTGCAAGTTTAAAAATAGAAAAAAAACGTATCTATTAAGTTTGTACTGTTTGGTTGGTGTGCATTACGTAAGGGTGCTTTGTGCATGTGCATCTATAAGCTGTTAGATCAGCGCAGTGATCTGAGACTTGACAAATGGATAACTATCAGTTTAGAGAAGAGCAACCCAATACTATTGCAGCAGCTGCTACCACCAGTCATGATGATGATGGTAGTCCAGCAACGTCATCTACTAAAGCCAATGCTCAAGGGCATAGTGGGTCTAAGTCAGGGTATCTAAAATCAAACACTCTATATACAGTGTTAAGGAAAAAGACACCTTTTATAAAGTGAAGGTTTGGTGCAGAAAAACATAAAATTGTCAACATGCCATTCATCACACACAGTGGCAAGGAAAAGCTCATGACTTGGCTTTTATTTCTGAGTGGTGATTCTGCAACCGTCAGTGAGGCATCTTCTTCTGCCTCTCATGACGTGCAAGAACTTTTCACTCATAGTCTAGAAGGGGTGTCAAAAAACAAACAAACAAACAAACAAACATTAAGTCAGTAGACCAAACTGTGCGTTCAGAACCATCAAACATCCATGAGGAACATTTAGGGATGTCCACATTAACTATAGGTAAGTCCGACGTTTCTCACACTGTCCTCATAGAGAAGCTTCTTTTGCCTTCTTCCAGCATTTCTGCACCATCTGCACGTGAGGAGCAGTACAAGTAAAGATGATGGTGAGTGCATAATAGAAATTGTGGAGTCATGTGTGGAAGTACAAGAGGATGAGGCAGATATGTGTGTACTACACTCTAACACTGAGGATGTTAATGATGTTGTTTGTGTAAGTCAGCCACCAGTGTCTGCAGTTCTTACCAATTATAAAACAAAGCCACTGTGATGCCTGGGCATAACACCAAAAAAGACACCTCTTGGGTGTGGGATTATTTTTACCCAAATTCTGACAATGTTTGCGAAGGCATCTGCTCCATTTGTGAGGCCAAAGTTAGTAGAGGTAGGGTTGTTAGCCATCTAGGCACCTCCTCCATGTTATGTAATTTGCAGCGAGTTCATGAAATGTATTTTACAAGATTCTAATGTAATTAACGCCCTCATCATCAACCTCCTCATTAGTGATCAGAGGTAGTCCTTCCAAAAAATTGTCTTTGGAAGGCCCAAACAAACCAAGCACTTCAGCCACAAAAGTGTCAGTCCCTGGAAGGACAATTCCATATTGCATCAACTTTCATTTCTGCCACTGCTTTGTGGCAAAGTTTCATAGATGTGCTATAAACTGCCATGTGTTTATGCCACTGCTCTGTCACTTAGTAACCAACCAGGTCACTGTAGCCTTTGCCCAGTAATGGTGAAAACAATATCGTAAGCTTTGAGGTGGTCAAAACTGACTGGAAATTACTAGAAATTAATGTTATTGAGGTTAATAATACTGTAGGAACAAAAAAGGCACATATTAACATTAAGTAATTTTCGGGTTTTTTTGAAAATTTTTGAAAAAAAATACTAATTCAAATCCAAGACCAGTCACGGCGGTTTGGCAAATCCAAATCCAGACGACGAATCAGAGCCAAATCCAAATCCAGCAAAAATTATCCAGCACACATCTCTAATAATAATAATCCATACAGCAAAACTGCAACCCTGACGATTATCGTCAGCTTGTAATACTGATGTTCAGTATATAGACTACAATGAGTAACCTATGAGGGCAGCATGTAGTCATAATGTTGATATGTTGACCAAATTTTACCAGTAATTTTTTTAGCAGAATTTTTCAGGAATTCCGAGTTAGATTCCATGATACATAACCTTCATAAGCTTTCCTATCTAATTACTGTACATCCCCCTTAGTACAGTCCACATATACAGTATCCTCACTTTTTCTCTACTTTCAAATCCTCCTGACCCTTGGCCAACATTGCTGAGTGACCATATCATACAGCCCATTAAGAACCTTTGCAATCTGGCCAAACCATTATGCAATAGGTAGCACCTATCCTTGTGTATCAATGCCTATTTCCCTATAGACTGTAAGCTTGCTAGCAGGGCCTTCCTACCTCTATGTCTGTCTGTTATCTTATTACCCAGTTTTGTTCTATCACTGTTGTTTCCAAATGTAAAGCGCAACGACATATGCTGCGCTATATAAGAAATTGGTAATAAATAATTAAGTGAAATTCAGTATTTGAAGCAACTCACTTCTACCTGCTGCACCTACTGCAGAGTGATGATAGTATGGTGGACCATTTATTTAAGTATAAAACACTCCAGTTATTTCATGTACATTACTTAGTTCAGTAATACTCATTCTTTGCTATATATTGACGTCATATAGTGGCTTTAGGGGTCTATTTACTAAGCCTTGGATGGAGATAAAATGGAAGGAGATAAAGTATCAGCCAGTCAGCTCCTAACTGTCATTTTTCAAACCCAGCCTGTAACACGGAAGTTAGGAGCTGATTGGCTGGTACTTTATCTCCGTCCACTTTATCTCCTTCCAAGGCTTAGTAAATAGACCCCTCTATCTTTATAAGCTTACAGCTACAGGAGATAAACAGTCACCAGCTGAAAGAAACTATTTGCATGATTTCAGGGGGTGCAGTCAAAATGCCGGTGGTCAGATTCCTGGCATTCAGGAGACCGATGCTGGAATCCTAACAGCCGGCATTTTGCCGACAGCTGCAACACCGACACCTGCCCCTAATTCCCACTCGGTTGGTCGTTTCAAGCCACCAACCGAGTGGGAATAGAACCTGTGGCGAGCAAAGCCACCGGGCCCGCAGGGTGGTGAGCGCAGCAAGCCCGCAAGTGGCCTAGCTGCCAGTATTCGGGCAGACGGGATGCCGCTATCGGTATATCACAACGGACCCGATTTCAGTACTCATCCAAAACAACTGTCAACTACAAAGTTACTTAGTAATTACTTCGGCTTCACACAGCAGGCTGGATTCATGAATTATTGGATTGATAAATTCCAGTTACGGAAAATTTATTTTGATCAATTATTAGAAACTGCTGACACTTTTTACTGTTATATTTTTGTTGTTTTTGTAGTTCTGAAAACTAGCTTTTACTGACATTTAGGCATGTTTTGAGTTCTGAATAGACAAAGAATGTTTTTATTTATATAAAGGTTGCATAGAGTTTCTCAGCTGGTTGTTAGCTCGTGGACTTAGTTTATGACGAACGCAGTCATGTGTAGGTGAGGCAACACAAATTCCCCAAAGGGAAAAATCAAAAAGCATTTCCTCAAATCTCATGTATGTCATTTTTCTAAAATGCAAAGCAGCAATAGAAGTATTCTGGTTTATACAAATACTTTTTTCAGATTTACATTTTTGACACTCTTATACCACTCTTATAATAAAATGCAGAGATGCACCCAGGATTTGTGCACGGTTCCTTCCCGGGTGCGACTCAGCCAGACCTCTTTCAGACAGGCGGCCCAACCCGGCATTATGCTAGGTTGGTGACATCACCGCCAATGCGATCAGATGATCTCCAAGTGCCGCTCTCTTCCCTATGCAGTAAACGGGTCTCTGGTCGCATGAACCCATTTTTACCCGTTTACATTGCACAGCGAGCTGGGTTGAACTCTGCTCGCTACCCATGCTGAAATGCTGGGTCGCACGACCCAGGTAATTTCAAGGGTGTGTAACACGATCCTGGCGGTCAGCATACCGATGCTGGAATTCCAGACGCCAGAAGGGGGGGCAAGCACAATGAAGCCCATTGCGGGCTCACTGCACTCACCACACTGCAGGCTCGGTGGCTCGCTACACTCGCCACAGGTTCTATTCCCACTCTACGGGTGTCGTGGACATTCACGAGTGGGAATAGCCCTCGGCCACCTGCCGACATTCTGGTGGCCGGGATCCCTGCTTTGGCGGCCAGGATCATAACTACATCCCAATTTCAAAAGGGTGCTTTTCACCGCACAATATCCCGGTTTGCTGCTCCTTCACGAGCAATAAAACGGGTTATTTATGGTGGTGTAAAAGGGGTATTAAGGCCTCCATCCACTAGTGCAATATGAGCACCTTTTATGCAATTGAGACGAATAGCTGACACGGATTGCATGAAAACTGTCACATCGCATGTCCTTTTCGTGCGATTGTGATGCGAGGTGCGTTCCCATGTGCCTCGCATTGCAGTCGCAGATCACACTGGCTGACCATTATATTTATCTCAATCGCACAGAAATAGGTTTAATAACTTTAGATCGCATGAGATAAATCACTTGTAAAAAATAAACTCAAGTTGCAAATCGCAATCGCAGGTCTCCCGGGAAGCTGCCGGCCATATTGCGGGAAAAAAGGATCCAACTCATTGCTGAGATAAATCTCGCTAGTGGATGGGTAGCCTTTAGTCTATCTGAGCCAAATCTTGTGGAGTTCTCCTGGGTATTTAGTGAGTCCTTCCAGACTGCCACACTGAAAGGAAGTGGGTGAAAACTTGATGATGTGATGACGTGAATTGTGTCACAATGCTCCTAGAACTTCCCACTTTGGAAGGGGAGTCGCGCCTTCTCAGCCTGCATGGAACTTTGTATCACGGCTTGGTCTGAGCATCTTTTTAGCTAAAATGTGCATCTAAGTCGCAATGTGATGAGACTCCACTGATTAATTTGATATGCAACACTTGTACATATCAACTCCTAATAACGATGTTACAGGCTGGGTTTTAAAAATGAGAGGAGCTGATTGGTTGGTTCTTTATCTCCCTTCACTTTATCACTCTCCAAAGTGCTATGATGCGGCAGCCACAGCTTTGTTTTACATGTCGAGGTCTGTTATGCTTTCTGGGCGACTTTGTACATACGTAAATCTATTTCCTGTGCAGTGAAAGTCGTACTCCGGCATCTCTGGTACAGACTGAGCGGTGGAAGAAGGGATATACAGCGCTTACAAAACTGCATGTGGAAAAAACCAAGTATGTTTTAATTACATAAAAAATTATTATAACAGATAAACACTTTAATGATTTTAAAATTGTACGTAAAATGATGTCAATAAGGGCGAGCACAGCATTATATTTGGTATACTACCCATACTTACCTACATTGTTTTTCTCCTCTCCGGGAGAAGCCCGGAGAGGAGACGCTGCACGTGTCTTCGGGGGGCGGGGCCGGGCTGTGACATCACTAAGCCCCGCCCCCACACCGGGAAATGCAGTGATCCGCGGGTCCGCGGGAAGGGGGCGGGGCTAAAATGACGCGAATAGCGTCGTTTTAACCCCTTCTCCACCCGACGGACCCGCGAATGCGGGAGGTTATCTCTCCATCCTGCTCACATCACTAGGGTGCGAGCAGGATGCGGGAGACCTGCCCACTCTTCCGGGGGTGCGGGGGGCTACCCCAAAAAACGGGAGCCTCCCGCAGCTTCTGGGAGAGTAGGTAAGTATGATACTACCACATAGGAGACCAGACAAGATCCACTGTATAGAATCCAAGGAAATAAAGCCACAGTCCTGGGTGCAGTTTTTAATGCTAACAGATATCAGTCCACATGGATTTTGGAAGCAGACCTTTGTTTGCTTGTTCCGGAGAGAAGTTCAGTCCTATTTAAAGCTGGGTCTTTTGTACCTTTGTGGACATCTGTCAATTCCCCATAGAAGCTTGTTAGATGTACGGTGTTTCACTGTGTCTGTGGTGCAAATAAGATGCAAATTTAAAGAATATGTTTCTACACTACATCACTTGTTGTGCCAGGTGACTCATGCCGCATGGAGTATTGAGGTGTATGAGGTGACATCTGTATGAAATAAGAAAACCATTAAAACGTTTTAAATACAAAAACCTGCAGTTAAGTAAAATCTAGTCATATGACGATACAATGTGAAGTATGCCACCCAGCAATTCTGTCTTCCCAGCCATGGGTTTATCTGTTCTTTCCCACAGAAGGAACCTGCAAATAATTGTAAATCCCTTCTTGTATCTGAGGTGCCATGTCAAGTGTATATTTTATCTTCAAAATCAATTATATGAACAAAGCACGCTGTGGTAGTTCATTTATTTTGTGAACTCATACTGTAAGTAATTTCAATTGGCTGTGAACATTTTTGGACATGAGCCGCAAATTAATTTTTCCAGTTGTTGTTGAAAAAAATGAATTTGTATAATAAAATAAGTTTTGTAGCTACAAATACAGATGCATCCTCTTTCCCCTATCCTTTTGCGCCACATGGAGTGAGATGCCTTGCGGGATTTCCCGTGTTGTGCCCTTTTTCCTCAATTTTGATTTTTTCTCTCTCTATTTTGCGTCTTAGTTAGCATATAGGGTCTAATGCTGATTTGCATGCTAATGCTGCCACAAATGCGGTTGCTTACGCATTTAAAGTGCTAAAATATGCAAATATTATTTTAAGCAGTCTCTGACGTATTGTATGAGCATGAAATGTACTGTGTGAAAGTAAATAATGACCACTTTGCATTTGGCTCCAAGACGGGGGCGGGCCTGTGCCAGTTGTAGGGGCCCGGCGAGGGCCCATGTCCTACTGTTCCCCCCACCCCCTCCGTTGCAGACTGCAGTCACTTCGGGCACGCTGAGAGAACTGACTGATGCTGTAGCAGCCTCTCTCCCCAGCACACTTTACATTGGCCACGCCCCCTACCCCATTACTGGGAACCAGTAGAGCAGCTCCTGTGTTTATCTGAGTATTGTGGAGATTCGCTAGATGAACTGTGCACACTACAATATCGCCAAACATCGGTGGCTCGCGTAAGTCCTGGCTCACGCAGATAGAACTCTTGTACCCTTATAGTGTACTAGGTACTTAGAATTAGTGTTTTGGTGCACCGCAAAAGCTGTGGTGCACTTAACAGGGCTATTTGTCGCGATTTGAGGATAGATGTATGTGGACACATCAGTATAAGCCACAACTGGTTTTGTCAAGCTGATGTCTAACAAAATTCAAAAGAACGTAACACTAAATCAATTTTGTGGCCACTAAATCAGTTGTGTCAAATGAATGTGATGTTACAGAAACGATACAGTACTTCACTGTAACAGAAAATTAGCTTTGCAACATAAACTAATCACGTCTACAAAATAAATGACATTGACAAATTAAAACCTGTTACAACAACAAAAAAATGCTTGCCAGTTACATATCAGTAGAAATCAAAATCAGTATTCCCTGGTTTCTGTCTGATATCACATGATGTCTGTATATACTACATCTTATTCACGTCCACACATAGCTGGCAACAGTCCTTAATATTCAGGGGCAGGCCAAGATTATTCAAATCCCCTTTTATGTGTTGTTGTTTTTTTTTATCAAATAGAGAGAAGGAGTGTGTCCCAAACCAGTACCTTGTCTAGGGGTAATGGGTTTGCTGGGTCAACCCTATTTAGGTCGACACTCATTAGGTTGACGGGCAGTAAGTCGACACCTGGAAAAGGTCAACATGGAAAACGGTCGACATGAGGGTTTTTGGGGTTTTTTGTGTTTTGTTCATAAAGTGACCGGGAACCCCAATTAGCGCACCGTGTCCCCTCGCATGGCTCGTTTCATTTGCCATGTTCGGGCAAGGTGCCTCGCTCTGCTACTGCTGCACTCGGCACAGGTTACTATTCCCAATCGTAGTCCATGTGGATTGCAAAGTATGAAAAAGTTCAAAAAATAAAAAAAATTGTGAAAACTTATGTCGACCTTTTCATGTTTCGACCTTTGCCATGTCAACCTAATGCCCATGTCGACCTAATGCATGTCGACCAATAGTGGTCGACCTAATGACTGTCGACCTAATGACCATATCCCGTCTAGGGTCTGATGGAATCTTTATCAGTACATATACAGCAATAATGTGTCTACAAAGCATTTTTTTTTTTGTATAGAAAGAAGAGGTAGAATTCACTTGATTACACTAATCATGTCATCAAGTGGGTGGGGCATTATGCATAATTATGTTAATTGTATACTTTCTCCCATGTCTTGTCAGTGTACACTGAGATGGACCTTGCTGAAAATTATCCTGCTCTTTGGAATCTGTGAGATCTCACTCTCACTCTAGGAAAATATACAGTACTTTACATTTCTATTTAGTGATAGATAGCATTATGTCAAATATTCAGATTGCAGATCTAGTTTGGTTCTTCAAATAAACTCAGTTTAGGATTAAATTTTTTCTTTTTTATGTTAATTCTGCAGTAGAAAAGAAACATACTTTTGTGGCATAAAATTGCAGCAACACAAATAAACACACACAACCACACACAACACAGAATTTTGGTAAACCTCTTTGGTAACATGATTCAATGATATAAAAATATTTTGCGGTCCAAAAATAATTTTGTTACAGACAGCCAATTTTATGCCAGTTATAAATTGATTTATAAGCAAAACTTGATTTTGTGCTATCAAAGTGATTTTATAACAACATTGTAGGGATTTTGTGCATCTGGAGTGATTTTGTGTTAACAAATTAAAAAATATATATATTTTGTGGCACAACAACCAACTGTATTAAGGTTCATGCTTAAAGCAGCAATACCACAGAATGATTTTATTAGAAAACAACATGGCATTTGATAATTTGAGGAAGCATTTCATAATCATTTTTTCTACAAATCATCATCTGACACACATATATAGGCTTACAGGCAGGGGTGATTTAGGAGTGAGAGTACCCCTAGGCAAAACAGTAATGGTCGCCCCCCGCCTGCCTAATTTTATTATTTTTATTGACTGGTTATAAGCCCTCATTTGATGATAGCCAATTTAATAAAAAATAGCCACTGTGACATTTTTTTTTATTTTTAATTATGTATACATATTTACTAAGTAGAACTCAGGAGGCGAAGCCAAGCATGTCCTGCAGACAGGTCAATCTGTGGGGAACTTGGAAAATGATGTATGTTTTATTTTTCCCTATGTGAGCTAATGTGGGGGGTTTTTTTCTGTCGGGGCCGAGATGGTCATTCCGAGTTCATCGCTAGCTGCATTCATTCTCTGTGCAGCGATGAGGCAAAAAAAGGCACTTCTGCGCATGTGTATGCAGCGCAATGCGCACGCGCGGTGTTCTATTACAACGAACGATGTAGTTTCACACAGGGTCTAGCAAAGCGTTTCAGTCCCACTGCTGGACGCAGAGTGATTGGAAGTGGGCGTTTCTGGGTGTCAACTGACCGTTTTCAGGGAGTGTTTGAAAAAACGCAGGCGTGCCAGGAAAAACACAGGCGTGGCTGGGCAAACGCAGGGCGTGTTTGTGACGTCAAAACAGGAACTGAACAGTCTGAAGTGATCGCAAGCGCTGAGTAGGTTTAGAGCTACCCAGAAAGTGAATAAAAAAATATTTGTAGTCGCTCTGCGATCCTTTAGTTCGCACTTCTGCTAAGCTAAAATACACTCCCAGTGGGCGGCGGCCTAGCGTTTGCACGGCTGCTAAAAACTGCTAGCGAGCGATCAACTCGGAATGACCACCATATTTTTTCCACCCGTGTGGTCTAATGTGTTTTTTTTCCTGTCAGGTGCTAATTTGTTTTACTTCATGTCATGGGCCATTGTGTTTTTTGTTTTTGTTTTCCTGTGGGGGCCAATGTGTTTGTTTTTTCTCTGTGGGAGCCAATGTGTTTTTATTTTGTCTATGGGGCAAATTTTATTTATTTATTTTTTCTTGTGCAATGTTTTTCATCTGTGTATGTGTCTAAGTTGCACTTCACATGCGTCCCCATAGTGTTTGTATGTGTTGGGCATTCCTAAGCGGTTACAGGGAGGTTGGCTAATCAGGCACAGATGTAACGTAGTATGGGTGTGCTGCTGAAAGTGGTTGCATATAGAGACGCTGAATTGCTCACCTTGAAGGCTATACTGAGATGGATGATCTGCACCTAGCATAGGGCTGGTGAATGTTTCAATGGTTTGACCGATGGTTGCGTCTAAAGATGCACAGAGTATGACTGCAGCGCCTGTAGACACTCACAGTGGGCATACACCAGGAAAGGGCATTGTAGCGGCATTAGTATAAAGTCGCAGACACAAGTGCAACAGAATTACGCGAGGAAGGCCACAACTGTGTCTAACCCTATAAGGATGGATACCACCCCTCTTTGCAGACCACACCCCCTCAATAGACCACGCACCATTAGGGCTGCTTCCATAAATTTCCCGGGCTTGTTTATTGATCCTAGAAATGCTCTACCTACTGTATGTCAGTTACTAGGCTGATTTCTATATTGTATTGCAGTCTCTGGTGCACTCTGCATTGAGTATAAATCTATGGAATTCTTCCTGTATGGTATATGAATTCCTACAATGATGTCTATTGTATGTAGGTCACTAGAATCCTCTCTGCATTGTATTTCACTGATTCTCCCTGTATTGTATGCAGGTCCCTAAAATGCCTGATGCTGATGTGATGCCATCTAACATTGCAGTTGCATTGCCTCATCTACAATTAATATGACTAGAGATATTGGTGTGCTAACCCTGCCTACTTTTAAAATATGTCATTCTTGCTAAGGTTTTATGGCTATGCTGCTTGGCATGCCAACCTGCATGGATTTCTTTGTAGAATATCAAACTTTCCTGGTAGCAGCAATAGTTTATCTAGTGGTCTCTCAGTCAAACAAGTCAGACACTCTTACAAAGCACTCTTACAGAACATTGCATGTACCTGTATTCGCACTGCGCATGTTTCAGAACTAGCCATACTGTATGTGAGGTCAAACAATGCATACTGTATGTATTTCAGTCACATCTCCATTTGTAACTGAAGGGGTGTACCAGGGCTGTCATTGGGCGGTCTCACATGGAAAGTTCAGAAAGGAAATATGGAGGCACTAATACCGGGTATAATCTCCTCATTCTTCCGTCTTCACTAGGAAGCAGGTGAGATGCGGGAGATCTGGCCACTCCAGTGTGGGTGTGTGGATCTACACAAAAAATTAGTAGGCAAGTATGAGTTGGACTGAAGTATAATCCTCTCATTACTATGCATATTGGGGGTAATTCCAAGTTGATCACAGCAGAATTTTTTTTAGCAGTTGGGCAAAACCATGTGCACTGCAGGGGAGGCAGATATAACATTTGCAGAGAGAGTTAGATTTGGGTGGGTTATATTGTTTCTCTGCAGGGTAAATACTGGCTGCTTTATTTTTACACTGCAAATTAGATTGCAGATTGAACACACCACACCCAAATCTAACTCTCTCTGCACATGTTATATCTGCCTCCCCTGCAGTGCACATGGTTTTGCCCAATTGCTAACAGAATTCCTGCTGCGATCAACTTGGAATTACCCCCATTGTTTCCACCAAATATATTCTGGTGCAACTATGCGCTGATATGATGACGGGTATCAATCTAAGCGTATGGATAGTGCTCAGGTGCATTGCAACTCTAGGTGCTCACTCCCAGAGGAGGCAGCCCAAGGGTTGGTAAGTCTGGTAATTAGTTATTCACTGCATTCCATGCGTCAGTTGAAATACATAACATATTCCCTACTACATGTACACTAAGATTATTTTTATTCCAGAAGCCAAGTAACCTAAAACTATGTTTTTGGATTGTAGGAGGAATCCCACATAAACACAGGGAGAACATACAAACCCCATGCAAAAAAGGTCCTTGGTGGGAACTAAACCTCAGTGTTGTGAGGCAGCAAGCTAACCACTGTGCAACCATGATGCCCTTTCAGACTTCACATGCAGCATCTGTGCCCGAAATTCCTTTTGGTGCTGTCTGGCATCTGTATAGAAACCAGCAGGTTATAGTGAACCCAGTGCGGACGATATGTGACATGGGGTATGGGTCGTTGGATAGACACAACTTAGGTCGACAGTCAGTAGGTCGACCATGGAAGGTCGACAGGGACAATAGGTCGACGTGGACATTAGGTCGACATGTACTAAGTCGACAGTACAAATGGTAGACATGGTTTTGTTTTTTTACTGTTTTTGGCATTGTTTTTTTTGTAAAGTGACGGGGAACCCCAATTAGTGCCCCGTGTCCCCTCGCATGGCTCGCTTCGCTCGCCATGCTTCGGGCAAGGTTACCGTTCCAGTCGTAGTCCACGTGGATCGTTAAGTATGAAAAAATCAAAAAAATGAAGAAAAATGTGAAAAACTCGTGTCGACCTTTTGACCTAGTACATGTCGACCTAATGACCATGTTGAACTATTGGCCACGTCGACCCAATGCATGTCGACCTTCAGTGGTCGACCTAACGACCGTATCCCGTGACGTGCACTGTAATGATAGATACACACATAAAATCTAAGAGGGTTACAAATCTAATCCTGTGCACAGTAAGGAGATGATTCAATCTCTGCAGGAGTGACTGACTGTTGTTGCAGCCGCAATGTAAGACACTACACTTTGATTAATAACAAGTAGAGACAGCTGTGCTGTGCAACTTCTGCCACATAAATCAGAGCATACAGTAGTTAGCAAACTCATGGTGCCAATGTGTGAATTTTACCAGAGGCAACAGTTCTGACTGAATACTGTAGGATGATAATAGGTGAAAGACCTATGTATCACTGTAACGCCTGTCACTTTCTTATATCGCAGACTGACACATTAACACTTTTAATGTTCTGTAGTGTTAATCTAGTGTCTAGTGTCACAAACCGGCTGGAGGCTTACATTTTCATGATGAGCGGCAGAAGGAAACTGATGAGCTAAATTACACCTATATAAAAAGATACTGAACTACTGTAAGCAGGGCTTTTGTGCTGTGACAGAAGGTCAAGTACTGTTTCAGTTCTACTGTTTTCTATTAGCCTTGTTCAAGGAAACCTGCTACCATTTATTGAAATTAGCTAATCAAATAGTATATAAATGAAGTCAATGTCAGATTACAATAGGGGGTACTGAGCTTAGGTTGAGGGTCTTCAAATTATTTATTATTTATTAGCAGTTTCTTATATAGCGCAGCATATTCCGTTGCGTTTTACAATTAGAATAAATCCCAGTGAACTTGGGGAAAAGCTACTGTTGTTTGAGAGTTGTAAGGACTTGACATAGAAGTCTTGCTGTTGTGATCACCTGATGGGTAAAGTGTGTTTCCTCCAACGGTCCTGATGTTGGCTGGATAGTCTTAATTTGAGGGCCCAGTCCCGCCATCACAATCAGGACTGCAATGTCCAGAACTGCCTGGCAGTTGAGGGGCACGTCCCATTTCCCAGCATAGCAGCAGTGATATTGTGTGGCAGTGAAAAGGTGAAGCAGGGTTAGGGTAAGGTCAACGATTTTGCCTTCCACAGCGGAGGCCTAATGCAAACGTATCTACTTTCCTGGAAGGTGTGGGAGACTCCTGATTTTTTGGGTAGTACCCCACACCCTCTGAAGAGGGAGTGGATTGCACACAGTTCACCCACTTCCTAGTCAAGTGGGCAGTGTGGGGAGATACCAGATATTGAGGGGTTCGTAGGGAGGGGTGGGGATTATTTTATTATTATTATTTTATTCCCTCCACTTCCCTGCATACCTGCAAATTGCTGCATTTTGGGGCAGGGCCTAATGAGGTGAGAACCGTGCCCTAGAGAATTCCATCTGCCTCTTCTCTCCAACCTCTTCCAGGAAAGGAGAAATTTAAAGTCGGCAAGTATGGTTTCATATCTCTCATTGCCCTTGATGGCAAAGATGCAGCACTGTTTCCTTTTCCTGACCTCGCCCTCTTAACAACCTTCAGCCATTCTCCTGACTGACCCACTCCATTCTCAATGACCCACAGTAGTGATGCCCACCAATGATTCAAACCATTAATGGATTTCTATCAACGATGTAAAGTACCACATGGTACCATCGATGGTGAACCATTTGATGGCTATCCCTACAGGGTACAGAAGGAGTAAATATAGTAGGTTTTCCAGTAGTAGGAATACAGAAGTAGCTACGGTCATCGTGGCTTTTGCAGCGACAATACGTGCATGCCCGGTGCACCTAGTCATGACGAGCCGCAGCAATTGGCGCTCAATACATTCTTAATGGGTGTGACTAAGACGTGAGTGCATGCTAGGCGTGCACGCGGTTGCGACAAATGAGGCACATTCGTGCCTAGATGTAGCCACAATGAGCATGGCTACATCTGTACATCTGATGCAAATGGGCTGCATGTCGCAAAAAAACGATGTTCAGTACTTTGCGCATGCACTGTGCATGTGCAGGGTTATTGGTCAATGGGCCGACAGTCAGAAGGTAGACAAAGTCCAGGCTGACACCAAATGGTCGACGTGGAAATGGTCAACACATGAAACGTTCGACATCAGTTTTTGATGTTTTTTTTGTATAAAAATTTCCCTTCCAGCACGTGGACCCCCAAATAGTGCACCGTGTCCCCTCGCATGGCACGCATTGCTCATTCTGAATTGTAGTTCACATGGATGATAAAGTATGAAAAACTCCAAAAAATTAACAAAATTCCGAAAAACTCATGTGTCGAAGATTGTCATGTTATTTGCAAAACAGAATAGGCTTCGCTCGCCTGAGGTTCAAAGCACTGTGTAGGGGCTGCTCGGTTTGTGTAGGACAACACTTCCTACTGAGAACTGGATAGAATAACAAAACAAACAAAAAACTCTCCAAAAAGTGACGTTTAAAAGACACTTTATTTGATGTAATAATATCAAATGTTAATAAAGGTGCCGTATATAATGAACAAAACTCCTATTGCTAAGCCTAGTACTGATATACAAACATCAAACAAGATATACAAAACAAATAACTATTCAAGTGAAGTGAATACATGATAATATATCATATGTTGTTTCCAGCCTGTATCAATCCTTTCAAGGCTTCAACGAATGGCTGGATAGAGTAAAGAATCAGACAGCGTCACAATGTCAAGCAGTCATTTTGTAACATAAAACAGGTAAAACCTGAAAACATGCCAAAAGTGCCTTTTATAATCGGCGTATTGATACAGTGTAGATATTCAGTAATTGTCTACGCAAAAAAATAGGATTTTAATTACCGTACCTACAGATAAATCCTTTTCTCGTAGTCCGTAGAGGATACTGGGGATTCATTTAGTACCATGGGGTATAGACAGGTCCACTAGGAGCCATGGGCACTTTAAGAATTTGATAGTGTGGGCTGGCTCCTCCCTCTATGCCCCTCCTACCAGACTCAGTCTAGGAAACTGTGTCCGAGGAGACGGACATACTTTGAAAGAAGGATATAAAAGGATACTGGTGAGATTCCGAACCAGCACACACAAACAAGAGGAAAGCCATGCTAACCAAACTTGAAAACAGGAACAGCAACAGCTGAACCAAACAACAATACTTAACCAAGTAACAGTGCAGGAAGTACAAAGCACTGTGCGGGCGCCCATTATCCTCTACGGACTACGAGAAAAAGATTTACCATTATGTAATTAAAATCCTATTTTCTTTTATGTCCTAGAGGATACTGGGGAGCCATTTAATACCATGGGGATGTACCAAAGCTCCCACACCGGGTGGGAGGGTGCTGAGGTTCCTGCAGAACTGATTGACCAAACTGAAGGTCCTCAGAGGCCAAAGTATCGAACTTGTAGAACTTAGCAAACGTGACCAAGTAGCTACTTGGCTGAGCTGTAAAGCCGAGACACCCCTGGGCAGCCGCCGAAGAAGAACCCACCGATCTAGTAGAGTGGGCCTGTACAGATTTTGGAACTGGCAAGCCTGCCATGGAATAAGCATGCTGGATAGTGAGCTTAATCCAGTGTGCAATGGACTGCTTTGAAGAAGACCCCCAATTTTATTGGGATCATAAAGAACAAACAGCGAGTCCGATTATCTGTGACGAGCTGTTCCCTTTACATACACCTTCAAAGCCCTCACAACATCCAAAGACTTTGAAGTAGCAGAGGTGTCGGTGACAACCAGAACCACAATAGGTTGGTTGATGTGAAACGCAGACACCACTTTAGGAAGAAATTGCTGACGAGTTCAGCTCTGTCTTCATGGAAAATTAAATAGGGGCTCTTGTGAGACAACGCCCCCAGCTCCGACACACGTCTTGCTGAAGCCAAGGCCAACAGTGTGATGGTCTTCCATGTAAGATATTTTACATCTACCTCCTGTAACGGTTCAAACTAGTCCGATTGGAGGAACTGCAGCACCAAATTGAGATCCCAAGGTGCTGTGGGAGGCACAAAGGGAGGTTGGATGTGCAGAACACCTATCAAGAACGTCTGGACCTCAGGGAGAGAAGCCAATTGTTTCTGAAAGAAAATGGACAAGGCTGAAATCTGGACTTTTATGGAGCCCAGACGTAGTCCCACATCCACACATGACTGTAGAAAAAGCAGGAAATGTCCCAGATGAAATTCCACCGCAGAATATTTTCTGCTCTCACTCCAAGAGAAGTATTTCTTCCAATACGGTGGTAATGTTTAGACGTTACCCCTTTTCTGGCTTGGATCATAGTCAGGATGACCTTGTCAGGGATCCCTCCCCGCGCTAGAATCAGCTGTTCAACTTCCATGCCGTTAAACGTAGCGGCGGTAATACTTGATTGACGATCAATGCCTGTTGTAGAAGATCCTCGCGAAGAGGTAAAGGCCACGGATCTTCGAGGAGCATCTCTAGCAGGTCCGCGTACCAGGCCCTTCTTGTTCAGTCCGGAGCAATGAGTATTGCTTGAACCTTTTCCCTTTTTATTCTTTTGAGAATTATTGGGATCAGAGGAAGTGGAGGAAACACGTACACCATCTGATAGACCCATGGAGTCGTCAGAGCATCTACCGCCATAGCCTGTGGGACTCTCGACCTGGAACAATACCGCCTGAGCTTCTTGAGACGAGAGGCCATCATGTCGATTTGGGGATACTCCCACCGACGTGTCAAGCACCTGAACACCTCCGGGTGAAGGCCCCACTCCCCCGAGTGCAGGTTGTGTCTGCTGAGGAAGTCTGCTTCCCAGTTGTCTACTCCTGGAATGAAGACCGCTGCAAATGCCACAGCGTGTTTTTCTGCCCAGAAGAGAATTCTTGACACCGCTGACATTGCTGCTCTGCTTTTCGTTCCACCCTGAAACTGCACCCCCTGGTCACAGCTCCCCAACCGCTGAGGCTTGCGTCTGTGGTTAGCAGAATCCAATTCTGAATCCCGAACCACTGACCCTCTATTAGGTGAGAAGTCTGGAGCCACCATAGAAGAGAAATCCTGGCTATTGCTGACAGACAGATCCTCTGGTGCATGTGAAGATACGTTCCGGACCATTTGTCCAACAGATCACGCTGGAAGGGTCTTGCGTGAAACCTTCCGTACTGAAGCACCTTGTAAGAGGCTACCATTTTTCCCAGAAGGCGAATGCATAGATGCACCGATATCAGAATTCAGAATCCACCCGTGATCCCGGAGTAGTCTGGTTGAGAGGGCAATGCTGTCCAACAAACTCTCCCTGGACGATGCCTTTATCAGAAGATCGTCCAGGTACGGAATCATGGCCCTCATTCCGAGTTGATCGGTCGCAAGGCGAATTTAGCAGAGTTACACACGCTAAGCCGCCGCCTACTGGGAGTGAATCTTAGCTTCTTAAAATTGCGACCGATGTATTCGCAATATTGCGATTACTAACTACTTAGCAGTTTCTGAGTAGCTCCAGACTTACTCTGCCTGTGCGATCATTTCAGTGCTTATCGTTCCTGGTTGACGTCACAAACACACCCAGCGTTCGCCCAGGCACTCCCACCGTTTCCCCGGCCACTCCTGCGTTTTTTCCGGAAACGGTAGCGTTTTCAGCCACACGCCCCTGAAACGCCGTGTTTCCGCCCAGTAACACCCATTTCCTGTCAATCACATTACGATCGCCGGAGCGAAGAAAAAGCCGTGAGTAAAATTACTTTCTTCATAGTAAAGTTACTTGGCGCAGTCGCAGTGCGAACATTGCGCATGCGTACTAAGCGGATTTTCACTGCGATGCGATGAAAAATACCGAGCGAACAACTCGGAATGAGGGCCCATGTTCACTCCCTGTTTACGGAAGAGATACATTATCTCTACCATCACCTTGGTGAACGGGATGCAGTCAATTTACCGACAATCAAAATCCCGACGGCCGAAATTCTGACAACAATTGACCGATGGTCAAAATCCCGACAAAGTCAAAATCCCGACATGGACAAAATACCGACATTTCAAATACTGACAAGGTCGAAATACCGACATGTAAAATGTCGACATGAGTTTTTCATGATTTTTTCATTGAAACCGACTTGTTCATACTTTACCATCCCAGTGGACCTGGAGGGGGAATATAATAGTGTGCCGATCGCAGCGAGGCACCATGCCCGAAGCATGGCGAGCACAGCGAGCACACAAGTTGCGGTACACAAGTTGGAATAATACCTCTTGTTTTGCAGATGAGGTGGAACTGGAACAATGACCTGAGTCTGCACCAGTTTCTGAATGGCTTCCTGTAAAGTTATACTTGCCTCCTGTGATACTGGTAAGCCTGATTTGAAGAATCTGTGAGGTGGGAGCTCCTGGAACTCCAGTCTGTATCCCTGGGCTATAAGATTTATGACTCAGGGATCCTGGCACGAACTTGTCCAGATGTGACTGAAGAATTTTAGCCGGACTCCCACCCGCCAGTCTTCCAGGCATAGCGGTCCACCGTCATGCTGAAGGTTTTGAGGAAGCAGAGCTTGTACTCTGTTCCTGAGAATCGGCAGTTGCTGGTTTGCGCCCCTGATGGCTGTAGAAGAACCTCTGGTTTTGCTTTTGAACTTGGCTGTCAGAAAGGACAGCAAATTGGAAGCTGAGTAGGTCTTCCTGACTGGGGGAGCTGCAGAAGGAAGATATGTGGACTTACCCGCAATAGCTTTGGAGATCCATTTATCCAGTTCATCTCCGAATAAGGCCTCTCCTGTAAATGCTAGGCCTTCCCCGCCTTTCCGCATCAGCAGTCCACTGGCGTAGCCATAAGTCCCTGCATGCTGACACTGCCATAGCAGTGGTGCGTGCATTAAGCAAGCCTATTTCTTTTATGGCTTCCACCATAAAATTCGCAGAATCTTGTATATGTTGCAGGAGTAAAACAATCCCCCCCCCCCCCAGATAAGGAATCTAACCCCTCAATTAGGTTACCTGGCCATTTAGCAATGGCCTTAGTGATCCACGCACATGCTATAGTGGGTCTCTGGGCCACCCCAGCAGCTGTGTACGAGGATTTGAGTGTGGTCTCAATTCTACGATCAGGCGTGTCTTTCAGGGAGGCTGCACCAGGGACAGGCAATACTATTTTTCGTGACAGCCTGGATACACTGTCGGTGGACATTCCCATTTTTTCCTATCCTCAGGAGGAAAAGCTAAGGATGAGAGTAACCTCTTAGGAATTTGACATTTCCTATCAGGATTAACCCACGGTTCTTCAAACAGGGTATTTAGTTCCTTTGACACAGGAAAAGTGACTGAGGATTTTTTTTTTCATTAAAATAAGATTCCTCACACTCCTCTTTCACCTTATCAGAAATTTGCAGAACGTCTGATAGCTTCTATAAGAGCCTCTATTCCCGGTCACAGAGCAGCACCCCCCCCCCCCCCTCCTCCCTGAGTCCTCCTCACCCTCCTCCATGTCTGAGCCTTCATCATCCGAGTCGGACTGCTGGATATGGGCCAGAGTACGTTTTTGCGGACAAATGGTAGGGGTCTGAGACACTGTTTTGGGGACTGAGTCTCTGTTCATAAACTCATCCACAGACTGTCTTAAGTATTGCGTCTCTTTCTCATTGTGGGACAATTTAGTAGAAATAGTGGAAATGATTCCTTTAATGGAATCTAGCCATGCTGGTTCAGCCCTGCTAGCCTGAGAAGGTGCACTACTCTGAGTACACTGTAGTGAGCCCCCTGGAGAAAGGTAAAAAACACAATAACCCACAAAGAGCCCTTCCAGGGAGACACAGAGGTATTATGGAGACAGCACACAGCGCCCTTATTGCTAATGCCAAGCTTAGCCAGTTTGCAGACTAAGTATCTAGATTGGAGACTTAGTACACAAATAGTCGCTCCCCCTACTATGACCCCCTGGTACCGCTGAGGTAATCTGGAGTCACTCTGGAGGAGCTGCGTGTCCCTGTCAGTCAGCGTCTGTGTCCACTGCAGAGGGAAAATGGTAATTTTGTGCTTAAAATGGAGTCAGAACCCTTTTAAGTCTGTTTTGCTAGTGTGGGTACTGTGTACAGTGGGGGTCATTCCGAGTTGTTCGCTCGTTGCCGATTTTCGCTATATTGCGATTAGTCTCTTACTGCGCATGCGCAAGGTTCGCAGAGCGCATGCGCTTAGTTATTTTACACAAAAGTTAGGTATTTTACTCACGGCATAACGAGGATTTTTCATCGTTCTGGTGATCGTACTGTGATTGACAGGAAGTGGGTGTTTCTGGGCGGAAACTGGCCGTTTTCTGGGAGTGTGCGAAAAAACGCTGGCGTTTCTGGGAAAAACGCGGGAGTGTCTGAAGAAACGGGGGAGTGTCTGGGCGAACGCTGGGTGTGTTTGTGACGTCAAACCAGAAACGAAACTGACTGAACTGATCGCAATGTAGGAGTAAGTCTGGAGCTACTCAGAAACTGCCAAGAATTTTTTTTTCGCAATTCTGCTAATCTTTCGTTCGCAATTCTGCTATGCTAAGATACACTCCCAGAGGGCGGCGGCTTAGCGTGTGCAATGCTGCTAAAAGCAGCTAGCGAGCGAACAACTCGGAATGAGGGCCAGTGTACTGAGACTCAGTTCGCCCCCTCAGAAGCTGTGCGACTGCACTGTGTACTGAGTCTGGAGACGCAGTCCGCTCCAGTTAGAAGCTGTGCATCTATGTACCCTCGTGCCGCCATAAGGGCCAGCGACCCGCTAACTGGGATGCCAGCTTAGTACTCACCACTCTTCACTCTTCTGGCTCTGTTAGGGGTGGCGGCGTGCTGCGGTAATGTACGCTTGCCGTGGTGGGGCTTACGAATAGTTCCCTCAGGAGCTAGTGTCCTGTCAGCGAGGAACGGAACCAGTAACCTTTCAAGAGGTTGGGCCGTTCTCCCCCCTAAGTCCCACGAAGCAGGCAGGCTGGTGCCAACCAGTCCTGCCTGAAAATAACAAATAGATAAAATAAATGCAGAAAACTCTTCAGGAGCTTTAATAAGCATGAACGGCTCCTCCGGGCTAATTTTCTAAACTGAGTCTGGTAGGAGGGGATGCCCACACTATCAAATTCTTAAAGTGTCCATGGCTCCTAGTGGACCCGTCTATACCCCATGGAATTAAATGGATCCCCAGTATCCTCTAGGACGTAAAAGAAAGGTAATATAAAAAAGGGGGTACTCGTGATACACCCTGTGGTGGGTTACTCACCTGAATAACATTTTGGGATCTATTCATGGAGCAGTGAAAAGAGTAGAGAAGTGAGCCTGTGGAGAAGTTGGCCATGGCAACCAATCAGCTGCTACGTACAATTGTATAGTATGCAAATTATTAATGTTACCTCAATGCTGATTGGTTGCCATGGGCAACTTCTCCACTGGCTCACTTCTCCACCCTTTTCACTGCTTCATGAATAGAACACTGCTTCATGAATAGACTCCTTTGTCCCTTATGGCTGCTGAGTCTCCTTAAACATTGCTCCTGTGGTGCCTCTCTCAGCCGTAGTTCGGAGGGTGAGAGGGATCCTTAGGGTTCCGGTGGCTGTCCACTGCCGTTCTTTATGGACGTCCTACACACTGCAAGTGACAGGGGGGCAGATGTATTAACCTGGAGAAGGCATAAGGAAGTGATAAACCAGTGATATGTGCAAGGTGATAAACACACCAGCCAATCAGCTCACATATGTAAATTAACAGTTAGGAGCTGACTGGCTGGTGCCATTATCAACTTGCACATATCACTGGTTTATCACTTCCTTATGCCTTCTCCAGGTTAATACATCTACCCCTGAGTGTTTACTTCCATATTCCCACAAAGCAACGTGTTTCACCCGCCGTAGCAGGCTTTGTCAGGCTCGTGAGGGATACTGTAACCTGCAGCACACTACCTTTATTACTGTATCCATTAGCACTCATTCAGTACTAGACTTAGCAATGGGACTTTTGTTCATTATATACCGCACCTTTATAAACCTTTGATATTTAATACCTTAAATAAAGTGTCTTTTAAACTTCACTTTTTGGAACTGGGCGCTTTTTTTCTTCTTGTTATTCTATCGAAGATTGTCATGTTGACCTTTTGACCATGTCGACCACATGCATGTTGACCATTCGTTGTCAACCTATTGCTTTTCGACCTTTTCACTGTCGACCTATCATCCGAATACCCAATTGCAGTACAGGTCCTGCGTCGTTGGATAGTTGCAGACTGTCAGTGATTGATAGTCTGCTGCCGTTTGGGGCTGGGGAGGGCCGGAGATGGCCGCCAATTCCTAAGACAGAGGCGTGTCACCTTTGTTTTGGGGTAGTGCCGAGGCCAGGATCTCCATCAGAAGATGGAGATTTCTTGGCCTCTTGGTAGAATCTGTGGCAGCCTGCTTGCACGACCCCATGGGTCACGCTGCTGGCCGATGGTGTCGCAGGTGATCAGATGGTGCATCCTAGGATCCTAGTTCACTTTTGACAGATATCGTCCATATCGTTCTTAAATCTACCAGTGTGCAGGGCCCTTAAATCTGCTAAATTCAATAGTATTCAATTTTCAATGAGGAAAGACTAGATAAAGGGGGTGATTCAGATCTGATCGTAGATGTGCTAAATTTAGCACATCTACGATCAGTTTCTCTGACATGCAGGGGGACACCCAGCACAGGGCTAGTCTGCCCCGCATGTCAGGCCCTAACCCCCCCCCCCCCCTTGAGGGTGCAAAAGCATCGCACAATGGCGATGCTTTTGCACCCACTGAGTAGCTCCCTGCCAGCACAGCTCCCACGCTCTGGCAGGGGGCTACCCACAGCTGCTGCGGTCCGCCCCCGCAACGGTCCGGACATGCCTGCGTTTTCTGGACCTCGCCCCACCAACAGCGTTCTAACGCCGTTGGCACGTCCCCTGCCGCCTCAATCACGCAGAGGTGATCGCAGCCCTGAGATGCTGTTAGCATCTCACTGGGCTCCTCGCGTGCACACTCAAAGGGCTTCAGACTGCGATCGCTGCCGCTTCAGCAATCCACTCTGAATTAGGCCCAAAATCATTAATTATGTAACAGTTACTGTCCGAAAACCCAGACCAATTTAAATTCATTTACCCTTTGTAGTTTCTCAGACACTGCACTGCTAACATAGAGGAAAATCATAATTAGGTACTTAGATTTGACAAGGCCAGGGGGCATTTATTAGATCGCAATATACTGCTGGGTTTATGGACACTGACGACACTGGATAAATGAAACAGATTAATAGTCTGTCAGTTTCACCAACCACAGTTGTTAACCGAGCTGAATATAATAATGGAATGTGCTAAGAAAAATATGACATGCTTTTATGATTCCAACAAGGAATTTTAATCTTTTAAACAAATAAATTATTTAAAATTTAAATTTAAAATAAGAATTATTGAATGAATCATTGATTTTTCTTGTAACATTGTGGGCTTGCAGCAGGCATGACTGCATGCATCTTCATCTAAGGCAGCCTAGATCTTATTTCCATTTTCTGTCTTTTTTTGAGCAACAACCACAGCTGTGAGTTCCGGCAGTTCACAGCAGACAAGGAACTCATCAGACAGCAGAAATAAGTGACCCTATTGTTATGTCATCATTTGAAGCTTAAACTGGCCATTTAAAGATGATCTCTAAGTATTAGGTTGAAATCATATCCACTAATTGATGATAAGATGATTTGCAAATCATTGTTATTACTCTTTCTTTGGCTTTATGGTTGAAAAACAACATTGAAACCTCTAAGCTTCTTCTGAGCACAAAGACACAACTGTCTGCTACAGTACAGCAGCTTTATACCAGAAAGTAAAACTAGAGGAGTTTCCCAGACAGCTACTAATACAGGGGCAGATTTATTAAGCTCAGTGAATTGATAAAGTGGAAGGTAATAAAGGACCAGCCAATCAGATCCTTACTGCCATGTTACAGGCTGGGTTTGAAAAATGACAGTTAGGAGCTGACTGGCTGGTCCTTTATCACCTTCCACTTTAATACTTCACTGAGCTTAATAAATCTGCCCCACAGTTTTTCTCAGGGTTATTACTTTAGTGTAGTAATGAGTAACAGCTAGGAGAAGGGAGAAGTGTGATAGCGAAGTATAAAAGCAGTAAGGGGAATTTACTTATTTTTCCTAAAGGACCTGCATTTTTTTTTTTTTTTTGCCTGCATCAATTCCCTTAGGGCAGAGTTCCTCAAGATGGCTTCTGCAGATTTAGGTGCTCCTAAGCTTGTATGGTATTCCATCGTTGACAGTATATGGACAGTCCACCATTGCATCAAAAATAAGATTCTTATGGGGCCCATACATAAGGGGAGTATCAGGGAAATTGTTCAATCTCCCGATGCCCGTGGTGGAGATTGGTTAAATCCAACATGTTGGAAATACTACCAAAAACGATCGCTGAGTCAGGGGCTTTAAATCCTCAGTATGTAGCTGTTCTCCCTGACGGATTGCCAATCATCAATGTCTGTCGATAAGTGTTTTTACGGATGGGATCAGCGTCGTTAGAACGGGGAATCGGCCCCGTAGATGTATGGGCCCCATTAGTACCACCCTTGATGACTCATCACCAAACACTGCATGAAAGCTCTACGCCTCGATGCACATCTGCTGTTAGTTTGCAGAAGACGGTATAGAGAGAGCAATTTTTAGCATGCTCTTTTTTTGTGAACATTTTGTCAACTATAAGGGCCTAAAATGCAGTTTAAATAGGAAACAAGAAGACTATATTCTTAATCTATGGTGAAGAAATTGAGAAAGTTCCAGACAACAGCGACAATCCTGCAGCTTTTTTTAGTTAATGTCAAGAAACTTATAGCCCAACTTTTAGGAGGAGGCATGATATGGACAGGTAGAGGTTCCTCAGTAAGTTCTGTTGCTTTTTATTTTAGCATTCCATATGATAAAACAAACTGAGAACCATTGTCATAAGGTGTTTAGTTTGTGCTTATTCCGACTATAACAGAGGGACTACAGCCGAGGTCATCTTGTCAGAGTAGGATTCACCTGGCAATGACCAGGGCTGGTTGCAGCAATATTGAAACAGCTCAGAGTGGTTACTGCTAGCAGAGGTGTAGATAGGTGCCATGGTGCCCGGAGCAAGGGTATATTTTTGCATCCCCCTCCCCTGTATTGAATTGGGGGCCTAGCCAACATGTAGTGGCATGTTTACATTTGAAAAGAAACAATATTTAAAAATCCTAAACTGGTTCTAGACCTTTTGGAGCTTGGGTGCCTCCCATGTTTAAAATAGGGTCAGTGCGTGCCGAAGGCTTGCAACAACAATATAGGGGCATGGAAGTATGGATGGTGTAATGGTTAGCATTACTGCTTCACAGCACTGAGGTCATGGGTTTGATCCGACCATGGGGGTACTTCCAAGTTGATCGCAGCAGGAAATTTTTTAGCAGTTGGGCAAAACCATGTGCACTGCAGGGGAGGCAGATATAACATTTGCAGAGAGAGTTAGATTTGGGTGGGTTATTTTGTTTCTGTGCAGGGTAAATACTGGCTGCTTTATGTTTACACTGCAAATTAGATTGCAGATTGAACTCACCACCCCCAAATCTAACTCTCTCTGCACATGTTATATCTGCCTCCCCTGCAGTGCAAATGGTTTTGCCCAACTGCTAACAAAATTCCTGATGCGATCAACTTGGAATTACCCCCCATGGCCCTAACTGTGTGTAATTTGTATATTCTCCCCTTGCTTGCGTGGGTTTCCTCCGGGTACTCCGGTTTCCTCCCAATGGTAGGTTAATTGGCTCCCAACAAAAATTAACCCTGTTGTGTGTGTGTGTGTGTGTGTGTGTGTGTGTGTAGTAATATAGATTGTAAGCCCCCATGGGGCAGGGTCTGTTGTGAATGGTGAAATATGCACTGTAAAGTGTTGCGGAATACGTGTGCGCTATATAAATAACTGGTAATAATAAATACATAAATAATGGCTTCATTGGAAAGGTGCGTGGAAACAGAGCCCCTTATACACATTACACTATGGTTGAACCCCCAAAAAAACACAAATGTTATAATCCCCCAATGCCTCTTAGAAAATAATACCCTGGAACTGCTATCCCAGACCTGAGAGGCAGAGAGAGCTGCACCGCGGCAGCCTGAGGGACAGACAGAGCTGCTGAAGCAGCCTGAGAGACAGAGTGAGGTGCTACAGCTTCTAATGCAGAGAGAGTTGCTGCAGCAGCTGCTGGGGCAGAGTGAGGTGCTGCAGCATCAATGTAGTAAGAAGTGCTGCAGCAGCCGGGGCAGAGAGAGGTGCTGCAACAGCCAGGGCAGACAGAAGTGCTGCAGCAGCTGCTGCAGAGGGAGGTGATGCAGCAGCAGCTGGGGCAGAGATAGATGCTGCAGCATCAATGTAGAGAGAGGTGCTACAGCAGCCGGGGCAGAGAGAGGTTCTGCCGAAGCTGGGGTAGAAGGAGGTGCTGCAGCAGCTAGGGCAGAAAGAGCTGCTGCAGCATCTGAAGTAGAGACGTGCTGCAGCTTCCAGGAAAGAGAGAAGAGCTGCAGGACAGAAGTAACCCTGCTGCACAGCTGCAAGCAGACAGTGAGCCATATAAATAGGGTGGGCAGAGCTCTGGCATGAGCTGGCTGTCAGTGTCTCCTGCTATCGCCTCTGGCCTGCCAAGCTCCCTACCAAGTCTCCGAGTCAGTGTGCGCCCCTCTGTTTCTCCTACTCCTGCTCTGCAGCTGCCAGTACAGTGGCCCGCGGGAAGGGGGGATGGTGGCCGCAGCATGCCCTCTAACTTTTTCGGTGCTCCACCGACGCCACCCTCGCTGCACCCCTGACTGCTAGTATAGGCTAACAAATAGCATGCATATCAGGGCTGATTTTAATTTTGAGGTGAGAGAAACAAATAGTTTTGTTTTTTTATAAATATATATATCATACAAATCTACTGAATAATAGAAGAAAGACACTCTCCGGGTTAATATTTAAAAAACATGGTTTGGTTTTTTTGAGTATTATATCGCTTGCAGGGTAGCCGACGTAACATTTTGTTTCCTATCCGGAATCTTTATCAAGGCATGAATAATGTAATCCTAGTGCCTGTGTGTAGAGTATAACAGTCAACCTGCATCGGGTGTACTATGGTATGCCGGCGGCCGGGCTCCCGGCGACCAGCATACCGGCGCCGGGAGCCCAACCGCCGGCATACCGACAGCGTGGCGAGCGCAAATGAGCCCATTGTGGGCTCGCTGCGCTCGCCACGCTATTTATTCTCCCTCCAGGGGGGTCGTGGACCCCCACGAGGGAGAATATGTGTCGGTATGCCGGGTGTCGGGATTCCGGCGCCGGTATACTGTGCGCCGGGATCCCGACATTCGGCAACCAGAAGACCACCCCCTGCATCATTGGCATAATAATGTAATTCGTAGTGATATCATACTGGTCTTATAAATGTGGGACAATCCCCAGCAACCAAGCAAAGGAAGTGACTACTGCATCACCTATCGCATGTGCACAGACATTCCAGGTAATATCAGACTCCCAGCTTAGACCTATATGGTTAAAAAAAAACAAATCATAATATATTAACCACGTACAGTAATGCCACGTTAAAAAAAACGATATCCAGACTATAGTTCAACAGTGAAAAGGTCGGCAGTCAATAGGTCGATCACTATTGGTCGACATGCATTAAGTCGACATGTAATAGGTCGACAGTGCTTATGGTTGACGGGTACAAAAGGTCTACTTGACAATGGTTGACACAACTTTTTAAGGTTGTTTTTTTTTTTGCATTTTCCCACCTTTTTCATACTTTACCATCCACATGGAGTACAATTTGGAATAGTAACCTGTGCCGAGCACAGCAGTAGTGGAGCGAGGTACCTTGCCCGCAGTATGGTGAGCAAAGCAAGCCATGTAAGGGGATGCGGTACACTAATTGGGGTTCCCTGTGCTCTGATGGTGAAAACGAGACAAAAAAATAAGATTTTAAACCTAACGGTAAATCTTTTTCTCCTAGTCCGTAGAGGATGCTGGGGACTCCGTAAGGACCATGGGGTATAGACTGGCTCCGCAGGAGACATGGGCACTCTAAAGACTTTAGATGGGTGTGCACTGGCTCCTCCCTCTATGCCCCTCCTCCAGACCTCAGAGAACTGTGCCCAGAGGAGATGGACAGTACGAGGAAAGGATTTTTGTTAATCTAAGGGCAAGATACATACCAGCCCACACCATCCACACCGTATAACCTGGAATATACGCAACCAGTCAACAGTATGAACCAAAACAGCATCAGCCAAAGACTGATCAAAACTGTAACATAACCCTTATGTAAGCAATAACTATATACAAGTCTTGCAGAATTCAGTCCACACTGGGACGGGCGCCCAGCATCCTCTACGGACTAGGAGAAAAAGATTTACCGGTAGGTTTAAAATCTTATTTTCTCTTACGTCCTAGAGGATGCTGGGGACTCCATAAGGACCATGGGGATTATACCAAAGCTCCAGACCGGGCGGGAGAGTGCGGACGACTCTGCAGCACCGATTGAGCAAACATGAGGTCCTCCTCAGCCAAGGTATCAAACTTGTAGAATTTAGCAAAAGTGTTTGAACCCAACCAAGTAGCCGCTCGGCAAAGTTGCAATGCCGAGACACCTCGGGCAGCCGCCCAAGAAGATCCCACCTTCCTAGTGGAATGGGCCTTTACCGAATTTGGTACCGGCAATCCAGCCGTAGAATGAGCCTGCTGGATCGTGTTACAGATCCAGCGAGCAATAGTCTGCTTAGAAGCAGGAGCGCCAACTTTGTTGGCCACATACAGGACAAACAGTGCCTCTGTTTTCCGAACTCGAGCCGTCCTGGCTACATACATTTTTAAGGCCCTGACTACATCAAGGGACTTGGAATCCTCTAAGTCCCCCGTAGCCACAGGCACCACAATAGGTTGGTTCATATGAAATTAACAAACCACCTTAGGCAGAAATTGAGGACGAGTTCTCAACTCTGCTCGATCCACATGGAAAATCAGATCGGGGCTCTTGTGAGACAAAGCCGCCAATTCGGACACCCGCCTTGCAGATGCCAAGGCCAGCAACATGACCACTTTCCAAGTGAGAAATTTTAATTCAACCGTTTGAAGAGGTTCAAACCAGTGTGATTTTAGGAACTGTAACACCACGTTAAGGTCCCATGGTGCCACTGGGGGCACAAAAGGAGGCTGGATGTGCAGTACTCCCTTCACACAAGTTTGGACTTCCGGGAGAGAAGCCAATTCCGTCTGAAAGAATATTGATAGGGCCGAAATCTGTACCTTAACGGAACCAAACTTTAGGCCCATATCCACTCCTGTTTGTAGAAAGTGGAGAAAACGGCCCAGGTGGAAATCTTCCGTAGGAGCATTCTTGGCTTCACACCAAGATACATACTTCCTCCAGATACGGTGATAGTGTTTCGCCGTCACCTCCTTCCTATCCTTTATCAGGGTAGGGATGACTTCCTCCGGAATACCTTTCCCAGCTAGGATTCGGTGTTCAACCGCCATGCCGTCAAACGTAACCGCGGTAAGTCTTGGAACACGCAGGGCCCCTGCTTCAACAGGTCCTCCCTGAGAGGAAGAGGCCACGGATCTTCTGTGAGCATGTCCTGAAGATCTGAATACCAGGCCCTTCGAGGCCAATCTGGAACAATGAGTATTGTCTGCACTCTTTTTCGTCTTAGGATTCTCAATATTTTTGAGATGAGAGGAAGAGGAGGGAACACATAGACCGACTGGAACACCCATGGTGTCACCAGGGCGTCTACCGCTACTGCCTGAGGGTCCCTTGACCTGGCACAATATCTCCGAAGATTCTTGTTGAGGCGTGACGCCATCATGTCTATTTGAGGAAGTCCCCAACGACTTGTTATCTCTGCAAAAACTTCTTGATGAAGTCCCCACTCTCCTGGATGGAGATCGTGTCTGCTGAGGAAGTCTGCTTCCCAGTTGTCCACTCCCGGAATGAAGACTGGTGACAACGCACTTACGTGATTTTCTGCCCAGCGAAGAATCCTGGTTGCTTCCGCCATTGCCACTCTGCTCCTTGTCCCGCCTTGGCGGTTTACATGAGCCACGGCTGTGATGTTGTCTGATTGAATCAGCACCGGTAGGCCGCAAAGAAGATTCACCGCTTGTCGTAGGCCGTTGTATATGGCCCTCAATTCCAGTACCTTGATGTGTAGACAAGCCTCCTGGCTTGACCATAGTCCCTGAAAATGTCTTCCTTGTGTGACTGCTCCCCATCCTCGGAGGCTCGCGTCCGTGGTCACCAGAACCCAGTCTTGAATGCCGAACCTACGACCCTCGAGAAGGTGAGTACTCTGCAGCCACCATAGGAGAGACTCCCTGGCCCTGGGGGACAGGCTTATTTTCTGATGTATTTGTAGATGGGACCCGACCACTTGTCCAGAAGGTCCCACTGAAACGTCCTCGCATGGAACCTGCCGAAGGGGATGGCCTCGTAGGTCGCCACCATTTTTCCCAGTACTCCAGTGCATTGATGGACTGACACTCTTTTTGGTTTTAGCAGGTCCCTGACCATGTTCTGGAGTTCCTGGGCTTTTTCCATTGGGAGAAAAACCCTCTTCTGTTCCGTGTCCAGAATCATGCCTAAGAAAGATAGCCGAGTCGTTGGAATCAACTGTGACTTTGGTAGATTGAGAATCCAGCCATGCTGTTGCAGCACTCTCAGGGAGAGCGACACGCTTTTCAGCAACTGATCTCTCGATCTCGCTTTTATCAGGAGATCGTCCAAGTACGGGATAATTGTGACTCCCTGCCTGCGCAGGAGCACCATCATTTCCGCTACTACCTTGGTGAAAATCCTCGGGCCGTGGAAAGCCCAAACGGCAACGTCTGAAACTGGTAATGACAGGTAATGAAAATCCTGTACAGCGAATCTCAGGTACGCCTGATGAGGGGGATATCTAGGGACATGAAGGTATGCATCCTTTATGTCTAGAGACACCATAAAATCCCCCCCTTCCAGGCTGGAGATAACTGCCCGGAGCGATTCCATCTTGAATTTGAACTTTTTCAAGTACAGGTTTAGGGATTTTAGATTCAGAATGGGTCTGACAGAGCCATCCGGTTTCGGGACCACAAACAGAGTTGAATAGTACCCCTTCCCCTGTTGGACTAGGGGAACCTTGATAATCACTTGCTGTTGACACAGTTTTTGAATTGCAGCTAAAACTATTTCCCTCTCTGGGGGAGAATCTGGTAAAGCCGATTTGAAAAATCGGCGAGGAGGCACCTCTTCGAATTCCAGCTTGTAGCCTTGGGATACAATTTCCATCGCCCAAGGATCCACGTCTGACAGAAACCAGACCTGGCTGAAGAGTCGAAGACGTGCCCCCACCGGCGCGGACTCCCGCAGCGGAGCCCCAGTGTCATGCGGTGGATTTAGTAGTAGCCGGGGAGGACTTCTGCTCCTGGGAACTAGCCGTAGCAGGCATTCTTTTCCCTCTACCCTTACCTCTGGCGAGGAAGGAAGAGCCCCGACCTCTTCTGGACTTATGCGACCGAAAGGACTGCATCTGTTATTGTGGTGTTTTCTTTTGCTGTGGGGGAACATAAGGTAAAAAAGTAGATTTACCCACGGTAGCTGTGGAAACCAGGTCCGCGAGACCCTCCCCAAATAAAACCTCACCATTGCAAGGCAAAACTTCCATATGTCTCTTTGAGTCGGCATCACCCGTTCATTGGCGGGTCCAAAGGGCTCGCCTAGCAGAAATCGCCATGGCGTTGGCTCTTGAACCTAACAGCCCAACGTCTCTCGCAGCGGCTCTCATATATAAGGCTGCTTCATTAATGTGACCCAAGGTCAATAAAATGCTATCCCTATCTAGGGTATCAATGTCAGATGACAAGTTATCTGCCCATGCTGCTACTGCGCTACATACCCAAGCCGACGCTATTGCCGGTCTGAGCAAGGCACCCGTATGTGCATAAATTGATTTTAAGGTAGTTTCATGTCTGTGATCAGCAGGATCCTTGAGGGCTGCCATGTCTGGAGACGGCAGCGCCACCTTTTTGGACAAGCGTGTCAAAGCCTTGTCCACCCTGGGCGAGGATTCCCACCGTAACCTGTCCCGTGCGGGAAAGGATACGCCATAAGAATTCTCTTGGGATTCTGCAGTTTCTTGTCTGGAGTTTCCCAAGCCTTTTCAAATAACGCGTTCAGCTCATGAGATGGGGGAAAGGTTACCTCAGGCTTCTTTTCCTTAAACATGCATACCCTCGTGTCAGGGACAGAGGGGTCATCTGTGATATGCAAAACATCTTTTATTGCAATAATCATATAATGGATACTTTTGGCCACCCTTGGGTGTAACCTCGCATCATCGTAGTCGACACTGGAGTCAGAATCCGTGTCGGTATCAGTGTCTGCTACTTGGGACAGGGGACGTTTCTGAGACCCTGGAGGGCCCTGTGATACAGCCAAAGCCATGGATTGACTCCCTGTTTTTTCTCTGGACTCCGCTTTGTCCATTCTCTTATGTAATAAAGACACATTTGCATTTAAAACATTCCACATATCCAACCAATCAGGTGTCGGCGTAGCCGACGGAGACACCACAATCATCTGCTCTACCTCCTCCTTAGATGAGCCTTCCGCTTCAGACATGCCGACACACACGTACCGACACCCCCACACACTCAGGGATAGATATATATATATATATATATATGGAGACAGTCCCCCAATAAGGCCCTTTGGAGAGACAGAAAGAGAGTATGCCAGCACACACCCAGCGCCACCGGACACTGGAATAAAATCCCAGTCAGTACAGCGCTTTTATATAAATATACTCACTGCGCCAAATAAATGTCCCCCCCCCCCCTCTTTTTTGCCATCTGTACATGTGTTCAGCAGGGGAGAGTCCGGGGAGCAAGCTTCTCTGCAGCGTGCTGTGGAGAAAATGGCGCTGGTTAGTGCTGAGGGATCAAGCTCCGCCCCCTCAACGGCGGGCTTCGGTCCCGCTCAAATCCTTATACTGGCGGGGTTTTTTGCAATATACAGCCTCCGCAGTATATATCCATGCCAGTTCCCTAGAGGTTTCATAATTGCTGCCCAGGGCGCCCCCCCGCCCTGCGCCCTGCACCCATACAGTGACATCAGTGTGTGTGTAAATGCGGGAGCAATGGCGCGCAGCGCTACCGCTGCGTGTTACCCCAGTGAAGATCTGAAGTCTTCAGCCGCCTTTGAAGTCTTCTTTCTTCTCATACTCACCCGGCTTCTATCTTCCGGCTCTGTGAGGAGGACGGCGGCGCGGCTCCGGGACGAACGGCGAGGGTGAGAACAGCGTTCCGACCCTCTGGAGCTAATGGTGTCCAGTAGCCTAAGAAGCAGAGCCTATCATTTAAGTAGGTCTGCTTCTCTCTCCTCAGTCCCACGATGCAGGGAGCCTTTTGCCAGCAGTGCTCCCTGAAAATAAAGAACCTAACAAAGTCTTTTCCAGAGAAACTCAGTAGAGCTCCCCTGCAGTGCACCCAGTCTCCTCTGGGCACAGGATCTAACTGAGGTCTGGAGGAGGGGCAGAGAGGGAGGAGCCAGTGCACACCCATCTAAAGTCTTTAGAATGCCCATGTCTCCTGCAGAGCCCGTCTATACCCCATGGTCCTTATGGAGTCCCCAGCATCCTCTAGGACGTAAGAGAAAAAATTGTTGTGTTGACTGTTTTTGGTGTTGACCATTTTCCATGTCAACCTTTTCATGTGTCGACTTTTTGTACCTGTCGACCTTTTCCATTGTCTACCTTTTATATTAACCCTGTCATCCTTTTACATGTCAACCATATGGGGTCAGCCTAATGACTGTTGACCTAATTTGGGTCGACCTAACGACCTGATGATCCAAACCCCCCCTAAAAAACAGGTGGTGTTACTACTAAGGCCCTTTGCATGGGGAGGAAGCTCCACTCTGCCACCCAAAGTAGGAAATAACATCTAGTTTAACCTACGCCTCTCTGCGCAGCTTATGTTACTAACTTGTGAACACAACTTTGTCTTCTATTTTGGCTAGATACTAGTAACACTACAGTAGCACCCAGAATGTCTCAGGAAATGTCATTCAGTTCTCCTTTTTTTATTAGAAAAATGTAAAAGTTCATTTGATATAATCTAGACAAGTACTGTAAACATTAAGCTTAAAATAGTAAGGTTATTTGCATTGCTGTACGGCAGTAAAAGAGGTAGGACGTTTTGCAAACATAAAAAAGACTTGTTAAAATTTATATGACCATGCAAAGGTTCACTAAGCAAAGCATAATGGCCTATTACAGTTTAGTAACTTTGTACTAGATCACCACCTACTTGGTGTGTAAATAAATATATCTTTGATATTTTCCAGTATGTACTGTAGTTCCAGCAGTATAAATATACATGCGGTACCTAAGCTAAACTACGCATATATCTTGCTGTTTTATTGTTCCTGTTATATCTAGTAGTGATGATGTGTAATACAACTATCTATACCGACAAGATCTGAATTTTCAGTTTAGTCTGGGATAAGGATACCCCAGGTGGCTCTGCAGTGGCTTGCCAGGGATAAGATGAATGCTAAGGGCATCCTAAGGGCGCTCCAGGCAGCAGCTTTCTAGGCTGCAGGGAGCTGTTACAGAAACCCTTTGTGACAATACAGGTATCACTGGCAACGATGCCAATCGCTCACCCCTAGTTATGGCCTTGCCCTTGTGTAACCATATAAACACAAGATAATAATGGCACTTGTGACTGTAAATATTGCTTTGACTCAGAATTGTCCTTTGCTCCCCACATTCAGTGTCTCAAAATCATGTTACATGCATCTAAAAAAACATATTCAAAATACCATACCACCCAACTTTTCTCTTCTCCAAAGAGGGACACACGCGCGGCTTCACCATGCGTGCTCCCGAAAAGGGGCGTGGCTTTGGGAAAAGGGGCATGGCTTCGTGGCACTCGTGAATAGACGCTCGTCAGCAGTGACAGGAGCCACCAAACTGCCCCTCCCCACCACGGGACACTGCGGCCCGCAGGTGGGTCAGCAGCACTTTTCCCAAAAAATGGGACTGTCTGCGAAAATCGGGACAATTGGGAGGTATGAAAATACGACCATACCTTACACAAGACACTGCAAAAACTCTAATCTATGCGCTCATTATCTCCCGCATTGATTATTGCAATAGTCTCCGTGCTCTCATTATCTCCCACATTGATTATTGCAATAGTCTTCTTACTGGTCTTACCAAAAAGAGACTCTCACCACTACAATCCAGCATTCTCTACCTGCCTCCCAGCCTGCAGCCATACAGTGAATGGTTGTCAGTATGCTGATTAGTTGACGGCTGCAGTTATCCACCAATCAGAGTGCTTACAGCCATTCATTGTATGCATACTTTCCTACTCTTCCAAAATGGCCGGAAGGCTCCCGAAAATTGTGTGGCCCTCCCGTCCCCCCTGGAAGAATAGGCAACTCTCCTGATTATAGCAATGCCCCCGGACCAGGCCGCCCACTTTGCGAGAGAAGTGGGCGGTCCAGGAGACGCGTTTCTCTCTGAATCGGGTAATTGTAGCCATGCCCCTGCTGTATAATACCGGTAATCTATGCATTATAGTGTAGGGGGCGTGGCTACGATGACATCATTATGGTCACCACGCCACGGTGCAGCCCTATTTACATAGGCCCGTCCCTGCCACGCCACCTTTGAAGCATAGTACATCCACCCCGCCCTCCTGCTGAGCAAACATGGCTGCTCTCTCCCAGATAGAGCAGCAAGGAAGTCGGCAACTATGACTGCATGGAAGCATGCGGAGAGATGGTGCGGAACTGCAGGAGAGGTAAGTTATTACAGTATTTTAATTTATTCCCATGAATGGGTGGGTAGGGGTACCTGTGCATTGTACTTTTGTCTCGTTAGTGATGTGAATAAAGGTGGGTACACACTGGCCAATATATCGGGCGTTCTCTTGAACGGCCGATATATCGCGGGTCCGTCGGACAGTGTGTACGGGCGATATGTCTGTGAACCCCATCGTTCACAGACATATCGCGCTGGCCCCGCAGCACAGCCGACGGCCAATATATCTACCGATATATTGGCGCGTCGCTGTGTGTGTACGGGGATCGTCCGACCGCCCATACACATGCTGCGGCAGCCGGCGATGACTGACAGCTGAACTGGGTGGGTGTGTGTACACGCCCGCCCAGTTCATGATGTCAGTCCTACACACTGCCCGATCCGTCCACAGATATATCTGCCGATCAATTGATCGGCAGATATATCTATCAGTGTGTACCCACCTTAAGACACAAATTTGGTACAAAAAAGTGTGGCTGGATGCATGGTGTTATCTATAGATAGGTGTATGTGGACTCATCTGTATTTTCAGTAGGCATTTATGCTCTGCATCATTCTTCTGTAAAACTGTTTTAGGGACATGGGGGGTCATTCAGACCTGATCGCACGCTAGGATTTTTCGCTGCGCTGCGATCAGGTCACTACTGCGCATGTATATGCACCGCAATGTGCAGGCGCATTGTATGGGTACAAAGCGTATTGTTGCTGAGCGATGGATTTAAAGAAGAATCCATACACACAGCCGATCGCAAGGAGATTGACAGGAAGAGGGCATTTGTGGGTGTCAACTGACCGTTTTTTGGGAGTGGAAAAGCGCAGGCATGTCCAAGCGTTTGCAGAGCGGGTGACTGGACACGTTTGTGTCCAGTTGTAAAGCGCAATGGAATTTGCTCCGCTATATAAGAAACTGTTAATAAATAATAAATAAATAATAAATACACCGGGCGATCAGGTCCAAACTGCGCATGCGTATGCAGCGCAATACGCAGGCTCGTCGCACGGGTACAAAGCGGATCGCCGCTCAGCGATGGGTTTGTGCGACGGATCCGTTCGCATGGGCGATCGCAAGGAGATTGACTGGAAGAGGGTGTTTGTGGGTGTCAACTGACCGTTTTCAGGGAGTGCCTGGAAAAACGCAGGCGTGTCCATGCATTTGCAGGGAGGGTGTCTGTTGTCAATTCCGAAGTGCTGATGTGATCGCAGCGGCTGAGTAAGTCCTGGCCTGCATAGAGACTGCGCAAAATCTGTTTGTACAGCTCTGCTACACATGCGTTCACACACTTGCACAGCTAAAATACACTCCCCCTGTAGGCGGTGACTATCTGCTCGCAGCAGTGCAAAAATCACTTGCTAGCGATCAGGTCTGAATTAGGCCCATAGTGCATTCAGTACTTTGTCTCCTGTGTAATACATTACACTGGGTGCACATTCTCTAGTGTTTACCCTCTAGTGCTGGAGCATCAGGGAGGTGGCAACTGATGACACAGTTCCTCCTGCAGTGGAGAGAAAGAGAGAGAGAGAGAGACGGTTCCTCCTGTAGCGTGTGTCGCACTGCCTGAGCGGGACGGAGAGCAGTGGGCGGTGTGTGTTCCTTCCAGCGGGAGTCAGTCTGCACGGATGTGCAGCCTTCCATCCCATACTGTCACCGAGTCACTACCTTACTACAGCCGCATGACGTATAGCGATAAGTACCGCGCTTTCACTGTACCAACCTGTTATATATATGAGTGAGTTACTGTTGCTGCAGAACATCTTACGCATTAACAAGTGTTGTTTTTGTATGTTAATAAACCAGCATTCTGGTTGACTATCAATTGTGTGGATTAACATCACTATGAAACACTGCAATACTCTGCCAACAGCGATTAGTATGGTTCCGGTATGACTGGTCGACCATTTTATGGTCGACAGTCATTAGGTCGACCACTATTGGTCGACATTGACATGGTCGACATGGACACATGGCCGACACGTGAAAATGGTCGATGCATAAAAGGTCGACATGAGTTTTTTAACTTTTTTTGGTGTCGTTTTTTGCGTAAAAAGACTGGGAACCCCAATTAGTGCAGCACGTCCCCTCGCATGGCTCGCGAGCTTCGGGCAAGGTGCCTCGCTCCGCTACCGCTGCGCTCGGCACAGATTACCGTTCCAATCGTAGTCCACGTGGATCGTAAAGTATGGAAAAGTTCCCCAAAAGGAAAAAAACAAAAACCTCACGGCGACCTTTTTATGTGTCGACCTTTCATGTGTCGACCATTTTGATGTGTCGACCATGTGTCCATGTCGACCATGTCAATGTCAACCAATAGTGGTCGACCATAACATGGTCGACCATTTGAACGGATACCGATTAGTATAGATGCGGTAGTTTGCGGGATGTACAGCATCACGGAAGCGATGCTTAGTACATCCCGTCCTAACACTCATTTCCTTTTAAGCTTCATATTTGTTTAGTTTACTAATGTGATGTTGGTTACAAAAAAGAGAATAAGAAAAAAGTTCTACACTGAAAACAAACGTTGTCCCTTGTGTAAAACATAATACCTGTACTGTAGGTCAGCGGTTATGCAGAATGCTGCCAGTATTGATACTGCAGGGGGGTTAGTGGTTGCTATGCCAACTTACTTTCAAGTTTAGTAATCCACTTGCGGCTGTGCCTCTTGGGAGAGGGACAGGCATAATTTACAATATAAATAACAGCAGTCCTGCACGCCAGCAGCAAACTGAGACCATGGCATAAGCAGCTTTATTGGCAGCCAGATATGGAAAAACTGTTCAAAGAGTTAAAATAACAGTGCTTCTGATGTCATCTGCTGAGGTTAATTGAACTATATTATTACATTTTCTTACTGTATAAATTTTATTATAAATTGACATTTAATGATTTAATACCCATAATACATACTTTAAACAAAATTCTGCAAGGCACACTTGTAAAACAGAGGTGAGCTTCTCCAGCAGCTTTGCTCACTGAGCGGTAGGGATTGGCAGCAACCTCCGCTCTTTTAAAATGAACGATTTTCATCCCCAATACATTTTTTTTTTTTTTTTATAACTTACAGAGAACTAATATACTGTATTAATAGAATCAATCCAAAAATAATGATGCGGCGGCAGCATCGGCGGTCAGGATGCTGGTGGTCATGTGACTGACGCCGGAATCCCGATACCAACATCAAGGTACTGGTATGGGTGTTAGGGCCCAGGGGGAGGGTTAGACACTAGTGTGTGTGTGTGTGTGGGGGGGGGGGGGGGGGGGTATGGTTAGGCACTAGGGGTGTGGTTATCCATAGCCGCCACCCCATCGAGGGTAAGCAGTAGCCGACACTAACGGAGGGTTAGCCATAGCCGCCACCACCGGAGGGTTAGGGGAGGGGAGGGTAAAAAATAAGATTTTAAACCTACCGGTAAATCTTTTTCTCCTAGTCCGTAGAGGATGCTGGGGACTCCGTTAGGACCATGGGGAATAGACGGGCTCCGCAGGAGACATGGGCACTATAAAGAAACTTTAGAATGGGTGTGCACTGGCTCCTCCCTCTATGTCCCTCCTCCAGACCTCAGTTAGAGAAACTGTGCCCAGAGGAGACGGACAGTACGAGGAAAGGATTTTGTTAATCCAAGGGCAAGATTCACACCAGCCCACACCATCCACACCGTATAACCTGGAATATACGAACCAGTCAACAGTATGAAACAGAACAGCAACAGTCAAAGACTGAACAAAACTGCAAAATAACCCTTATGCAAGCAAATAACTATATACAAGTCTTGCAGAATGTTGTCCGCACTGGGACGGGCGCCCAGCATCCTCTACGGACTAGGAGAAAAAGATTTACCGGTAGGTTTAAAATCTTATTTTCTCTTACGTCCTAGAGGAAGCTGGGGACTCCGTAAGGACCATGGGAATTATACCAAAGCTCCCAAACGGGCGGGAGAGTGCGGATGACTCTGCAGCACCGATTGAGCAAACATGAGGTCCTCCTCAGCCATGGTATCAAACTTATAGAATTTAGTAAAAGTGTTTGAACCCGACCAAGTCGCCGCTCGGCAAAGCTGTAATGCCGAGACGCCTCGGGCAGCCACCCAAGAAGATACCACCTTCCTAGTGGAATGGGCCTTCACCGAATTAGGTAACGGCAATCCAGCCATAGAATGAGCCTGCTGAATCGTGTTACAGATCCAGCGAGCAATAGTTTGCTTAGAAGCAGGAGCGCCAACCTTGTTGGCCGCATACAGGACAAACAGAGCTTCTGTTTTCCTAATTCGAGCCGTCCTGGCTAGGTAATTTTTAAGACCCTGACTACATCAAGGGATTTGGAATCCTCCAAATCTCCCGTAGCCACAGGCACCACAATAGGTTGGTTCATATGAAAAGAGGAAACCACCTTAGGCAAAAATTGAGGACGAGCTCGCAACTCAGCTCTGTCCACATGGAAAATCAGATAGGGGCTTTTGTGAGATAAAGCCGCCAACTCAGACACTCGCCTTGCAGACGCCAAGGCCAACAACATAACCACTTTCCAAGTGAGATATTTTAATTCCACGGTTTGAAGAGGCTCAAACCAATGAGACATAAGGAACTGTAACACCACGTTAAGATCCCATGGTGCCACTGGGGGCACAAAAGGAGGCTGGATATGCAGCACTCCCTTCACAAAAGTCTGAACTTCCGGTAGAGAAGCCAATTACTTCTGAAAGAAAATAGACAGGGCCGAAATCTGTACCTTAATGGAACCTAATTTTAGGCCCAAATTCACTCCAGTCTGTAGGAAGTGGAGAAAACGGCCCAGATGGAATTCTTCCGAAGGAGCATTCTTGGTCTCACACCAAGCCACATACTTCCTCCAGATACGGTGATAATGTTTTGCCGTCCCCTCCTTCCTAGCCCCAATCAGAGTAGGAATGACCTCATCCGGAATGCCCTTTTCAGCTAGGATCCGGCGTTCAACCGCCATGCCGTTAAACGCAGCCGCGGTAAGTCTTGGAACAGACAGGGCCCCTGTTGCAACAGGTCCTCTCTGAGAGGAAGAGGCCACGGATCTTCTGTGAGCATTTCCTGCAGCTCCGGATACCAGGCCCTTCGAGGGCAATCTGGAACAATGAGAATTGCCTGTACTCCTTTTCGTCTTATGATTCTCAATATTTTTGAGATGAGAGGAAGAGGAGGGTACACATAGACCGACTGAAACACCCACGGAGTCACCAGGGCGTCCACTGCTACCGCCTGAGGGTCCCTTGACCTGGCACAATATCTCGGGAGCTTTTTGTTGAGGCGTGATGCCATCATGTCTATTTGAGGCAGTCCCCACTGACTGGCAATCTCTGCAAAGACTTCTTGATGAAGTCCCCACTCTCCTGGATGGAGATCGTGTCTGCTTAGGAAGTCTGCTTCCCAGTTGTCCACTCCCGGAATGAAGACTGCTGTCAAAGCGCTTACATGATTTTCCGCCCAGCAAAGAATTCTGGTGGCTTCCGCCATTGCCACTCTGCTCCTTGTTCCACCTTGGCGGTTTACATGAGCCACAGCCGTGACGTTGTCTGACTGAATCAGAACCGGTAGGTCACGAAGAAAATTCTCCGCTTGACGTAGGCCGTTGTATATGGCCCTCAATTCCAGTACGTTGATGTGTAGACAAGTCTCCTGGCTTGACCACAGACCCTGGAAGTTTCTTCCCTGTGTGACTGCTCCCCAGCCTCAGAGGCTCGCGTCCGTGGTCACCAGAACCCAGTCCTGAATGCAAAACCTGCGACCCTCTAGAAGGTGAGCACTCTGCAGCCACCACAAGATAGATACCCTGGCCCTGGGGGACAGGCTGATCATCTGATGAATATGTAGATGTGACCCGGACCACTTGTCCAGAAGGTCCCACTGAAAGGTCCTCGCATGGAACCTGCCGAATGGAATGGCCTCGTAAGACGCCACCATCTTTCCCAGAACTCGAGTGCATTGATGGACAGACACCCTTTTTGGCTTTAACAGGTCCCTGACCACGTTCTGGAGTTCCTGGACCTTTTTCATCGGGAGAAAAACCCTTTTTTGTTCCGTATCCAGAATCATGCCTAAGAAAGGCAAACGGGTCGTTGGAACCAACTGTGACTTTGGTAGATTGAGAATCCAGCCGTGCTGTTGCAACACCCTCAGGGAGAGTAACACGCTGTTCAGCAACTGCTGTCTCGATCTCGCTTTTATTAGGAGATCGTCCAAGTACGGGATAATTGTGACACCCTGCTTGCGCAGGAGCACCATCATTTCCGCCATTACCTTGGTGAAAATCCTCGGGGCCGTGGAAACCCCAAACGGCAACGTCTGAAATTGGTAATGAAAATCCTGTACAGCAAATCTCAGGAACGCCTGATGAGGGGGATATATGGGGACATGAAGGTATGCATCCTTTATGTCCAGGGACACCATATAGTTCCCCCCCTCCAGGCTGGCGATGACCGCTCTGAGCGATTCCATCTTGAATTTGAACCTTTTCAAGTATAGGTTTAAGGATTTTAAATTCAGAATGGGTCTGACCGAACCGTCCGGTTTCGGTACCACAAACAGGGTTGAGTAGTACCCCGTCCCCTGTTGAAGCAGGGGAACTTTGACCACCACTTGTTGAAGACACAGTTTTTGAATTGCATTTAAAACTACTTCCCTCTCCGGGGAAGAAGCTGGGAGGGACGATTTGAAAAACCGTCGAGGAGGCACCTCTTCGAATTCCAGCTTGTAACCCTGGGAAACAATGTCTATTGCCCAGGGATCCACCTGTGATTGAATCCAGATGTGGCTGAAAAGTCGAAGACGTGCCCTCACTGGGGCGGACTCCCGCAGCGGAGCCCCAGCGTCATGCGGTGGATTTTGTAGAAGCCGGGGAGGACTTCTGTTCCTGGGAACTAGCTGTAGTTGGCAGCTTTTCCCCCCTGCCCTTACCTCTGGCGAGAAAGGAAGATCCCCGTACTCTCTTGGATTTATGCGACCGAAAGGACTGCATCTGACAATGTGGCGTTTTCTTTGGCTGTGAGGAAACATAAGGTAAAAAAGTGGATTTACCTGCAGTAGCCGTGGAAACCAGGTCCGTGAGACCTTCCCCAAATAATTCCTCACCCTTGTAAGGCAAAACCTCCATATGCTTCTTTGAGTCGGCATCACCAGTCCATTGTCGGGTCCACAGGGCTCGCCTAGCAGAAATCGCCATGGCGTTGGCTCTGGAACCCAGTAGGCCAACGTCTCTCTGAGCATCTCTCATATATAGGACAGCATCCTTAATATGACCCAAGATCAATAAAACGGTATCCTTATCCAGTGTATCAATTTCAGCAGACAAGGTATCTGTCCACGCTGCTACATCGCTACAAACCCAAGCCGACGCTATCGCTGGTCTGAGTAATGTACCAGTATGTGTGTAAATTGACTTCAACGTAGTCTCTTGCCTGCGATCAGCAGGATCCTTGAGGGTTGCGGTATCTTGAGACGGCAGCGCCACCTTTTTGTATAAGCGCGTCAACACTTTGTCCACCCTGGGAGAGGATTCCCACCGTATCCTGTCCTTAGCTGGGAAAGGATACGCCATAAGAATCCTTTTGGGAATCTGCAGTTTCTTGTCTGGAGTTTCCCAAGCCCTTTCAAACAACTCATTTAGCTCATGTGAAGGGGGGAAAGTAACCTCAGGTTTCTTTTCCTTATACATGCGCACCCTCGTGTCTGGGACCGAGGGGTCATCTGTGATATGCAACACATCTTTTATAGCAATAATCATATAATGAATACTTTTTGCCAATTTCGGCTGCAACCTCGCATCATCATAGTCGACACTGGAGTCAGAATCCGTGTCGGTATCAGTGTCTGCTACTTGGGATAGTGGGCGCTTTTGAGACCCAGAAGGGCCCTGTGACATAGTGAAAGGCAGGGATTGACTCCCTGTACATTCCCTGGACTCCGCTTTGTCCAACCTCTTGTGTAATAAATTCACATTTGCATTTAAAACATTCCACATATTCAACCAATCAGGTGTCGGCGTTGCCGACGGAGACACCACACACATTTGCTCCACCTCCTCCCTAGAAGAGCCTTCCGCTTCAGACATGCCGACACACGCGTACCGACACCCCACACACTCAAGGAAATCTCTAATCTGGAGACAGTTCCCCCAACAAGGCCCTTTGGAGAGACAGAGAGAGAGTATGCCAGCACACACCCACTGCCAATGACCCTGGAAACACAAGTCCCAGCTATATACAGTGCTTTTTTGTTTTATATATGTATATATATTGACTGCGCCCAAATTATGTGCCTCCCTCCTCCTTCAAAGCCCTCTGTCACCGTGTTCAGCAGGGGAGAGTCCGGGGAGCCAGCTTCTCAGCAGCGTGAGGTGGAGAAAATGGCGCTGGTTAGTGATGTGGGATTTAGCTCCGCCCCCTCAGCGACGGGCTTCGGTCCCGCTCAAAATACAAAAAAAACTGGCGGGGGATTGTATATTATAATGCCACAGCTGAATATACCTTTTATGCCTGCCAAGAGGATTATTGCTGGCCAGGGCGCCCCCCCTGCGCCCTGCACTCATCTGTGCCTGTGTGTGTGTGTGCGGGAGCAATGGCGCTCAGCGGTGACGCTGCGCGTTACCTCAGTGAAGATCCGAAGTCGTCTGCCGCCTGTGAAGTCTTCTTTCTTCGTATACTCACCCGGCTTCAATCTTCCGGCTCTGCAAGGAGGACGGCGGCGCTGCTCTGGGACGAACGGCAAGGGTGAGACCTACGTTCCGATCCCTCTGGAGCTAATGGTGTCCAGTAGCCTAAGAAGCAGAGCCTATCACTGAAGTAGGTCTGCTTCTCTCTCCTCTGTCCCACGGCGCAGGGAGCCTGTTGCCAGCAGGACTCCCTGAAAATAAAAAACCTAACAAAATTCTTTATTACAGAGAAGCTCAGGAGAGCTCCCCTGAAAGCACCCAGTCTCCTCTGGGCACAGTATCTAGCTGAGGTCTGGAGGAGGGGCATAGAGGGAGGAGCCAGTGCACACCAATTCTAAAGTTTCTTTATAGTGCCCATGTCTCCTGCGGAGCCCGTCTATTCCCCATGGTCCTTACGGAGTCCCCAGCATCCTCTAGGACGTAAGAGAAATACCCACTGGATCACAAATACATGCAGGAGACGTCTGCTTTACCAGACACCTCCTGCTGCATTACCATATTCGGAGCATCGCTGCAACTTCCAACTGCGGATGCTTATTCCAATTACATCTGAATCAGGCCCACTGAGAGCTCTTCAGAGCTTGATAAATTGCACAATTGCAGTGATATTTCTGATATCTCTTGTGTTAAACATATTTTTAAAAAAACTGTGCACAATTATAGGGCTCAAAAAGCTTAATAAGCACCTGAACAACATGAAGAATCCAGTTTATCAACAGTTGGAATGCATACACATAAGTGAATATTGTAAATGAAACAAAACACTGCAGCAAATGTCATACAGTCACCTTATTTTCTACCATATGATCAAATTTAGTACACTGAAACAGGTTCTGCCTCTTAAACGCTATCAGCAGATTCCAGACAAATATTACAGCGGAAATGAACTTGAAAAAAATATTGAATAACCCCTTAAGTAAGATGTGTCCAACAAAAGCTCATTTATGTAAAAGCAGAACCGGTTTTGGATGGTCTGTTCTATTTTTAGTGTGCTGAATTAGCAGCTTTAGTAAAATAGTGTCACTTCTTTCCCCCACGGTTCCTTGTCTCTCTGTCTTCCTTTGTGAATATTTTCCTGCACGTACACCAAGTGCTTCACACTGAAACCCTTTTTCTCTAATGTACAACTTGTTAATACTGTATATGAAGGAACACATTGTAATATGCACAGTTTAACATGTGGGCATCTATACATGTAAAGCCTTAAAGTAACCTAGCCTTCACATAGCGATTTAGCCATTGTCTGGATAAATCAATATTAAGCCTTGCGATTTGCTGGGCACTCGAGACTTAACTGAAACAAAAAGCACAAGTGAATGTATAGGCTGCATTCTCATGAATATTTCTTCACCCACTCTCAGGTCTTGTAAGTTCTGCTTTACAGATTTTAGGTTTTGTTATTGTAATACCTCATTCCATCCAGAGGTGCTGCTGCTTCCTAGAAGTTTGCTAGTACAGCAGCTCTATGGTTAATGAACCCTGCTTCTTTCCCCAGCAACTAACAAGCAAAGTATATTTTGGTACAGAAAGAACAGCCCTGTTATCTGCTAACTACACCAATCAGGCCTTGATGGGGGGCCTTCTCCCAGCCCATAAAACATACATAAGGGGCGGGATGTAATAAAATCTGAGTTCGGCGACCGTGCGGGATGCTGGATGAACTTGGATGGTTTTTTTAAAGGAGCAATCATGTACAAGGCATGGTTTAGAATTGTACAAGATTGCCCATTTAAAAAATGTCAGTTTGTCTGGCAGCCTGCTCGGCCGCCAAACGTGTACTTCATTACATCCCGGCCAATGTATCCAAACTTCCCTCCCAATGATAAACAAAAGGCCCACTTGGACTGGTGGTGCCACTGACCCCAGTAGGATAGAATTAGCCTAACCCATGTTTTGTAGCCAACACTACTGTTCTTTCAATCAAAGATGACACAAAACTAATTAAAAGGGCTGAGAGGGCAGGAATGTCCACAGACAAAAGACCTCCCCTATCCAGAAACAAATCAGTACTACACCAATACTACATATACAAAGCACTCCATAAACAACCGATTAGTTTGGCTATAGCAAAAAAATCACCTCCTAGCAATGATTTGACCCTTGCAAAAGAAAATATATCCAGAAACAGATGCCCGACATGAAGATAAAATGCATTCTGTTCTGCTTTGCTCTACAAATCAAAGCCACATTGTTGAGTTCCATGCTTTGTATTCTGCTGCAAATTTGTGTGTGTGCGCGTGTGTGTGTGTGTGTGTGTGTGTGTGTGTGTGTGTGTGTGGGGGGGACTAATCCAGCCCCCACCTAGCCCTGTTTCCTGCATTTGCAAACCTTATCAATGGAGCCAGCCTGCCGGAATTCTGTGTTCCTGATATTCGACCCACTGACGCCGTGGGGTGTGGTATTGAAAGTCGACAGTATCTAGGTCGACAATGTCTAGGTCGACCACTATTGGTCAACAGTAACTAGGTCGACAGGGTGTCTAGGTCGACAGGGTCTTTAGGTCGACATGTTCTAGGTCGACAGGTCAAAAGGTCGACATGAGTTTTTAATGTTATTTTGGTGTCGTTTTCTTCGTAGAGTGACCGGGAACCCCAATTAGTGCACCGCGTCCCCTCGCATGGCTCGCTTCGCTCGGCACAGATTACCGTTCCAATCGTAGTCCACGTGGATCGTTAAGTATGAAAAGGTTCAAAAAAAGAAAAACATTGTGAAAAACTCATGTCGACCTTTTGACCTGTCAACCTAGAACATGTCGACCTAAAGACCCTGTCGACCTAGACACCCTGTCGACCTAGTTACTGTCGACAAATAGTGGTCGACCTAGACATTGTCGACCTAGTTACTGACGACTTTCAATCCGGATCCCGTCGCCGTGACCTTGCTTTCAGGTTCTACTATTACTTCCTTTCATTGGTCTCCTGGTTTGCACAGTAATCTCCCGCAGCACACAGTGCATAGCATTCATCTGGAGTTTGGGCCTGTTTCTGGATTTATTGGCTTGTACTGCAATCTCCAAGGGCTCATATAGTGTCTGTCATTTATACTGAGTGCCTGAAGCACTGAGTTCCTGTACATGTACCCCACCAGTTTCTTTCACTCTCACCCACTCCACATTCTGTACTTTTAGAGTCCACCACACCACTTTATGGAAACTGAAAGAAGTTGGATTCAACCTGGCAAAATTCAGGCGATCATTTACATCAGAACCAACTATCACTGACATTTTTAACAGCAACAGCAACACAGTTTCTGAATTAGGCTTGCGGGGTTCACACCTCAGTTAGATGTATGTGTACACAGTACTGATATCCTTATGTTAGGGAATGGCTGAGGGAAAGTGGCCTGTCAGGTGGGATAGGGACTCCAATTCAGTTGCCACTCTACTTTCATCAACCAGGTTTCCATATCTCCTCGTACAACACATCAGTGGGGTGGTCTTCTGTATGCCGGCGGTCGGGCTCCCGGCGCTCAGTATACCGGCGCCGGGAGCCCGACAGCCGGCATACCGACACTTATTTTCCCTCGTGGGGGTCCACGATCCCCATAGAGGGAGAATAAAATAGTGTGGCGTGCCCGTAGCGTGGCGAGCGCAGCGAGCCCGCAAGGGGCTCATTTGCGCTCGCCACGCTGTCGGTAAGCCGGCGGTCGGGCTCCCGGCGCCGGGATGCTGGTCGCCGGGAGCCCGACCGCCGGCCAGCCGTAGTGAACCCCATCAGTGCATTCATTTAAGTCTATGTGCTTCTTTGCTAAAGAAGATACCCTTTCAAGCAGATGTGCTTCCAGGTTTTACTGAATAGTGTAAGGGGATTGGCGTTCCCATTCCCTGTCTTTTGCATTTACACTGCTTGTGCCTGCAAACCTGCTGATCCAAGTCTGGCAGTGATTGATGGGTTCTCTAGCAACTTTTTACATGCAAGAAGAGTGGGACTGCCCCTTCGCTGTTTGGAGCTATATGTAGAGGGTAAGTTCTTATCCACCAAGAGATTGATACCTCTTGCAAAATGCAGTTGTCATAGGGATCATCCCTATGGAAACTGATTCTGCTCATTCACAGCTTTGTATGCATTCCAAACTCCAACACATCTTATGCTCTGCATGGAGCACTTTGCTTTTGAAACTTATTGAAAGTGCATCTCACAAGTGGCTGCAAGAAACGGTCCTTCTCCAACACTGTATGCGACAACTGAAGCACAGTGATACAGTGTTCATCGTCTGCACTGAAAGGATAAAGGCTGCAGGAGGACTCAAGTGTGGTGTTTGTCAACATTTTTATTAGTGCCATTATTTAGAATTTTTGGTGATTGAGAAATCAATAGAATATGAGACTGATTTTCTCATAGAAAAATGTGAGTCACTTTTAGTTCCACGACATATTCATAAACAAGGTTTATTATCTTCTTAATTCTATGACAGATTCTCATTCAGTGCCGTGGAACTCGCAGCAGTTTTTGATGAACTGTGTAGAATGTACATCTAGACCAGTGGTTCTCAAACTCGGTCCTCAGGACCCCACACAGTGCATGTTTTGCAGGTAACCCAGCAGGTGCACAGGTGTATTAATTACTCACAGACACAATTTAAAAGGTCCACAGGTGTAGCTAATTATTTCACTTGCGATTCTGTGAGGAGACCTGCAAAACATGCACTGTGTGGGGTCCTGAGGACCGAGTTTGAGAACCTGTGATCTAGACCACAGGTTCTCAAACGCGGTCCTCAGGAACCCACACAGTGCATGTTTTGCAGGTCACCCAGCAGGTGCACAGGTGTATTCATTAGTCAATAACACATTTTAAAAGGCCCACAGGTGGAGCTAATTCTTTCACTTGTGATTCTGTGAGGAAGCCTGCAAAGTATGCACTGCTGAGTTTGAGAACCTGTGATCTAGACTGATGTACGGTAAAAGGGTTCTCGTCACATGATTTCCTTCTACAACATTTTTTCTGTTTGGTTTCCTTCTAATAGAGAGAGTATTGACTATATTTCTTTTTAAGTTAAGCTTTGCATGGAAGACGAGCAAGAACAGATGATTATCTTTATAAATATGTAAAGCTGATGACTTCCAGCCGTGCACAACTCAAGTACTAAGCAGACTTCAAAGCATAAACTGACATTGCAAATCTTTCTTCAGCTGGTATTTTAGCTACAGCAACTTAATGTGCCCTAGCAAAAGAGCAGCTTCAAGGAATGGGAAAAGGTGAAGTAAATGGGAGGAGACCGGATTTCATACACCGCATTTCCCTCTCTGATCCTATAATAGCCAATGTCTCATGCCCTCAGGTGAACAGCAAGAAGATGTCCCAGCCAGCACAGAATATTCCTATATTCAGCAAGTGACCTTGGAACATTACAGCCTGTACACACTAAGGCGATGCTAAGCATTATAATATCCACAGAAGACTAGTGTAAAACAAAGCCAGTACAGTTTTCTGAATTCACAATAAATATGAGATTGCAAAGAGAAACGGTAACATCTAGATGATACAGTTACACCCTATAGCAGTGATTTTCAACCTTTTTTAACTTGCGGCACACCGAACAATATTTTTAAATTGCCAAGGCACACCATCAGTCCCCCACGGGGAAAAAAAAACCAAAGACGTTGGCCCCCCCACAGTAAAAGAAAAAGCTCCCCACATACACACACATTGGCCTCCCCAGAAAAAAACAATTACGTTATTCCCCATAGAAAAAACAATCACATTGCACCCCACATAAACCATTTTGCTCCCCACATAAATTACATTGCTCCCTACAGTACATACAATATATTCCTCCCCACATAAATTACATTCCCCCATATACATTGCTCCCCAAATAAGTTACATTGCCCCCCACATACTTTGCTCCCTACATCAGTTACATTGCCCCCCCCCTCCCCCATACATTATTCCCCACAAATATTAGCCCCTGCCGTCATCTGTCCTCCTCCTTGTCTGTCCCTCAGTGGCGGGGGTTGCTTACAGTGCTGCGAGCACTGAGCAGCAGGCGGGCAGGTGCGGATGGCTGCATGCGGGCGAGTTGCAGGTGTGGATGCGGGTGGGTGGTGGGCATGAGGGAGGGCAGGTGTGGATGCGGACAGGCGTGACCTATGATGTCACTGCTGCATCTCCATGGCATAGGTCATGGCCCATGCGCACTTGAGTCTGAGCCTCCCAGTGGACCCCAGCGCTGCGGCTGCCTGGGCTCACAGTTCGTTTTGAAGGTGCGGCAGCGGCTCTGGGGCACACCTTACAACTGGTCGCGGCACACGGTTGAAAATGCCTGCCCTATAGCCTAGTCAGACTTACAATACAAAATCAACTGACTGTTATGCCCTTATAGGCTTTTCAAAGCTGGTTACTACACTGAACAATCAGTCTACAGTAGTCTTAAATACCACGTAGTCTGGGTTGATTTAGTTGTGAGCTCTGAGCTATTCCATTAAGGCTCGCTACGCAGCGCGTTAAGCCCCAGAGGGTACACTTAACGTGGATTTGTCCTCGCAGCCTCATGAGTTGTAAGGAATAGCCTGAGTTAAATGCACCCTCTGGGGCTTAATACGTGGGATACCCCATAGATTCTGGCCCCTAACTTAGAATCTATGGGTTAATGTTTGTTAGCCATGGGTTTGTCGCACTGGAAAAATTGACTAATAATTGAATAGCTACTGTGTTAAACCCTTTACTGTCAGTAATTGAATTTAGAGAAACATAGACAGTAACTTCCCTGCCCGCAAATCACTGACAGTCTGGTGCCGTAGAGCATCCATTGTCACAGAACCCATTCGCACACGGGCAAAACGGGTCCGACGCATGCACAAACTACCGGGACTTTACATAGTAACATAGTATCTAAGGTTGAAAAAAGACAATTGTCCATCGGGTTCAACCTATTTTCTCTAACGTCCTAGTGGATGCTGGGGACTCCGTAAGGACCATGGGGAATAGACGGGCTCTGCAGGAGACATGGGCACTTTAAGAAAGAATTTAGATTCTGGTGTGCTCTGGCTTCTCCCTCTATGTCCCTCCTCCAGACCTCAGTTTGAAATGAATCTGTGCCCGGACGAGCTGGGTGCTGTTTAGTGAGCTCTCCTGAGCTTGCTATAAGAAAGTATTTTGTTAGGTTTTTTTTTTATTTTCAGGGAGGTCTGCTGGCAACAGACTCCCTGCATCGTGGGACTGAGGGGAGAGAAGCAGCCCTACTCTCTGCAGATAGGTCCTGCTTCTTAGGCTACTGGATACCATTAGCTCCAGAGGGATCGTACACAGGATCTCACCCTCGTCGTCCGATCCCGGAGCCGCGCTGCCGTCCCCCTCGCAGAGCCGGAAGACAGAAGCCGGGTGAAAGAAGCAAGAAGACTTCGAAATCGGCGGCAGAAGACTCCAGTCTTCACTGAGGTAGCGCACAGCACTGCAGCTGTGCGCCATTGCTCCCACACTACACCCACATACTCCGGTCACTGTAAGGGTGCAGGGCGCAGGGGGGGGGGGGCGCCCTGGGCAGCAATTAGAGACCTCTTTGGCAAGTTTGCATATATACAGTTGGGCACTGTATATATGTATGAGCCCAAGCCAAAAATTGTACATGAAAGCGGGACAGAAGCCCGCCGTCGAGGGGGCGAGGCTTCTTCCTCAGCACTCACCAGCGCCATGTTTTTTCTCCACAGCACCGCTGAGAGGAAGCTCCCCAGCCTCTCCCCTGCAGTTACACGGTAGAAGAGGGTAAAAAGAGAGGGGGGGCACTTAATTAGGCGCAAAAATCAATATAAACAGCAGCTACTGGGTTAACATTAAGTTACTGTGTTATTCCTGGGTTAATAGCGCTGGGGTGTGTGCTGGCATACTCTCTCTCTGTCTCTCCAAAGGGCCTTATGGGGGAATTGTCTTCAGATGAGCATTCCCTGAGTGTGTGGTGTGTCAGTACGTGTGTGTCGACATGTCTGAGGTAAAAGGCTCCCCTAAGGAGGAGATGGAGCTAATATGTGTGTGAGAGGGTGTCTCCGTCGACAACGCCGACACCTGTTTGGATATGTGTAATTAAGTGCTAAGGTGAATTTATTGCACAAAAGATTAGAGAACAGACAGGGAATCTACCCATGTCTGTCCCTATGTCGCAGAGACCTTCAGAGTCTCTCAATGATCACTATCCAAAATAATAGACACTGATATCGACACGAAGTCTAACTCCAGTGTCGACTACGATAATGCAAAGTTACAGACAAAATGGCAGAAAAGTGTTCAATATATGATTATTGTAATAAAAGATGTTTTGCATATCACTGATGACTCATCTGTCCCTGACACAAGGGTACACATGTTTAAGGGGAAGAAAGCTGAGGTAAATTTCCCTCCTCTCATGATGAAAAAGAGCGGGAATCTCCAGACAAGAGACTGCAGTTTCCCACAAAGAATTCTCAGGGAGTATCCTTTCCCTACTAGGGCCAGGATACAATGGAAATCTTCCCCTAGGGTGTCACGTTTGCCCAAAAGGTAGCCCTGACGTAACAGCTATCCTCAGGTATCCTGCAGATAGCGTGCACATTCTGGTACACTACTCAGACCGGCGATTGTGTCGGCATGGGTTTATAGCGCTGTGGCAGCGTGGACAGGTACCTTATCAGCAGAGATTGAGACCCTAGTATGTATATAATAAGATTTTACTCACCGGTAAATCTATTTCTCGTAGTCCGTAGTGGATGCTGGGAACTCCGAAAGGACCATGGGGGAATAGCGGCTCCGCAGGAGTCTGGGCACAACTAAAAGAAAGCTTTTAGACTACCTGGTGTGCACTGGCTCCTCCCACTATGACCCTCCTCCAAGCCTCAGTTAGGATACTGTGCCCGGAAGAGCTGACACAATAAGGAAGGATTTTGAATCCCGGGTAAGACTCATACCAGCCACACCAATCACACCGTATAACACGTGATACCATATCCAGTTAACAGTATGAAACATAACTGAGCCTCTCAACAGATGGCTCATAACAATAACCCGTTAGTGAACAATAACTATGTACAATTATTGCAGACAATCCGCACTTGGGACGGGCGCCCAGCATCCACTACGGACTACGAGAAATAGATTTACCGATGAGTAAAATCTTATTTTCTCTAACGTCCTAGTGGATGCTGGGAACTCCGAAAGGACCATGGGGATTATACCAAAGCTCCCAAACGGGCGGGAGAGTGCGGATGACTCTGCAGCACCGAATGAGAGAACTCAAGGTCCTCCTCAGCCAGGGTATCAAATTTGTAGAATTTTGCAAACGTGTTTGCCCCTGACCAAGTAGCAGCTCGGCAAAGTTGTAAAGCCGAGACCCCTCGGGCAGCCGCCCAAGATGAGCCCACCTTCCTTGTAGAATGGGCTTTAACTGATTTAGCATGCGGCAGTCCAGCCGCAGAATGCGCCAGCTGAATTGTGCTACAAATCCAGCGAGCAATAGTCTGCTTAGAAGCAGGAGCACCCAGTTTGTTGGGTGCATACAGGATAAATAGCGAGTCAGTTTTCCTGACTCCAGCCGTCCTGGAAACATAAATTTTCAAGGCCCTGACTACGTCCAGCAACTTGGAATCCTCCAAGTCGCTAGTAGCCGCAGGCACTACAATAGGTTGGTTCAAGTGAAAAGCTGATACCACCTTAGGGAGAAACTGGGGACGAGTCCTCAATTCTGCCCTATCCATATGGAAAATCAGATAAGGGCTTTTAAATGACAAAGCCGCCAATTCTGATACACGCCTGGCCGAAGCCAAGGCCAATAACATGACCACTTTCCACGTGAGATATTTTAGATCCACGGTCTTTAGTGGCTCAAACCAATGTGATTTTAGAAAATTCAACACCACGTTGAGATCCCAGGGTGCCACTGGAGGCACAAAAGGGGGCTGAATATGCAGCACTCCTTTTACAAATGTCTGAACTTCAGGTAGTGAAGCTAGTTCTTTTTGGAAGAAAATCGACAGAGCCGATATCTGCACCTTAATGGAGCCTAATTTTAGGCCCATAGTCACTCCTGCCTGTAGGAAGTGCAGAAATCGACCCAGCTGAAATTCCTCTGTTGGGGCCTTATTGGCCTCACACCAAGCAACATATTTCCGCCATATGCGGTGATAATGCTTTACAGTTACATCTTTCCTGGCTTTAATCAGCGTAGGAATGACATCCTCCGGAATGCCTTTCTCCTTTAGGATCCGGTGTTCAACCGCCATGCCGTCAAACGCAGCCGCGGTAAGTCTTGGAACAGACAGGGCCCCTGCTGCAGCAGGTCCTGTCTGAGCGGCAGAGGCCATGGGTCCTCTGAGATCATCTCTTGAAGTTCCGGGTACCACGCTCTTCTTGGCCAATCCGGAACCACGAGTATTGTCCTTACTCCTCGTTTTCTTATTATTCTCAGTACCTTTGGTATGAGAGGCAGAGGAGGGAACACATACACCGACTGGTACACCCACGGTGTCACTAGAGCGTCCACCGCTATCGCCTGAGGGTCCCTTGACCTGGCGCAATATCTCTCTAGTTTTTTGTTGAGGCGGGACGCCATCATGTCCACCTGTGGTTTTTCCCACTGGTTTACAATCATTTGAAAGACTTCTGGATGAAGTCCCCACTCTCCCGGGTGGAGGTCGTGCCTGCTGAGGAAGTCTGCTTCCCAGTTGTCCACTCCCGGAATGAACACTGCTGACAGTGCTAGCACATGATTTTCCGCCCATCGGAGAATCCTTGTGGCTTCTGCCATTGCCGTCCTGCTTCTTGTGCCGCCCTGTCGGTTTACATGGGCGACCGCCGTGATGTTGTCTGACTGGATCAGTACCGGCTGGTGTAGAAGCAGGGGTTTTGCCTGACTTAGGGCATTGTAAATGGCCCTCAGTTCTAGAATATTTATGTGTAGGGAAGTCTCCTGACTCGACCATAGTCCCTGGAAGTTTCTTCCCTGTGTGACTGCCCCCCAGCCTCGAAGGCTGGCATCCGTGGTCACCAGGACCCAGTCCTGTATGCCGAATCTGCGGCCCTCCAGAAGATGAGCACTCTGCAGCCACCACAGCAGAGACACCCTGGTTCTTGGAGACAGGGTTATTAGCCGATGCATCTGAAGATGCGATCCGGACCATTGGTCCAACAGGTCCCACTGAAAGATTCTGGCATGGAACCTGCCGAAAGGAAATGCTTCGTAAGAAGCCACCATCTTTCCCAGGACTCGCGTGCAGTGATGCACCGACACCTGTTTTGGTTTCAGGAGGTTTCTGACTAGAGACGACAGCTCCATGGCTTTTTCCTCTGGGAGAAACACTTTTTTCTGGACTGTGTCCAGAATCATTCCCAGGAACAGTAGACGTGTCGTCGGAACCAGCTGTGACTTTGGAATATTTAGAATCCAACCGTGCTGGTGTAGCACCTCCTGAGATAGTGCTACTCCTACCAACAACTGCTCCTTGGATCTCGCCTTTATTAGGAGATCGTCCAAGTATGGGATAATTAAAACTCCCTTTTTTTGAAGGAGTATCATCATTTCCGCCATTACCTTGGTAAACACCCTCGGTGCCGTGGACAGACCAAACGGCAGCGTCTGGAATTGGTAATGGCAATTCTGTACCGCAAATCTGAGGTACTCCTGGTGAGGATAGTAAATGGGGACATGCAGGTAAGCATCCTTGATGTCCAGGGATACCATGTAATCCCCCTCGTCTAGACTTGCAATAACCGCCCTGAGCGATTCCATCTTGAACTTGAATTTTTTTATGTATGTGTTCAAGGATTTCAAATTTAAATAAGAATTTACTTACCGATAATTCTATTTCTCGTAGTTTGTAGTGGATGCTGGGAACTCCGTAAGGACCATGGGGAATAGCGGCTCCGCAGGAGACTGGGCACAAAAGTAAAGCTTTAGGACTATATGGTGTGCACTGGCTCCTCCCCCTATGACCCTCCTCCAAGCCTCAGTTAGGATACTGTGCCCGGACGAGCGTACACAATAAGGAAGGATTCATGAATCCCGGGTAAGACTCATACCAGCCACACCAATCACACCGTACAACTTGTGATATGAACCCAGTTAACAGCATGATAATAGAGGAGCCTCTGAATAGATGGCTCACAACAACAATAACCCGATTTAGTTAACAATAACTATGTACAAGTATTGCAGACAATCCGCACTTGGGATGGGCGCCCAGCATCCACTACGGACTACGAGAAATAGAATTATCGGTAAGTAAATTCTTATTTTCTCTGACGTCCTAGTGGATGCTGGGAACTCCGTAAGGACCATGGGGATTATACCAAAGCTCCCAAACGGGCGGGAGAGTGCGGATGACTCTGCAGCACCGAATGAGAGAACTCCAGGTCCTCCTCAGCCAGGGTATCAAATTTGTAGAATTTAGCAAACGTGTTTGCCCCTGACCAAGTAGCTGCTCGGCAAAGTTGTAAAGCCGAGACCCCTCGGGCAGCCGCCCAAGATGAGCCCACCTTCCTTGTGGAATGGGCTTTTACAGATTTTGGCTGTGGCAGGCCTGCCACAGAATGTGCAAGCTGAATTGTACTACAAATCCAACGAGCAATAGTCTGCTTAGAAGCAGGAGCACCCAGCTTGTTGGGTGCATACAGGATAAACAGCGAGTCAGATTTTCTGACTCCAGCCGTCCTGGAAACATATATTTTCAGGGCCCTGACTACGTCCAGCAACTTGGAGTCCTCCAAGTCCCTAGTAGCCGCAGGTACCACAATAGGCTGGTTCAGGTGAAACGCTGAAACCACCTTAGGGAGAAATTGAGGACGAGTCCTCAATTCTGCCCTGTCCGTATGAAAAATCAGGTAAGGGCTTTTATAGGATAAAGCCGCCAATTCTGACACACGCCTGGCCGAAGCCAAGGCCAACAGCATTACCACTTTCCATGTGAGATATTTTAAGTCCACAGTGGTGAGTGGTTCAAACCAATGTGATTTTAGGAACCCCAAAACTACATTGAGATCCCAAGGTGCCACTGGAGGCACAAAAGGAGGCTGTATATGCAGTACCCCCTTGACAAACGTCTGAACTTCAGGAACTGAAGCCAGTTCTTTCTGGAAGAAAATCGACAGGGCCGAAATTTGAACCTTAATGGACCCCAATTTTAGGCCCATAGACACTCCTGTTTGCAGGAAATGCAGGAATCGACCCAGTTGAAATTCCTCTGTAGGGGCCTTCCTGGCCTCGCACCACGCAACATATTTACGCCAAATGCGATGATAATGCTTTGCGGTTACATCCTTTCTGGCTTTAATCAAAGTAGGGATGACTTCATCTGGAATGCCTTTTTCCTTCAGGATCCGGCGTTCAACCGCCATGCCGTCAAACGCAGCCGCGGTAAGTCTTGGAACAGACAGGGTCCTTGCTGGAGCAGGTCCCTTCTTAGAGGTAGAGGCCACGGGTCCTCTGTGAGCATCTCTTGAAGTTCCGGGTACCAAGTCCTTCTTGGCCAATCCGGAGCCACGAGTATAGTTCTTACTCCTCTCCGTCTTATAATTCTCAGTACCTTGGGTAGGAGAGGCAGAGGAGGGAACACATACACCGACTGGTACACCCACGGTGTTACCAGAGCGTCCACAGCTATTGCTTGAGGGTCCCTTGACCTGGCGCAATACCTGTCCAGTTTTTTGTTGAGGCGGGACGCCATCATGTCCACCTTTTGGTTTTTCCCAACGGTTCACAATCATGTGGAAGACTTCTGGGTGAAGTCCCCACTCTCCCGGGTGGAGGTCGTGCCTGCTGAGGAAGTCTGCTTCCCAGTTGTCCACTCCCGGAATGAACACTGCTGACAGTGCTATCACATGATTTTCCGCCCAGCGAAGAATCCTTGCAGCTTCTGCCATTGCCCTCCTGCTTCTTGTGCCGCCCTGTCTGTTTACGTGGGCGACTGCCGTGATGTTGTCCGACTGGATCAGCACCGGCTGACCTTGAAGCAGCGGTCTTGCTAGGCTTAGAGCATTGTAAATGGCCCTTAGCTCCAGGATATTTATGTGAAGTGATGTCTCCAGGCTTGACCACAAGCCCTGGAAATTCCTTCCCTGTGTGACTGCTCCCCAGCCTCGCAGGCTGGCATCCGTGGTCACCAGGACCCAGTCCTGAATGCCGAATCTGCGGCCCTCTAGAAGATGAGCACTCTGTAACCACCACAGGAGAGACACCCTTGTCTTTGGTGACAGGGTTATCCGTTGATGCATCTGAAGATGCGATCCGGACCATTTGTCCAGCAGGTCCCACTGGAAAGTTCTTGCGTGGAATCTGCCGAATGGGATTGCTTCGTAGGAAGCCACCATTTTTCCCAGGACCCTTGTGCATTGATGCACTGAGACTTGGCCTGGTTTTAGGAGGTTTCTGACTAGCTCGGATAACTCCCTGGCTTTCTCCTCCGGGAGAAACACCTTTTTCTGGACTGTGTCCAGGATCATCCCTAGGAATAGAAGACGCGTCGTCGGGATCAGCTGCGATTTTGGAATATTGAGAATCCAACCGTGCTGCCGCAACACTACCTGAGATAGTGCTACCCCGACTTCCAACTGTTCCCTGGATCTTGCCCTTATCAGGAGATCGTCCAAGTAAGGGATAACTAAAACTCCCTTCCTTCGAAGGAGTATCATCATTTCGGCCATTACTTTGGTAAAGACCCGGGGTGCCGTGGACAATCCAAACGGCAGCGTCTGAAACTGATAGTGACAGTTCTGTACCACAAACCTGAGGTACCCTTGGTGAGAAGGGTAAATTGGGACATGGAGGTAAGCATCCTTGATGTCCAGAGACACCATAGAATCCCCCTCTTCCAGGTTCGCAATCACCGCTCTGAGTGACTCCATCTTGAATTTGAACCTCTGTATGTAAGTGTTCAAGGATTTTAGATTTAAAATAGGTCTCACCGAGCCGTCCGGCTTCGGTACCACAAACAGCGTGGAATAATACCCCTTTCCCTGTTGCAGGAGGGGTACCTTGATTATCACCTGCTGGGAATACAGCTTGTGAATGGCTTCCAATACCGCCTCCCTGTCGGAGGGAGACGTCGGTAAAGCAGACTTTAGGAAACGGCGAGGGGGAGACGTCTCGAATTCCAATTTGTACCCCTGAGATACCACCTGAAGGATCCAGGGGTCCACTTGTGAGTGAGCCCACTGCGCGCTGAAATTCTTGAGACGGGCCCCCACCGTGCCTGAGTCCGCTTGTAAAGCCCCAGCGTCATGCTGAGGACTTGGCAGAGGCGGGAGAGGGCTTCTGTTCCTGGGAACTGGCTGTTTGCTGCAGCCTTTTTCCTCTCCCCCTGCCACGGGGCAGAAATGAGGAGCCTTTTGCTCGCTTGCCCTTATGGTGCCGAAAGGATTGCGCCTGATAATACGGCGTCTTCTTATGTTGAGAGGCTACCTGGGGTAAAAATGTGGATTTCCCAGCAGTTGCCGTGGCTACCAGGTCTGATAGACCTACCCCAAATAACTCCTCCCCTTTATAAGGCAATACTTCCATATGCCTTTTGGAATCCGCATCACCTGACCACTGCCGCGTCCATAACCCTCTTCTGGCAGAAATGGACAGCGCACTTACTCTTGATGCCAGTCGGCAGATATCCCTCTGTGCATCACGCATATAAAGAAATGCATCTTTCAAATGCTCTATAGTCAGTAATATACTGTCCCTGTCTAGGGTATCAATATTGTCCGTCAGGGAATCCGACCAAGCCACCCCAGCACTGCACATCCAGGCTGAGGCGATTGCTGGTCGCAGTATAACTCCCGTGTGAGTGTATATACATTTCAGGATATTCTCCTGCTTTCTGTCAGCAGGTTCCTTAAGGGCGGCCGTCTCAGGAGAGGGTAGTGCCACCTGTTTAGACAAGCGTGTGAGCGCTTTATCCACCCTAGGGGGTGTTTCCCAACGTGCCCTATCCTCTGGCGGGAAAGGGTATGATGCCAATAACCTTTTAGGAATTATCAGTTTTTTATCGGGGGAAACCCACGCTTCATCACACACTTCATTTAATTCCTCAGATGCAGGAAAAACTACAGGCAGTTTTTTCACACCAAACATAATACCCTTTTTAGTGGTACTTGTATTATCAGAAATATGTAAAACATTTTTCATTGCCTCAATCATGTAACGTGTGGCCCTACTGGAAGTCACATTCGTCTCTTCATCGTCGACACTGGAGTCAGTATCCGTGTCGGCATCTGTGTCTGCCATCTGAGGTAACGGGCGTTTTAGAGCCCCTGATGGCCTTTGAGACGCCTGGACAGGCACAAGCTGAGTAGCCGGCTGCCTCATGTCATCAACCGTCTTTTGTAAAGAGCTGACACTGTCACGTAAGTCCTTCCATAAGCCCATCCACTCAGGTGTCGACTCCCTAGGGGGTGACATCTCTATTACAGGCAATTGCTCCGCCTCCACATCATTTTCCTCCTCAAACATGTCGACACAATCGTACCGACACACAGCACACACACAGGGAATGCTCTGATAGAGGACAGGACCCCACTAGCCCTTTGGGGAGACAAAGGGAGAGTATGCCAGCACACACCAGAGCGCTATATATATATAGGGATACCACTATATAATGTGTTATCCCCTTATAGCTGCTGATATTATTAAACTGCGCCAATTAGTGCCCCTCCTCTCTTTTTTACCCTTTTCTGTAGTGCAGGACTGCAGGGGAGAGTCAGGGAGACGTCCTTCCAGCGGAGCTGTGAGGGAAAATGGCGCCAGTGTGCTGAGGAGATAGGCTCCGCCCCCTTCTCGGCTGACTTTTCTCCCGCATTTTGCTGTATTCTGGCAGGGGTTAAAATACATCCATATAGCCCTGGGGGTTATATGTGATGTATTTTCGCCAGCCAAGGTGTTTTTATTGCTGCTCAGGGCGCCCCCCCCTAGCGCCCTGCACCCTCAGTGACCGGAGTGTGAAGTGTGCCTGAGGAGCAATGGCGCACAGCTGCAGTGCTGTGCGCTACCTTGTTGAAGACTGATGTCTTCTGCCGCCGATTTTCCGGACCTCTTCTTGCTTATGGCTCTGTAAGGGGGCCGGCGGCACGGCTCTGGGACCGGACTCCGAGGCTGGGCCTGTGTTCGGTCCCTCTGGAGCTAATGGTGTCCAGTAGCCTAAGAAGCCCAAGCTGGCTGCAAGCAGGCAGGTTCGCTTCTTCTCCCCTTAGTCCCTCGATGCAGTGAGCCTGTTGCCAGCAGGTCTCACTGAAAATAAGAAACCTAAAACTAACTTTTTCTAAGAAGCTCAGGAGAGCCCCCTAGATTGCACCCTGCTCGGTCGGGCACAAAAATCTAACTGAGGCTTGGAGGAGGGTCATAGGGGGAGGAGCCAGTGCACACCAGGTAGTCCTAAAGCTTTACTTTTGTGCCCAGTCTCCTGCGGAGCCGCTATTCCCCATGGTCCTTACGGAGTTCCCAGCATCCACTAGGACGTCAGAGAAAAATGGGTCTCACCGAACCGTCCGGTTTCGGTACCACAAACAGTGTGGAATAGTAACCCCGTCCTTGTTAAAGTAGGGGCACCTTGACTATCACGCGCTGGGAATACAGCTTGTGAATTGCCTCTAGCACAGCCTCCCTGTCCGAGGGAGTTGCTGGCAAGGCTGATTTGAGGAAACGGCGGGGGGGAGACGCCTCGAATTCCAGCTTGTACCCCTGAGATACTACTTGAAAGATCCAGGGATCCACCTGTGAGCGAGCCCACTGATCGCTGAAATTTTGGAGGCGGCCTCCCACCGTACCTGGCTCCGCCTGTGGAGCCCCACCGTCATGCGGCGGACTTGGAAGAAGCGGGGGAGGACTTTTGCTCCTGGGAACTAGCTGTTTGTTGCAGCCTTTTTCCCCTACCTCTGCCTCTGGACAGAAAGGACCCGCCTTTTCCTCGCCTGTTTTTCTGGGTCCGAAAGGACTGTACCTGATAAAACGGCGCTTTTTTAGGCTGTGAGGGAACATGGGGTAAAAATGCTGACTTCCCAGCTGTCGCTGTGGAAACGAGGTCCGAGAGACCATCCCCGAATAACTCCTCACCCTTATAAGGCAAAACTTCCATGTGCCTTTTGGAATCTGCATCCCCTGTCCACTGCCGGGTCCATAAGCCTCTCCTAGCAGAAATGGACAATGCACTTATTTTAGATGCCAGCCGGCAGATCTCCCTCTGTGCATCTCTCATGTTTAAGACTGAGTCTTTTATATGCTCTATGGTTAGCAGAATAGTGTCCCTGTCTAGGGTGTCAATATTTTCTGACAGGGAATCTGACCACGCAGCGGCAGCACTGCACATCCATGCTGACGCAATAGCTGGCCTAAGTATAATGCCTGCGTGTGTATATAAAGACTTCAGGATTGCCTCCTGTTTTCTATCCGCAGGCTCCTTCAGGGCGGCCGTATCCGGAGACGGAAGTGCCACCTTTTTAGACAAACGTGTGAGCGCTTTATCCACCCTAGGAGGTGTTTCCCAACGTGCCCTATCCTCTGGCGGGAAAGGGAACGCCATTAGTAATTTTTTTGAGATTATCAATCTTTTATCAGGGAAAGCCCACGCTTCTTCACACACTTCATTTAATTCTTCAGATGGGGGAAAAAACTACGGGTAGTTTTTTCTCCCCAAACATAATACCCTTTTTTTGGTACCTGGGTTTAAATCTGAAATGTGTAACACCTCTTTCATCGCCTCAATCATGCAGCGAATGGCCTTAGTGGACATTAGATTAGACTCATCGTCGTCGACACTGGTATCAGTATCCGTGTCGACATCTGGGTCTGCCATCTGAGGTAGCGGGCGTTTTAGAGCCCCTGATGGCCTTTGAGACACCTGGGCAGGCACAAGCTGAAAAGCCGGCTGTCCCGCATTTGGCATGTCGTCAAATTTTTTGTGTAAGGAGTCGACACTTGCACGTAATTCCTTCCATAAAACCATCCACTCAGGTGTCTGCCCCGCAGGGGGTGACATCACTTCTACAGGCATCTGCTCTGCCTCCACATAATTTTCCTCCTCAAACATGTCGACACAGCCGTACCGACACACCGCACACACACCGGGAATGCTCTAAACAGAGGACAGGACCCCACAGAAGCCCTTTGGGGAGACAGAGAGAGAGTATGCCAGCACACACCAGAGCGCTATATACTGCAGGGACTAACTGAATTATGTCCCCTATAGCTGCTATAATATTTACTGCGCCTAAATTTAGTGCCCCCCCTCTCTTTTTTACCCTTTTTCTGTAGTGTAGACTGCAGGGGAGAGCCAGGGAGCTTCCTTCCAGCGGAACTGTGAGGGAAAAATGGCGCCAGTGTGCTGAGGGGGATAGCTCCCCTTTTTCGCGGACTATTCTCCCGCTTTTTTAAGGATTCTGGCAGGGGTATTTATCACATATATAGCCTCTGGGGCTATATATTGTGATTGTTTTGCCAGCCAAGGTGTTTTTATTGCTGCTCAGGGCGCCCCCCCCCAGCGCCCTGCACCCTCAGTGACCGGAGTGTGAAGTGTGTATGAGAAGCAATGGCGCACAGCTGCAGTGCTGTGCGCTACCTTGGAGAAGACAGAAGTCTTCATGCCGCCGATTTTCCGGACTTCTTGCTTCTGGCTCTGTAAGAGGGACGGCGGCGCGGCTCCGGGACCGAACACCAAGGCCAGTTCCATGTGGTCGGTCCCTCTGGAGCTAATGGTGTCCAGTAGCCTAAGAAGCCCAAGCTAGCTGCAAGCAGGTAGGTTCGCTTCTTCTCCCCTTAGTCCCTCGTTGCAGTGAGCCTGTTGCCAGCAGGTCTCACTGTAAAATCAAAAATATATACTTTCTTCTAAGAGCTCAGGAGAGCCCCTAGTGTGCATCCAGCTCGGCCGGGCACAAAAATCTAACTGAGGCTTGGAGGAGGGTCATAGTGGGAGGAGCCAGTGCACACCAAGTAGTCTAAAAGCTTTCTTTTAGTTGTGCCCAGACTCCTGCGGAGCCGCTATTCCCCCATGGTCCTTTCGGAGTTCCCAGCATCCACTAGGACGTTTTATATATATATATATATATATATATATATATATTTCTCTATGTATATATAGATATATATATATTAAAGATGCTGTCTTAAGAGATATATATATATATATATATATATATATATAAAACATGCCCAAAGTGACATGAGTCTACTGGGTCCTAGAGTCAAAGCTATGTCGATTTCTGCTTGACGTGTCCTGTCGAATATGCAATGGACAGATGATGCCGACTTAAGAGGCATATGGAAGGCTGAGGATTGTGTGGAGAAGGGTTCTCGGACCTGGTCTCCACAGCTATAGCTGGTAATTCTGATATTTTGCCTTCTATTCCTCCACAGCCTAGGAAAGCACGACATTATCAAATGCAGCCTTTCGAACAAAGAAACAAGAAAGTCCGAGGTGCGTCCTTTCTTGCCAGAGGCAGGGGCAGAGGAAAGAAGCTGCACAACACAGCTAGTTCCCAGGAACAGAAGTCCTCCCCGGCCTCTACAAAATCCACCGAATGTCGCTGGGGCTCCACAGGCAGAGCTAGGCTCGGTGGGGGCACGCCTTCGTAAGTTCAGCCACAAGTGGGTTCACTCCCTGTTAGATCCCTGGGCAATAGATATTGTGTCTCAGGGATACAAGCTGGACTTTGAGGAGATGCCCCCTCACCGACGGCCCTGCCGGCTTCCCCCCACGAGAGGGAAACAGTGTTAACTGCAATTCACAAATTGTATCTTCAACAAGTGGTGGTCAAGGTTCCCCTCCTTCAACAAGGAGGGGGTTATTATTCGACCATGTTGTAGTCCCGAAACCGGACGGTTCGGTCAGACCCATATTGAATTTAAAATACCTGAACATATACCTGAAAAGGTTCAAGTTCAAGATGGAATCGCTAAGAGCAGTCATTGCAAGCCTAAAAGGGGGAGATTTTATGGTGACTCTGGACATAAAGGATGCATACCTTCATGTCCCCATTTATCCACCTCATCAGGCGTACCTCAGAATTGCGGTACGGGATTGTCATTACCAATTTCAGACGTTGCCGTTTGGTCTCTCCACGGCCCCGAGAATATTCACCAAGGTAATGGCGGAAATGATGGTGCTCCTGCGGAAGCAAGGTGTCACTATTATCCCGTACTTGGACGATCTCCTCATAAAAGCGAGATCAAGAGAGCAGTTGCTGAACAGCGTATCACTTTCTCTGGAAGTGTAACGGTAACACGGCTGGATTCTATATATTCCGCAGTTGGTTCCTACAGCTCATCTGCCTCTCCTAGGCATGATCCTAAACACAGACCAGAAAAGGGTTTATCTCCCGATAGACAGGGCTGGATTAAGACTATGGGGGGCCCAGGGCGCACTTCAGTCAGGGGGGCCCCTAATAAAGAGGCAGGCAGAAGAAGACACACACATACACACACATATCCCCACACGGTGCAGCACTCTAGGCAGCTGAAAGAAATACTATAACAGCAGCATATATTTGATATATTTGGTAACGTTTCAGTGCCGTTTATAGGTGACACTTTCTATGTGCTGCTGTTATAGTGTTTATTTCAGCCGCCTGGAGTGCTGCACTATGTGGGGATGTGTGTGATTCAGAGTCTGCGGGCACCCGGCGCTGATGGCTTTATTCTACAGAGAGAGCCAGACACCTTGCTGTGTGTGTGTGTGTGTGTGTGTGTGTGTGTGTGTGTGTGTGTGTGTGTGTGTGTGTGTGTGTGTATTATAATGGGTGGGTGGGTGCATGTCAGAGCTACTTACTGAGAGCATATGCTCCAATCCACTGGATCCTCTTCTAGATACTTGGTTTTCGATGTCCGAGCCTTCAAATCTGTAGACATATAAAAGTACAGAATCCTATGAATGTATGAACCCTAGCACTACAGTATGTCAAGTCGGGCCAATATAATATGTCCCAGTCGTTACCACCAGGAGACACATATCTGCATTGCATGGATAGCCATGCAATTTCGTTAGGTGTTCCTGGGAGGTGATTGGATAGTGGTTAATGGCGGTAGACGTGTCAATGTCAGGGACTGCGTCATAAAATGTAGTTCCATTGGCACTGGCAGCCATGATCCAATGGACATTCTGAGCACCAAAGGGATTCTATAATGTCTGATGGTGCAACCGATGTTTGATCGATGGCCCGTCTTCATGCACACATCGACAGATTTGCATTACAGCTGGTGGACGACACATAAGGGCGCCCACCGACTGCGGCATTAGCTTAAAGACGTAGTAGCAGCTGCTGCAGCTACTGCACATCCACCCACCTCCAAATCAGGCTCAAAGGGATATTCAATTACCCCCCGAAGAGACATCTGGAGTATAAACCCCCGATGTTTCTTCGGGTGCTGCGGTTGGGCTGTTTGATTTAGTCGGCTGGTAAAAAGTGCATTTTCACCCGAAAACACACAGGTTCAGTGAAACCTGTGTGTTTACGGGTTTACGGCAATACAGTGTTTACGGCAATACAGTACACCCGACAGCAAGGCAGGGTAATTGAATATCCCTTTCAGTATTATATAACTACACCCCACCACCCAGATAACAGTAATATACCCCCATATTATTAATACACCCCCACCCCCAACTCACCACCCAGATAACAGTAATATACCCCCATAATATTAATACACCCCCACCCCAATAACAGCAATACTGTATAGTCCCCAAAATGTTAATACACCCCCATCCTCTTAACATAACCCCCACATATAACATTAATACAACCCCAGACTGTATTAATATAGCCCCCTACACTTCCCCATATACTTACCTCAGTAGGAAGTAGGCTGCCTGTTCTCAGCAGACTGCGGAGCTGGAGCTCATGGGGAGAAGGAGAGACAGTCACAGATAGGGTAGAAGAGAGGAGGAGAGGGAAGGGGTGGAGACTAGAGCAGGATAAGCAAAGACATAGGGATAGATGAGAGAAGGGGCGGGGCTTCACGGAGCATAGGGGGCGGAGTCTCAGCAGGGGGGGGGGAGTGAGCAGAGGCATCCTCACCGCAGCCCATTGGTGGCAGTGGGAGATGACCAGTTCAGCAGCTGTGACTGGCTGCTGCACTCAGTGCTGGCCCCGATGACAGCAGAATGCAGCAGCAGAAGCTGCATGATCGATCTTGGAGCCTAAGTGAAAGATTCCTACGGATCCTCCAGGGGGCCCCTGAGATTTGGGGGGCCCAGGGTAACGTACCCCCTGGGCTCCCCCCTTAATCCGGCTCTGCCGATAGAGAGAGCTCAGGAGCTCATGACACTGGTCAGGAATCTATTAAAACCAAAACAGGTGTCAGTGCATCACTGCACTCGAGTCCTGGGAAGGATGGTGGCATCATACGAGGCCATTCCCTTCGGCAGGTTCCGTCCGAGGACCTTCCAATGGGACTTAATGGACAAGTGGTCCGGATCACATCTCCAGATGCATCGGTTAATCACCCTATCCCCCAGGGCCAGGGTGTCTCTCCTGTGGTGGCTGCAGAGTGCTCACCTTCTCGAAGGTCGCAGATTAGGCATTCAGGACTGGGTCCTGGTGACCACGGATGCAAGCCTCCGAGGGTGGGGGGCAGTCACACAGGGAAGAAATTTCCAAGGGCTGTGGTCAAGTCAGGAGACTTGCCTTCACATCAACATCCTGGAACTAAGGGCCATATACAACGCCCTACGTCAAGCGGAGTCCCTGCTTCGCGACCAACCGGTTCTGATTATGTCAGACAACATCACCGCAGTGGCTCATGTAAACCGCCAAGGCGGCACAAGGAGCAGGGTGGCGATGGTAGAAGCCACCAGAATTCTTCGCTGGGCGGAGAATCACGTAAGCGCACGGTCAGCAGTGTTCATTCCGGGAGTGGACAACTGGGAAGCAGACTTCCTCAGCAGGCACGACCTCCACCAGAAAGAATGGGGACTTCATCAAGAAGTAATCACGCAGATTGCAAATCGGTGGGAACTGCCACAGGTGGACATGATGGCATCCCGCCTCAACAAAAAGCTGCAGAGATATTGCGCCAGGTCAAGAGACCCTCAGGCGATAGCTGTGGACGCACTGGTGACACCGTGGGTGTTCCAGTCGGGCTATGTATTTCCTCCTCTTCCTCTCATACCCAAGGTGCTGAGAATCATAAGAAAAAGAGGAGTGAGAACAATACTCATTGTTCCGGATTGGCCAAGAAGGACTTGGTATCCAGATCTGCAAGAAATGCTCACAGAGGACCCGTGGCCTCTGCCTCTAAGACAGGACTTGTGCAACAGGGGCCCTGTCTGTTCCAAGACTTACCGCGGCTGCGTTTGACGGCATGGCGGTTGAACGCCGGATCCTAACAGAAAAAAGCATTCCGGATGAGGTCATTCCTACGCTGATAGAGGCTAGGAAGGATGTGACGGCTCAACATTATCACCGTATATGGCGAAAATATGTGGCTTGGTGTGAGGCCAGGAATGCCCCTACGGAGGAATTCCAGCGGGGCTGTTTCCTTCACTTCCTACAGTCGGGAGTGACTTTGGGCCTTAAATTGGGTTCCATTAAGGTTCAGATTTCGGCCTTATCCATTTTCTTTCAAAAAGAACTGGCTACTCTGCCTGAAGTTCAGACGTTTGTAAAGGGAGTGCTGCATATTCAGCCCCCTTTTGTGCCTCCAGTGGCACCTTGGGATCTTAACGTGGTGTTGAGTTTCCTGAAATCACACTGGTTTTAACCACTCAGAACGGTGGAAGTAAAATATCTCACGTGGAAGGTGGTCATGCTATTAGCCTTGGCTTCGGCTAGGCGTGTGTCAGAATTGGCGGCTTTGTCACATAAAAGCCCTTCTCTGGTTTTCCATGCGGATAGAGCAGAATTGCGGACCCGCCCACAATTTCTGCCGAAAGTAGTTTCATCCTTTCATATAAACCAACCTATTGTGGTGCCTGTGGCTACGGAGGATTCCGAGTCACTGGATGTGGTCAGGGCTTTGAAAGTTTATGTAGCCAGAACGGCTAAGGTCAGGAAAACAGAATCTTTGTTTATCCTGTATGCTTCCAACAAGCTTGGGGCGCCTGCTTCAAAGCAAACTATTGCTCGCTGGATCTGTAACACGATTCAGCAGGCTCATTCTGCGGCTGGGTTGCCGCTGCCTAAATCAGTTAAGGCCCATTCCACAAGGAAGGTGGGCTCTTCTTGGGCGGCTGCCCGAGGGGTCTCGGCATTACAGCTTTGCCGAGCGGCTACTTGGTCAGGTTCAAACACCTTTGCAAAGTTCTACAAGTTTGATACCCTGGCTGTGGAGGACCTTGTGTTTGCTCATTCGGTGCTGCAGAGTCATCCGCACTCTCCCGCCCATTTGGGAGCTTTGGTATAATCCCCATGGTCCTTACGGAGTCCCCAGCATCCACTAGGACGTTAGAGAAAATAAGATTTTACTTACCGGTAAATCTATTTCTCGTAGTCCGTAGTGGATGCTGGGCGCCCGTCCCAAGTGCGGACTTCTTCTGCAATGCTTGTATATAGTTATTGCTTAAATAATAAGATTTTACTCACCGGTAAATCTATTTCTCGTAGTCCGTAGTGGATGCTGGGGACTCCGTAAGGACCATGGGGATTAGCGGCTCCGCAGGAGACTGGGCACAACTAAAGAAAGCTTTAGGACTACCTGGTGTGCACTGGCTCCTCCCACTAAGACCCTCCTCCAGACCTCAGTTAGGATACTGTGCCCGGAAGAGCTGACACAAATAGGAAGGATTTTGAATCCCGGGTAAGACTCATACCAGCCACACCAATCACACCGTATAACTCGTGATACAATACCCAGTTAACAGTATGATAACAACTGAGCATCTCAACAGATGGCTCAACAATAACCCTTTAGTTAGGCAATAACTATATACAAGTATTGCAGACAATCCGCACTTGGGATGGGCGCCCAGCATCCACTACGGACTACGAGAAATAGATTTACCGGTGAGTAAAATCTTATTTTCTCTAACGTCCTAAGTGGATGCTGGGGACTCCGTAAGGACCATGGGGATTATACCAAAGCTCCCAAACGGGCGGGAGAGTGCGGATGACTCTGCAGCACCGAATGAGCAAACTCTAGGTCCTCCTCAGCCAGGCTATCAAACTTGTAGACTCTTGCAAGAGTGTTTGACCCCGACCAAGTAACAGCTCCGCAAATTTGTAAAGCCGAGACCCCTCGGGCAGCCGCCCAAGAAGAGCCCACTTTCCTCGTGGAATGGGCTTTTACAGATTTAGGGTGCGGCAGTCCAGCCGCAGAATGTGCAAGTTGAATCGTGCTACAGATCCAGCGAGCAATAGTCTGCTTAGAAGCAGGAGCACCCAGCTTGTTGGGTGCATACAGGATAAATAGCGAGTCAGTCTTTCTGACTCCAGCCGTCCTGGAAACATATATTTTTCAGGGCCCTGACTACGTCCAGAAAACTTGGAATCCTCCAAGTCCCAAGTAGCCGCTGGCACCACAATAGGTTGGTTCACATGAAAAACTGATACCACCTTAGGAAGGAATTGGGAACGAGTCCTCAATTCCGCCTTATCCATATAAAATACAGATAAGGGCTTTTGCATGACAAAACCGCCAATTCTGATACACGCCTGGCCGACGCCAAATCCCACAGCATGACCACTTTCCACGTGAGGTATTGTAGCTCCACGGATTTAAGTGGCTCAACTCAATGCGACTTCAGGAAATCCAACACTACGTTGAGATCCCACGGTGCCACTGGAGGCACAAACGGGGGCTGACTATGCAGCACTCCCTTAACAAAAGTCCGAACTTCAGGCAGTGAAGCCAGTTCTATTTTGGGAGAAAATCGATAGAGCCGAAATCTGGACCTTCATGGAACCCAATTTTAGGCCCATAGTCACCTCTGACTGTAGGAAGTGCAGAAATCGACCTAGCTGACATTTCTCCTTTGGGGCCTTCCTTGCCTCACAGCACGCAACATATTTCCACCATATGCGGTGATAATGGTTTGCGTTCACTTCTTTCCTAGCTTTAAATAGCGTAGGGATAACTTCCTCCGGAATGCCCTTTTCCTTCAGGATCCGGCGTTCAACCGCCATGCCGTCAAACGCAGCCGCGGTACGTCTTGGAACAGACAGGCCCCCTGCTGCAGCAGGTCCTGTCTGAGCGGCAGAGGCCATGGGTCCTCTGAGATAATTTCTTGGAGTTCTGGTTACCAAGCTCTTCTTGGCCAACCCGGAACAATGAGTATAGTTCTTACTCCTCTCCTTCTCATTATTCTCATTACCCTGGGTAAGAGAGGCAGAGAAGGGAACACATACACCGACTGGTACACCCACGGTGTTACCAGAGCGTCCACAGCTATCGCCTGAGGGTCCCTTGACCTGGCGCAATATCTTTGTAGTTTTTTGTTGAGGCGGGACGCCATCATGTCCACCTGTGGCCTTTCCCAATGGTGTACAATCATTTGGAAAACTTCTGGATGAAGTCCCCACTCTCCCGGGTGGAGGTCGTGTCTTCTGAGAAAGTCTGCTTCTCAGTTGTCCACTCCGGGAATGAACACTGCTGACAGTGCTAATACATGATTTTCCGCCCATCGGAGAATCCTTGTGGCTTCTGCCATCGCCATCCTGCTTCTTGTGCCGCCCTGTCGGTTTACATGAGCGACCGCCGTGATGTTGTCTGACTGGATCAGCACCGGCCGGTGTTGAAGCAGGGGTCTAGCCTGATTAGGGCATTGTAAATGGCCCTTAGTTCCAGAATATTTATGTGTAGGGAAGTCTCCTGACTTTTCCATAGCCTTGGAAGTTTCTTCCCTGTGTGACTGCCCCCCAGCCTTGAAGGCTGGCATCCGTGGTCACCAGGACCCAGTCCTGTATGCCGAATCTGCGCCCCCCTAGAAGATGAGCACTCTGCAGCCACCACAACAGCGACACCCTGGCCCTTGGAGACAGGGTTATCCGCCTATGCATCTGAAGATGCGACCCGGACCACTTGTCCAACAGATCCCACTGGAAAATCCTTGCATGGGACCTGGCGAATGGAATTTCTTCGTAAGAAGCTACCATCCTTCCCAGGGCTCGCGTGCATTGATGCACCGACACCTGTATACGTATTAGGAGGTCTATATCTAGAGACGACAACTCCTTGGACTTCTCCTCCGGGAGAAACCCTTTTTATCCTGTTCTGTGTCCAGAACCATACCCAGGAACAGTAGACGCGTCGTAGGAACCAGCTGCGACTTTGGAATATTCAGAATCCAGCCGTGCTGTTGTAGCACTTCCCGAGATAGTGCTACTCCGCCGAACAACTGCTCCCTGGACCTCGCCTTTATAAGGAGATCGTCCAAGTACGGGATAATTATTTCGGCCATTACCTTGGTAAATACCTCTGTGCCGGGGACCGACCAACGGCAACGTCTGGAATTGGTAATGACAATCCTGTACCACAATTTTGAGGTACTCCTGGTGAATAAGGTAAATAGGGACATGCAGGTAAGCATCCTTGATGTCCAGTGATACCATGAAATTCTCCAGGCTTGCAATAATCGCCCTGAGCGATTCCATTTTGAACTTGAACCTTCGTATATAAGTGTTCAAGGCATTCAATTATAGAATGGGTCTCACCGAACAGTCTGGTTTCGGTACCACAACATTTTGGAATAGTAACCCCGGCCTTGTTGAAGGAGGGGTACCTTGATTTCACCTGCTGGAAGTACAGCTTGTGAATTGCCGCCAGTACTACCTATCTCCGAGGGCAGCAGGCAAGGCTGATGTGAGGTAACGGCAAGGGGGAGTCGCCTCGAACTCCAGCCTGTATCCCTGTGATACTATTTGCAGAACCTAGGGATCCACCTGTGGGCAAGCCCACTGGTCCCTGAAGTTCCCGAGACGCGCCCCTACCGCACCTGTCTCCACCTGTGGAGCCCCAACGTCATGCGGTGGACTCAGAGGAAGCGGGGGAAGATTTTTTTTTTTTAATCCTGGGAACTGGCTGCTGGTGCAGCTTTTTCCTTCTTCCCTTGTCTCTGTGCAGAAAGGAAGCGCCTTTGACCCGCTTGCTTTTCTGAAGTCGAAAGGACTGTACCTGATAATACAGTGCTTTCTTAGGCTGTGAGGAAACCTGAGGTAAAAAAAATTTCTTCCCAGCTGTTGCTGTGGATACGAGGTCCCAGAGACCATTCCCAAACCATTCCTCACCCTTATAAGGCAGAATCTCCATGTGCCTTTTATAGGCAGCATCACCTGTCCACTGCCGGGTTTCTAATACCCTCCTGGCAGAATGGACATTGCATTAATTCTGGATGCCAGCCGGCAAATATCCCTCTGTGCATCCTTTATATCTAAGACGACGTCTTTAATATGCTCTATGTTAGCAAACTATTATCCCTGTCTTAGAGTTTTAATATTATCTGACTGGGTATCAGACCACGCTGCAGCAGCACTATTCATGCTGAGGCAATTGCAGGTCTCAGTATATAACCTGAGTGTGTATTTACAGACTTCAGGATAGCCTCCTGCTTTTTATCAGCAGGCTCCTTCAAGGTGGCCGTATCCTAAGACGGCAGTGCCACCTTTTTTGACAAACGTGTGAGTGCCTTATCCACCCTAAGGGATATCTCCCAACGTGACCTATCCTCTGGCGGGAAAGGGTACGCCATCAGTAACTTTTTTGAAATAACCAGTTTCTTATCGGGGGAACCCACGCTACTTTACACACTTCATTCATTCATTCATCTGATGGGGGAACAAAACACTGGCTGCTTTTTATCCCCCAAAATAAAACCCCTTTTATGTGGTACTTGGGTTCATGTTAGAAATGCGTAACACATTTTTCATTGCCGAGATCATGTAACAGATGTTCCTAGTGGATTGTGTATATGTCTCAACCTCGTCGACACTGGAGTCAGACTCCGTGTCGACATCTGTGTCTGCCATCTGAGGTAACGGGCGTTTTTTTGAGCCCCTGATGGCCTTTGAGACGCCTGGGCAGGCGCGGGCTGAGAAGCCGGCTGTCCCACCGCTGTTTTACGTCATCCAGCCTTCTATGTAAGGAGTTGACATTGTCGGTTAATACCTTCCACCTATCCATCCACCCAGGTGTCGGCCCCACAGGGGGCGACATCCCATTTATCGGCCTCTGCTCCACCTCCACGTAACCTTCCCCATCCCACATGTCGACACAGCTGTACCGACACACAGCACACACACAGGAAATGCTCTGACTGAGGACAGGACCCCACAAAGTCCTTTGGGGAGACAGAGAGAGAGTATGCCAGAACACACCAGAGCGCTATATAATGCAGGGATTAACACTATAACTGAGTGATTTTTCCCCCAATAGCTGCTTGTATAAACAATATTGCGCCTAAATTTAGTGCCCCCCCCTCTCTTTTTAACCCTTTGAGCCTGAAAACTACAGGGGAGAGCCTGGGGAGCTGTCTTCCAGCTGCACTGTGAAGAGAAAATGGCGCCAGTGTGCTGAGGGAGATAGCTCCGCCCCTTTTTCGCGGACTTTTCTCCCGCTTTTTTATGGATTCTGGCAGGGGTATTTATCACATATATAGCCTCTGGGGCTATATATTGTGATATATTTGCCAGCCAAGGTGTTTTTATTGCTGCTCAGGGCGCCCCCCCCCCCAGCGCCCTGCACCCTCAGTGACCGGAGTGTGAAGTGTGTATGAGGAGCAATGGCGCACAGCTGCAGTGCTGTGCGCTACCTTGGTGAAGACTGATGTCTTCTGCCGCCGATTTTCCGGACTCTTCTTGCTTCTGGCTCTGTAAGGGGGCCGGCGGCGCGGCTCCGGGACAGAACATCAATGGCCGGTTCCATGCGGTCGATCCCTCTGGAGCTAATGGTGCCCAGTAGCCTAAGAAGCCCAAGCTACCACCAGTTAGGTAGGTTCGCTTCTTCTCCCCTTAGTCCCTCGCTGCAGTGAGTCTGTTGCCAGCAGATCTCACTGTAAAATAAAAAACCTAAAATATACTTTCTTTCTAGGAGCTCAGGAGAGCCCCTAGTGTGCATCCAGCTCAGCCGGGCACAAGAATCTGACTGAGGTCTGGAGGAGGGTCTTAGTGGGAGGAGCCAGTGCACACCAGGTAGTCCTAAAGCTTTCTTTAGTTGTGCCCAGTCTCCTGCGGAGCCGCTAATCCCCATGGTCCTTACGGAGTCCCCAGCATCCACTTAGGACGTTAGAGAAAAGGGTTATGTTATAGTTGCATCAGGGTTTATCTGATTCTCTGTGATTGTTCATACTGTTAACTGGGTAAAGTTATCACAAGTTATACGGTGTGATTGGTGTGGCTGGTATAAGTCTTAACCTGGATTCCCAAAATCCTTTTCTTGTACTGTCAGCTCTTCCGGGCACAGTTTCTCTAACTGAGGTCTGGAGGAGGGACATAGAGGGAGGAGCCAGAGCACACCAGAATCTAAATTCTTTCTTAAAGTGCCCATGTCTCCTGCGGAGCCCGTCTATTCCCCATGGCCCTTACGGAGTCCCCAGCATCCACTACGGACTACGAGAAATAGATTTACCGGTAAGTAAAATCTTATTTGTGGTCTCCTATGCACGATTATTTTGTATATAATTTTGACTGAAGTTGCTGACTGCCGTTCCGATTAACCCCTCTTTTTTTTATAAAAACCATAGTGCGTGACTATGCCCCGTAACCCTGGATATCCTTATCCATTAGGAATTTATCTAACCCATTCTTAAAGGTGTTGACTGAGTTGGCCATTACAACTCCCTCAGGCAGGGAATTCCAAACACGTATCGTCCTTACCGTAAAAAAGCCTTTACGCCGTATTGTGTGGAATCTCCTCTCCTCTAACCTGAGCGAGTGTCCACGAGTTCTCTGTGTTGATCTAACCAAAAACAGGTCCTGTGCAAGATCTGTATATTGTCCCCTTATATATTTGTAAATGTTGATCATGTCCCCTCTTAATCTCCTCTTTACCAGTGTAAACATGCCAAGTCTTGCAAGCCTTTCCTCGTATTCCAGCGTCTCCATACCCTTAATTAGTTTAGTCGCCCGCCTTTGAACCTTTTCTAGCTCCAGGATATCCTTTTTGTAGTAAGGTGCCCAGAATTGTACACAGTATTCAAGGTGTGGCTTCACAAGTGATTTATATAACGGGAGTATAATACTCTCGTCCCTAGCATCAATTCCCCGTTTTATGCATGCTAATATCTTATTAGCCTTCTTTGCTGCAGTCCTACTTTGGGTACTACTGCTTAGTTTGCTATCTATGAGGACACCTAAGTCCTTTTCCAGTACAGAATCCCCTAATTTTACCCCATTTAGTAGGTAGGTGTTATTTTTGTTCTTGTTACCACAGTGCATTACCTTACACTTGTCTGTATTGAAGCGCATTCTCCATTTCGCTGCCCAAGCTTCTAATTTAACTAAGTCATTCTGAAGCGACTCGGCATCCCCCTCCGCATTTATAACTTTACACAATTTGGTATCATCTGCAAAAATTGACACCATGCTCTCTAGACCTTCTGTTAGGTCGTTAATGAAAATATTGAACAATAGCGGTCCTAATACTGAGCCTTGCGGCACACCACTTAGCACTTTAGTCCAAGTTGAAAAAGATCCATTAACCACAACGCGCTGCTCCCTATTATCTAACCAGTTTTTGACCCAAGTGCATATTGTGCTTCCTAGCCCTGATTCTTGTAGCTTGTAGATAAGTCTCATGTGTGGTACAGTATCGAACGCTTTGGCAAAATCTAAAAAGATTACATCCACCTCTTTACCCTGATCTAGGTTTGCGCTTACTGTTTCATAAAAGCCAAGTAAGTTGGTTTGACAGGATCTGTCCTTCATAAACCCATGTTGATTCCTTTTAATGACCTTATTGACTTCAAGGAACTTCTGAATACTATCTCTTAGAATACCTTCCAATGCTTTCCCCACTATAGATGTAAGACTAACTGGTCTATAATTACCTGGTTCAGCTTTACTTCCCTTTTTGAATATAGGCACTACTTCCGCTATACGCCAGTCTTTGGGAACCATACCTGATATTACTGAATCCTTAAAGATCAAAAATAGCGGCTTTGCAAGTTCAGAATGAAGCTCCAGTAGAACCCTTGGGTGAATACCATCGGGACCTGGTGACTTATTAATCTTTAAATGTTTTAATCGGTCACAGACTACTTCCTCGCTTAAATAAGTACCTATCAGTGGGATATTCTCATTATTGAGATTATATGTTAGTCCCTGAATTGGGTCCTCTCTAGTAAATACTGTTGAAAAAAACTCATTTAGTGTGTCCGCTATGTCATTATCAATTTTGCTTAAGACTCCCGACTTGTCTTTTAAAGGGCCTATACTCTCCTTCTTTAATCTCTTGCTATTAATGTATTTAAAGAATTTTTGGGATTCGCTTTGCTTTCCTTTGCTACTAGTTTTTCAGTTTCTACTTTAGCCGCTCTTATTTCCTTTTCGAATATTTTGTTACATTCCTTATAGTGCTGAAATGACTCTGCTTCCCCGTCAGATTTGTATTTTTTAAATGCTCGCCTTTTCTTGCCCATAAATTCCTTAATCTTTTTGTTAAGCCACATCGGTTTGATTTTTATTCCTTTTTTTTGCTGCTCGTAGGCATAAATTTGAGTGTATTTTTAGCTAGCAGGAATTTTAGTACCTCCCATTTCTCCGTAGTATTTTTTCCTAAAAACAAACCTTCCCATTCAATATCCCTGAAAAATACCCTCATCTTATCAAAATTTGCTTTGCTAAAGTTTAGAGTCCTAGTTGAGCCAGTATAGGGCTGTTTATGGAAACTGATATTGAATGTGACCATATTGTGGTCGCTGTTTCCTATGGGTTCCCCTACTATAATACCTGATACCAAATCCCCATTGTTTGTTAATACCAGGTCTAAGATTGCATTGTACCTAGTTGGTCCCTCAATTAGTTGAACTAAGTAGTTATCATTAAGTGTGTTTAAAAACATATTGCCCCTAGCAGTATCACATGAATCGTTTTTCCAGTTTATCTCTGGATAGTTAAAATCTCCCATCACTACTATGTCTCCTACTCCTGCTGCTCTTTCAATTTGCTTTAGTAACAATTCCTCATCAGATGCGTTGATACCAGGCGGCCTATAGCATACACCCAATACTAACCTTTTTATTCCTTTTTCCCCGGATGCAATTTCTACCCATAATGTCTCGACAGTGTCTACAGTCCCCTCCTGAATATCTTCCCGTATATCAGGTTTTAAAAACGGCTTTACGTAAAGACACACCCTTCCACCCTTTTTATTTAGTCTGTCTCTCCTAAACAGTGTATAGCCCTCTAGATTGACTGTCCAATCATGAGATTCGTCCCACCAAGTTTCAGTAATGCCTATAATATCATACTGTTTGCTTGCTGCAAGTATTTCTAGTTCACCCTTTTTACCAGTAATGCTTCTGACGTTTACATACATACAACTAAGATAAGTATTTTCCCTTGCGTTAGGGACATCTTTCACCTTATGTAGCAATGACCTGTAATCGTCATTGGTTAGTGCTTTGGTAATCTCTTTTAGTACCCATGTTAGTTACCTTACCGCCTGCTCTTACCCTCCCCCCAACTTCTCCCCCATTTCGTTTACTACCGCAATCCCCACTATTCTCACTGCATGACCCGTAGTTTCTAGCTAAACCCTCCCCCCAGGCTCCTAGTTTAAAATCTCCTCCAACCTTCTAACCATCCTTCCCCCCCAGCACCGCTGCCCCCTCCTCAGTCAGGTGCAATCCGTTGTCAATCAGGTGTATGAACAGCAACTCCAACCACATCTGAATAACCACCAATGTGTTTAGCACTCACACTGTAGCAATCTACACTCCCTGTCTCCTCCTAGGATACTTTTCTGCACATGTTCAAATTCACAAAATGTAATGCATTTCAGAATCCCCATTATAAACATCCAGTGCATGTCTGTTTCATTTGATGTTAGAAAAATGCTCCCCGGCCCTGACATTCATCTCCCTAATGGACTTTCTTGAGTAGCTCAATCCACAGGGATGTCATGTGACACTGACAAGAGTAGTTTCAGAATCAATTATCTCTTTAACATGACACTTCTGTAAGAATCACTTGTAGACATAAGCTATAAATTATCCAAATGGACCACAGACTCTCTTGTTCTGCTATCTAAAAGGAAAATAAATAATAACTAACTATTAGGCTGCCTTATTCCACTGAGATCCCTGTTAGAAAGAACTAGAGTAAAGAATGTGTAGCAATAGTGGAATTGGAGCCCCAGAGGGTTGGAATTATGCACAGCCTTAATTTTGTTTTGACAATAGTGTATTATAACATTTCGTACAGTATAAAACCATAAGTTCCAATAACAAAGTTTTATTAAAAATCATAGAAAAATTGCTACAATGTCCACCTACATTTAACAGCTCTTTGGTACACCAGCCCCCTACCATATGTAATGGAGGTCTAGACAGGCACAAGTATACACATATACTTCTTCTATGATATCCTCCTTCCAATATAGTAGATTGGAGGTCACATCAAAAAAAAGACAGAAAACCCAACACGTTTTGTCTTGTGCCGTGACTTCATCAGGGGTATATCTCAATTTGGAAGTTTACCAATTAAAGGATTGTACCATAGAATGTTCTTGGACACTCATATCCACCAAACAGGCCACATGTTAATACAAATGTGAGCAATCGTTCTGTGATACTAGGACACACATCTTACTTGACCAGATGGTTGAGTATTTTTGACATTCTCCTGTGAATTTTCCTTGTGAACCTGAACTCCTAAGTATTACACACCCATTTTTAGCATGATTGCTCACATTTGTATAGTACACTATTGTCTAAACAAAATGAAGGTTGTGCATAATTCCAACCCACTGGGGTTCCAATTTCACTATTACTACACATACAAATTATCCATATAAATACTTGCCAGGTGGTTTAACAAGCTTCTACATTATTACTTAGGGCTTTACACTTATTTTGACTGATCATGTTATTTAAGTTACAATTTTTTAAACATCACTTATGTTAGTAAATTACAAATTTTTCCAACATTTTCAAATGTACTAAGACCCGGCCTCCCGCTTTTCGTTGCGGAGGGTATCGCCATCTTTTTATGGTGATACCCTATAGAAGCCTACAAGTTTCTTACCACATCCCATTGCACCCGCCACAAAGGCCCCCCTCCCCCATGCCTGCATGTCATCTGTACTTCCGGGTGCAGGGAGGAGGATGAGCCTAGGACTGACAGCAGACGTCACCTCCTAAACACCCTTTCCTCCGGACCACCAGGGTTTGCAGGGGGCCCCTGGCATCGCATTGCGATACTAATCGCATATGTTAGTACATATGCGATTAGCATCGTTGCAATGACTGGTGATGGCCTGCGATCACTGTTAGTACATCCCGCCCGTGGGAAGGCTTAATTTCGATTATATTAGCAAACATTAGTTCACTTAATGACAATAAAAACATTTAAAAATTGTTACTTAAGGGCCATATACACGGGAGAGATGTGTGCTGAGCGATGCAGGGGAGGACGGGGGGCCGCTCATTTCACCCAGCGGGTGAAATGAGCGACCTGCTAGATTGAGCCTGCATGCAGGCCAATCTAGCACCGGCGATAGCGATGCGCGGGGTCGCACATCGCTATCGCTGTGGGGGGTACACTGTACACACGAGTGATGTGTGCTTAAAATAAGATTTTACTCACCGGTAAATCTATTTCTCGTAGTCCGTAGTGGATGCTGGGAACTCCGTAAGGACCATGGGGAATAGCGGCTCCGCAGGAGACTGGGCACAACTAAAAGAAAGCTTTAAGACTACCTGGTGTGCACTGGCTCCTCCCACTATGACCCTCCTCCAAGCCTCAGTTAGGATACTGTGCCCGGAAGAGCTGACACAATAAGGAAGGATTTTGAATCCCGGGTAAGACTCATACCAGCCACACCAATCACACCGTATAACTTGTGATACTATACCCAGTTAACAGTATGAAATATAACTGAGCCTCTCAACAGATGGCTCAACAATAACCCTTAGTTAGGCAATAACTACATACAAGTATTGCAGACAATCCGCACTTGGGATGGGCGCCCAGCATCCACTACGGACTACGAGAAATAGATTTACCGGTGAATAAAATCTTATTCTCTCTGACGTCCTAGTGGATGCTGGGAACTCCGTAAGGACCATGGGGATTATACCAAAGCTCCCAAACGGGCGGGAGAGTGCGGATGACTCTGCAGTACCGAATGAGAGAACTCAAGGTCCTCCTCAGCCAGGGTATCAAATTTGTATAATTTTGCAAACGTGTTTGCCCCTGACCAAGTTGCAGCTCGGCAAAGTTATAAAGCCGAGACCCCTCGGGCAGCCGCCCAAGATGAGCCCACTTTCCTCGTGGAATGGGCTTTTACTGATTTATGATGCGGCAATCCAGCCGCAGAATGCTCCAGCTGAATTGTGCTACAAATTCAGCGAGCAATAGTCTGCTTAGAAGCAGGAGCACCTATTTTGTTGGGTGCCTACAGGATAAAAAGCGAGTCAGTTTTCCTGACTCCAGCCGTCCTGGAAATATAAATTTTTAAGGCCCTGACTACGTCCAGTAACTTGGAATCTTCCAAGTCCCTAGTAGCCGCAGGCACTACAATAGGTTGGTTTAAGTGAAAAGCTGATACCACCTTAGGGAGAAACTGGGGACGAGTCCTCAATTCTGCCCTATCCATATGGAAAATCAGATAAGGGCTTTTACATGACAAAGCCGCCAATTCTGACACACGCCTGGCCGAAGCCAAGGCCAATAACATGACCACTTTCCACGTGAGATATTTCAAATCCACAGTTTTAAGTGGCTCAAACCAATGTGATTTTAGGAAACTCAACACCACGTTGAGATCCCAAGATGCCACAGGAGGCACAAAAGGGGGCTGAATATGTAGCACTTCCTTTACAAATGTCTGAACTCCAGGCAGTGAAGCCAGTTCTTTCTGGAAGAAAATCGACAGAGCCGAAATCTGGACCTTAATGGAACCCAAGTTTAGGCCCATAGTCACTCCTGACTGTAGGAAGTGCAGAAAACGACCCAGCTGAAATTCCTCTGTTGGGGTCTTCCTGGCCTCACACCACGCAACATATTTTCGCCAAATACGGTGATAATGGTTTGCGGTTACTTCTTTCCTGGCTTTTATCAGCGTAGGAATGACTTCCTCCGGAATGCCTTTTTCCTTTAGGATCCGGAATTCAACCACCATGCCGTCAAACGCAGCCGCGGTAAGTCTTGGAACAGACAGGGCCCCTGCTGTAGCAGATCCTGTCTGAGCGGTAGAGGCCATGATATCATTTCTTGAAGTTCTGGGTACCAAGCTCTTCTTGGCCCATCCGGAACCACGAGAATCGTTCTTACTCCTCGTTTTCTTATTATTCTCAGTACCTTTGGTATGAGAGGCAGAGGAGGGAATACATAAACCGACTGGTACACCCACGGTGTCACTAGAGCGTCCACAGCTGTTGCCTGAGGGTCCCTTGACCTGGCGCAATATCTAGTTTTTTGTTTAGGCAGGACGCCATCATGTCCACCTGTGGCCTTTCCCAACGGTTTACCAACAGTTGGAAGACTTCTGGATGAAGTCCCCACTCTCCCGGGTGTAGGTCGTGTCTGCTGAGGAAGTCTGCTTCCCAGTTGTCCACTCCCGGAATGAACACTGCTGACAGTGCTAAGACGTGATTCTCCGCCCATCGAAGAATCCTTGTGGCTTCTGCCATCGCCATCCTGTTTCTTGTGCTGCCCTGTCGGTTTACAAGGGCGACTGCCGTGATGTTGTCTGATTGGATCAGTACCGGCTGGTTTTGAAGCAGAGGCCTTGCCAGACTTAGGGCATTGTAAATGGCCCTCAGTTTCAGAATATTTATGTGTAGGGACGACTCCTGACTTGACCAAAGTCCTTCGAAATTTCTTCCCTGTGTGACTGCCCCCCAGCCTCGAAGGCTGGCATCCGTGGTTACCAGGACCCAGTCCTGTATGCCGAATCTGCGGCCCTCTTGAAGATGAGCACTCTGCAGCCACCAAAGTAGAGATACCCTGGTCCTTGGAGACAGGGTTATCAGCCGATGCATCTGAAGATGCAATCCCGACCACTTGTCCAAGAGGTCTCACTGAAAGGTTCTTGCATGGAACCTGCCGAATGGAATTTTGCTTCGTAAGAAGCTACCATTTTTCCCAGGACTCGTGTGCAGTGATGCACCGACACCTGTTTTGGTTTCAGGAGGTCTCTGACTAGAGATGACAGCTCCTTGGCTTTCTCCTGCGGGAGAAACACTTTTTTCTGTTCTGTGTCCAGAACCATCCCCAGGAACAGTAGGCGTGTGGTAGGAACCAGCTGTGACTTTGGAATGTATAGAATCCATCCGTGCTGTTGTAACACTTCCCGAGATAGTGCTACTCCGACCAACAACTGCTCCTTGGACCTCGCCTTTATAAGGAGATCGTCCAAGTACGGGAAAATTAAAACTCCCTTTTTTCAAAGGAGTATCATCATTTCTGCCATTACCTTGGTAAAGACCCTCGGTGCCGTGGACAGTCCAAACGGCAGTGTTTGGAATTGGTAATGGCAATCCTGTACCACAAATCTGGGGTACTCCTGGTGAGGATGGTAAATGGGGACATGTAGGTAAGCATCCTTGATGTCCAGGGATACCATGTAACCCCCCTCCTCCAGGCTTGCAATAACCGCCCTGAGCGATTCCATCTTGAACTTGAATTTTTTTATGTATGTGTTCAAGGATTTCAAATTTAAAATGGGTCTCACCGAACCGTCCGGTTTCGGTACCACAAACAGTGTGGAATAGTAACCCCGTCCTTGTTGAAGTAGGGGCACCTTGACTATCACCTGCTGGGAATACAGCTTGTGAATTGCCTCTAGCACAGCCTCCCTGCCTGAGGGAGTTGTCGGCAAGGCAGATTTGAGGAAACGGCGGGGGGGAGACGCCTCGAATTCCAGCTTGTACCCCTGAGATACTACTTGAAGGATCCAGGGATCCACCTGTGAGCGAGCCCACTGATCGCTGAAATTTTTGAGGCGGCCCACCACCGTACCTGGCTACACCTGTGGAGCCCCCGCGTCATGCGGTGGACTCAGAGGAAGTGGGGGAAGAATTTTGATTCTGGGAACTGGCTGACTGGTGCAGCTTTTTCCCTCTTCCCTCGTCTCTGTGCAGAAAGGAAGCGCCTTTGACCCGCTTGCTTTTCTGAAGCCGAAAGGACTGTACCTGATAATACAGTGCTTTCTTAGGCTGTGAGGAAACCTGAGGTCAAAATTTTTCTTCCCAGCTGTTGCTGTGGATACGAGGTCCCAGAGACCATCCCCAAACAATTCCTCACCTTTATAAGGCTCTATGTGCCTTTTAAAGTCAGCATCACCTGTCCAGTGTCGGGTCTCTAATACCCTCCTGACAGAATGGACATTGCATTAATTCTGGATGCCAGCCGGCAAAATATCCCTCTGTGCATCCCTCCTATATAAGACGACATCTTATGTTCGCAAAATAGTATCCCTGTTTGACAGGGTTACAGACCACGCTGCAGCAGCACTATCTGCAGGTCTCAGTCTAGTACCTGAGTGTGTAAATACAGACTTCAGGATAGCCTCCTGCTTTTTATCAGCAGGTACCTTCAAAGTGGCCGTATCCTAAGACAGCAGTGCCACCTTTTTTGACAAACGTGTGAGCGCCTTATCCACCCTAGGGGATATCACCCAGCGTAACTTATCCTCTGGCGGGAAAAGGTACGCCATCAGTAACTTTTTAGAAATTACCAGTTTCTTATCGGGGGAACCCACGCTTTTTCACACTTCATTCACTCATTTGATGGGGGAACAAAACACTACCTGCTTTTTCTCCCCAAACATAAAACCCTTTTTTAGTGGTACTTGGGTTAATGTCAGAAATGTGTAACACATTTTTTATTGCCGGGATCATGTAACGGATGTTCCTAGTGGATTGTGTATATGTCTCAACCTCGTCGACACTGGAGTCAGACTCCGTGTCGACATCTGTGTCTGCCATCTGAGGGAGCGGGCGTTTTTGAGCCCCTGATGGCCTTCGAGACGCCTGGGCAGGCGCGGGCTGAGAAGCCGGCTGTCCCATAGCTGTTACGTCATCCAGCCTTTTATGTAAGGAGTTGACATTGTCGGTTTATACCTTCCACCTATCCATCCACTCTGGTGTCGGCCCCACAGGGGGCGACATCACATTTATCGGCATCTGCTCTGCCATCACATAAGCCTCCTCATCAAACGTGTCGACACAGCCGTACCGACACACCGCACACACACAGTGAATGCTCTGACTGAGGACAGGACCCCACACAGCCCTTTGGGGAGACAGAGAGAGAGTATGCCAGCACACACCAGAGCGCTATATAATTTAGGGATTAACACTATATTGAGTGAATTTTTCCCAATAGCTGCTTGTATATACAATATTGCGCCTAAATTTAGTGCCCCCCCTCTCTTTTTAACCCTTTGAGCCTGCAAACTACAGGGGAGAGCCTGGGGAGCTGTCTTCCAGCTGCACTGTGAAGAGAAAATGGCGCCAGTGTGCTGAGGGAGATAGCTCCGCCCCTTTTTCGCGGACTTTTCTCCCGCTTTTTTATGGATTCTGGCAGGGGTATTTATCACATATATAGCCTCTGGGGCTATATATTGTGATATATTTGCCAGCCAAGGTGTTTTTATTGCTGCTCAGGGCGCCCCCCCCCCCAGCGCCCTGCACCCTCAGTGACCGGAGTGTGAAGTGTGCATGAGGAGCAATGGCGCACAGCTGCAGTGCTGTGCGCTACCTTGGTGAAGACTGATGTCTTCTGCCGCCGATTTTCCGGACCTCTTCTTGCTTCTGGCTCTGTAAGGGGGATGGCGGCGCGGCTCCGGGAACGAACGCCAAGGCCAGTTCCATGCGGTCGATCCCTCTGGAGCTAATGGTGTCCAGTAGCCTAAGAAGCCCAAGCTAGCTGCAAGCAGGTAGGTTCGCTTCTTCTCCCCTTAGTCCCTCGATGCAGTGAGCCTGTTGCCAGCAAGTCTCACTGTAAAATAAAAAAACTAAAATAAACTTTCTTTCTAGGAGCTCAGGAGAGCCCCTAGTGTGCATCCAGCTCGGCCGGGCACAGAAATCTAACTGAGGCTTGGAGGAGGGTCATAGTGGGAGGAGCCAGTGCACACCAGGTAGTCTAAAAGCTTTCTTTTAGTTGTGCCCAGTCTCCTGCGGAGCCGCTATTCCCCATGGTCCTTACAGAGTTCCCAGCATCCACTAGGACGTCAGAGAAAATCTAAGCAATCTAGTGAGATTGCTTAGATTTTAAGCATGGATCTCTCCGTGAGTACCCCCTTTACTTTTAACTAGCTAATTTAGTACTTACCAACTCGTATATCTCTCTCGTCTATATCAGAGGCTCATTTACATAAACACTGGGATTTACCTGGTTACAGATGTCCTAGCAACCAGCAGTTATAGCATAGGGCTGTGCTGAGCTCTATGCCGCTGTACAAAACAGCTCCTGACCAAAATCTCAGCGTATGGTTAGAGTGTCATACCCAGATGTTCCTTCAGGAGAGAAAGCCTGCTTCTAGATGTGATAAGCAGATCTCCCTAGTGCCTGGAGCTGACGTGGAATCCTACATATTAGACTACACTCAGGAACAAGTTTACAGTATTGCAGAATGTAAGGATTATTTTAAAGATGCAAAACTGCATTCCCAGAGTACAGATTCCTGTTTTCATGACATCAAGCAACAATTTTTGTGCACATGCGTATGTATTCTGATTGGAGTAGCTGGCTGAAACTAATTAAAGGCGGTGGGTACACACTAGGCGATGAATGACTATGACGTTGAACGATATAGCATTCAACGATATAGTGCGTACACACTGAACGTTATCGTTCAACGATAACGTTCAGTTAAAAACACCGCCAGCATTCCCGAACATGCAGCTCAGCCCGAAATTGACGGGTTGAGCTGCATGTCAGGTCAATATTGGTGATCGCTGAACGACGTGCGGGAGCACGCATTGTTCATCGTTCACCATTATTACCACAGACGCACTGGACGATATAAGCCTCAAAAATAAACGATAATGACATTTATGCCTTTGAAAGTTATTTTTTAGCCTTTACCTTCTAAGGGATGTATTCAATACCTGTCGAGTCCTTTCCGACGGAAAGGAACCGACAGGTCAGTATTCAATGAGTGACCAAATCCGACTGTTGGATTTGGCCGCTACCGACAACTCTCATAAGTACCTGGGGAGGCAGACGCCGCTCGAACCCCGTGCTGTCACGTCCGACGGCCGGGTCCTCTATGCTGAGCGCTGGTGGCCGTCCGTGCTGCTGCTGTCACTGCCGTGTTGCTGCCACTGCTCACCCGTCCCCGCTCCTCTCCTCACATGGTCTCCGTCACATGCTCGCCGTGTCCCTGCTCCCCTGTCTTATCTACCCGGTTCTGACAATGTCAATTCGACTATAAAAAAAGTCAGATTGGCATTGTCGGAACCGAAGCCAAAACCTGTCGGATTTGGCCGCGGAACACGTGGATCCGCGGCTAATCCGACAATCCATGTGGTTTTAGACAAATCGTGAATTCCCGAATTGTCTGAAAAAATGGCCTGGCATTGAATAGGTCGGAACCCCTTTTCGACCTAAGCCTGTTGGAAACTGCCATCATACTGACAAGACGGCAGTTTCCAACAGGTATTGAATATACCCCTAAGTCATCTACAAGTAAAAATGACAACAACAAAAAAACCATGATCACTGCAGTACTGAAATGAGTTGTTGTTGGTATTATTATGTATTGCTGCAGTATATACCATAATGAAGTAGTGCTCTAACTTGCTATGCCGGACTTAAGCTTCCAATAGCAGAGCCGGCCCTAGCCAATTTGATGCCCTAGGCAAAATTTTGTCTGGTGCCCCCTAGCTCCGCCGCTAGTTCTGCATCTGTACCTGCAACGCTCAGGTAGTGGGGCCCACCAGGGGGGTTACCCTGTGGGCCAGTTCAACTCTGCACAATGCCACACAGTAATGACCATAATATATATAATTCCACACAGTAAAGGAACCTTACACATATGCCCCACATTAGTAATGCCCATAATACACATAATGCCACACAGTAATGCACCTTACACATATGCCCCACATTAGTAATGCCCATAATACACATATACTGCCACAGATACTGCCACACTTGCTGGTTATACAAAAAGATCAGTATCAAACATGTAGAAACTGTCCATTCTCTTCACTATTCAGTGTGTTTGCTGGTGTCTGTTACTCCCGTTAACTGCATGCCCTTTACTTTATACTGTGGGAGCTAAATGCTCTGCCCTCCAGTCTGATGTGTCCAAAAGTCACGCTGCACTGATGTTTAGAAATAGCACAACGCAACTTACTGACCACGTTACAGTGCTAGATGGCAGGGGAATTTTACGGTATGGACTGACTAGGAAATAAAGTGTGGGGAGAACACTGCCCATGTTATGTCCCTGCAGACACCTGGGGTTTGCACAGGGATAAGGGACACACACAGGATGGCAGGGTCCCCCTCCCCCATGTGCACAAGCAGTATAGGTGATGTCAGGTTTCTGTGAAGCAGTCTTCCAAAATACACATGTGTTATCATAAGAAGCCATCCAGTAATAACCTTATATAGTCAGTAAAAATGTCACAGGTCCAGGAATTGCATTTACTGGGCTTCTGCTGTCTGTCTGAGGTCTCACAAGTCAGGGGCATTCAAGCATGTCGGAGGAAGTTTAAGGCACAGTGTGCATTTTTTTTGACAAATGTAAACAGCAGTGTATACAAGTACTGATTGAATACATTTGGAAAGTAACAGTTAGTTTGCAGACTGTCCCTCTCAGCATGAGATGCTGCAGGGACATGCTTGGATGCCCCTAGACATGCTTGAATGCCCTAGGCAAATGCCTAGCCTGCCTATAGCTAAGGCCGGCTCTGTCCAATAGGACTAAAGGGACTGAGAGAGGAGGCGGTCAGAGCAGTACTGCAAGAGAATTGATTTCTGCACAGTTTACCGTTTGACTAATTTGGAGAAGGTAATATACTGTAAGTCCTGTCTCCGGGAAAAAAATACCAGAGAAAGAGACCCCTATCTATAAGACCTGCTTGAATATTGGGCCTAATTCAGACCTGATCGTAGCAGCAACTTTGTTAGTAGATGGGCAAAACCATGGGGGTCATTATGAGTTGATCGGAGCTGTGCTAAATTTAGCACAGCTACGATCATCTTTCCAGACATGCGGGGGGGACACCCAGCACAGGACTAGCCCGCCCCGCATGTCTGTCCGCGCCCCCCCCCCCCGCACAAGTACAAAAGCATCGCACAGCGGCGATGCTTTTGTATTTGTTCAGTAACTCCCAGCCAGCGCAACTCCTGCGGCTCGCCCCCGCACGTTCCAGCCACACCTGCGTTGGCCGGACCGCGCCCACGAAACGCCGGCCAAATGCCGCTCCACCCCCCACCCCCGCCCGCCTCTGCCTGTCAATCAGGCAGAGGCGATCGTAGCGCAGCGACGGACTTTGGCCGTCTGGCATGCACCGGCGCACTGCGGCACCGGCGCATGCGCAGTCCTGACCCGATTGCACTGCTGCGATAAACTGACCCCCCCATGTGCACTGCAGGGGGCAGATATAACATGTGCAGAGAGAGTTAGATTTGGGTGGAGTGTATTCGTGCAATCATCCTGACGCCGCCTATTGGGGAGTGTATTTTAGCATAGCAGGGCTGCGAACGCTTGTGCAGCCCTGCTATGCTAAAAAGTTTCACGTAAAACAAGACCAGCCCTAGACCTAGTTACCATTTGCGACAGATCCAGCGATGCAGGTCCCGGATTTGACGTCAGACATCCGCCCTCAAAAAGCCTGGACACGCCTGCGTTCGCTGGACCACTCCCGGAAAACGGTCAGTTGACGCCCCGTCACGCCTTCCTCCTGTCAATCTTCTTGCGGTCGCCGCTGCGACCCCTTTCCTCATTCCCGGCAAAGAAGTGCAGTGTGCGATAGGGTCGGAATGATCCCCATGGATTTGCCCATCTGCTAACAAATTTTCTGCTGCAATCAACTCTGAATTACCCCCCAGGCCCATTGTCCATTTCTAAAGACCATTTGCTTTGTATTCTCCACGCAGTTCTCTTACCAGGTACCCTTTCCCTAGTCCTATAACTACAATTGTATGTACTGTACCATTCTATTATGTGGAACAGTCAACACTTTAAAAAAAAACAAATACATATATTACATTTGCTGATGGGGGAAGCGTCACATGGTGGCACTGCGCAGACATGACATCAACACCTGCACAGTATTGTTAATGACATATTTCGCAAATGCAAAAGACATCACCTCTTCATTGCAAGAGAGCTCGCCAGGAGATCATTGGTCTGTCTTGGCAATGTAAAATATATAAATAATAACAAATTTAGGATGGGAAATTCCATAAAAAGCGTCAAGATTTTTATTATTTTTATTTGATTTTTTAAATCGACCCCTATAGATGTAATGTTTTTGGAGTGCTCTATGAACTTCATTTCAACAGCGGTTCTGCAGAGTCCTCCCAAAACTGTGGGTGTGTTACCCTAAAAATGTGACAGTTATTTTAACAATTCACTGGTGGAGACCAACTATAATACAATAATTTCCCCATTTTAAATGATTTATATAAACGTAGAGCGTCTGCACCACGCTACTTTAGCAAAGGGCATATTTTATATACTGTTTCAAGATATTTTTGTAGCCTAAAACTATTTCACATTTCAGAGCTTTGAAATAAGATAATACAGCAGAATGTGTTACTCAGTAAAATCTGAGAATTGGTGAAGAGATACTGTATAATATCTGCTGGATGATACGCAAGTGAAAGGAGCTCTAGAGGGTAATCTCTTGGAGGAGATTTTATAATTATGTTACATAAAGACCAGTTCTCACCCCCTACACTTCTTCCTTTCCTGCAGATACTATACCCCAGCGGTTGATAACCTTTTGTGTGTCAGCTAAAATTTAGTCAAGTGAAGCCGCTAGCGAAGAAAAGCGATCACAGCGGCGGCCGCAAGAAGATTGACAGGAGGAAGGCGGATCCGGGCGGCAACTCACCGTTTTCGGAGAGTGGTGAGTCCAACGCAGGCGTGTCAAGGCGTTTGGAGGTCGGATGTCTGACGTCAATTCCGGGACCTGCATCGCTGGATCGATCGCACAGGGTAAGTAACTCTTACCCTGGTCTTCTTTTACAGGAAACTTTTTTAGCATAGCAGGGCTGCACAAGCGATCGCAGCCCTGCTATGCAGATATACACTCCCCCATAAGCGGCGTATAGTTGATCGCACGGCCTGCAAAAAAAGTTGCTACATGCGATCAACTCGGAATGACCCCCTATATACGGATTCATACACAGGAGCAGGGCACAGTTGTCACGAGAGCTTAAAAGTCTGCAGTCGCTTTTCTTTAATCTGTATCATATATCCTATTAGGACAAGTATGGAAATAGGTCCCTGCTGCTACTTTAGGACGCATGATTGAACTACAGATGAAATCCAAAGAGGATAGCATACAGAACTTTATCGCAGAATGGAATATATTTGTGAATGTTACAGTTCCATCATCCTGGTTTCCAGAAAGCTGAGGAACCCAGACAGGAAGAAAAGTAACTACCACTGCTCAATGTTCATGTAATATATAGTCACAGAAAAAATATAGCAACTCTCCAAGAGTGCATTACAGAGTACAAACTGAGTTAAAAGAACCATATGCTATTTCTGATAATAAACTTGTCTACATTGTTTCTCTATCCTATTCCTAGAGCCCAGCCTACTACCAGCCCAGCAGCCCAGAGAGACTGCACGTTCACTGATTACAGGAGATAAGTGTATACAGTACATGCTTTTTTTTAAATTAACTCTATAATTGTGTTGACTGTAATGTTGCTTATCTGTTCCAATATTGTCACACGTACTTACTTCTCCCCCCCACCGGGGATCCAGGTGGAGAGAGGCAGTATAGTGACACCAATAATCACATTACTGTAGAGCCACTGTCATGACATAATACTGCTATTCACATTACTGTGTTGAAGCGGGATCCGGTCTGAAGATCGACAGTGTCTAGGTCGACAATGTTTAGGTCGACCACTATAGGTCGACAGTGACTAGGTCTACAGGGTCAGAAGGTCGACATGTTCTAGGTCGACGGGCGAAAAGGTCAACATGATTTTTTTTTTTTAAATCTATTTTACTTTTTCATACTTAACGATCCACGTGGACTACGATTGGAACGGTAATCTGTGCCGAGCGAAGCGGTTGCGGAGCGAGCCATGCGAGGGGACACGGTGCACTAATTGGGGTTCCCGGTCACTCTGAAGAAAACGACACCAAAAACATGTAAAAAACTCATGTCGGCCTTTTGACCTGTTGACCTTCTTACCCTGTCGACCTAGTGACTGTCGACCTAGACACTATCGATCTAATGATCCACACCTATTGAAGCAGGGTATAGGATGATTCACACCCCTGGTCCTGCCCACTTCATGGAAGCATTGGGTGGAATTGGGATTGTTGGTTTATTCTCCTTATGAGTAAGAGAACTTCCCCAATGCCAGAAGTCTACTCCCCTTGGAAAGTACGGAAGTGTGCCCTATGTATCAGTTGCTCTCCACATCTCTTATACTGGAGCTTGAACAACTTTGCCTTCTGTTTCACGTTAATGTTTGCCAGTCAAGTGGGCAATGCGGGAAGTTTGACACACACCTACATCATTGTGTCCCCGGCTATACAATACCGCGTGTGGGACTACAATGACGCAATTCATGCAAATCATATCATCAAGGAGCCCGGACTGTCCAAGGGAGACTTGCCCACTTTTCCAAGCTTCTTGGAAAGCTACCGAGATTCAGGAATCTCCTGGATGTTCCGAAGAAGCTGGCAATTATGCCTCAATGTGCAGTGCTGCACAATATATAAATAATGAATCATAATAATATATTGAGCCTTATTTAGAGATGAATGTATTGTAACTTTGGCCCTAATTCATAGGTGGGCGCAAAGTCAGAAACCTCACTCTGACTGCTATTCCATATGCAGTGGATTTGTGAAAGTATGTCAATGCGCAGACGGAAGTCAGGCACTAGAACCACTGTAACTGCATACACAGACGCAGCTGCAGGCTCAGACACGCCCCCCAACATGCCTGCGTTTCACTTGTCACCCCCATTACCTCCCACAAATGTGCCCTGTCTGCATCACACTGCATCCATGGCGTCACTGGAGCTGCCAATGGTAATCGAAGTTGGCGAGTGCGCATTGCCCCTCTGACGCACGCTCAGCCTAAAACATAAGTTCATATCCGCAAACATCGGAACTACGTCCACCTCTGCATCAGGACCATTGTGTTATGAGAAAAGGTGCGGCACTGCCAATTCAAATAACCTGCATCTGTATTTACACTGTATCATCATTATCAGGGCAGCACAGACACAGCAGAGCTGGACAATGATACAATATAACAATCAAATGGGTCTACTGCAATATGCCAGCGCCGGGATCCCGACCGCTGGTATGCCGGTAGCAGGGTGAGCGCAAAAGAGCCCCTTGCAAGCTCGGTGCAGGCTCGCTGCGGGCACAGTGGTGCGTTACGCGCGCCACGCTATTTATTCTCCCTCCAGGGATGTCGTGGACACCGCAAGAGGGAAAATAGTTGTCGTATACCAGCTGTCGGGATTCCGGCGCCGGTATGCTGAGCGCTAGGATCCCGACAGCCGGGATATCAAATGCCACCTCAATCAAATATAAGAACATTATTAAGGAGACAAAAGAGGTGCAGATGTAAAACAGAGGACAGATAACATCCTGTCATTATGGACATGCACTGAGACTGGAGGGAGGGAGGTTCAGTGGAAATTTGGGTAAACATTACTTCACAGAAGGAGTAGTGGACAAGTGGAATATACTCCCATCAGGGGTGGTAGAGGCTAAGACAGTAGAGCAATTTAAGCATGTATGGGATAGACATAAGGATATCCTTACAAAGAAATAAGGATCAAATAGAGTTTGAGGTAAAAATATGGTAAAAACGGGGGCTAGATGGGTCAAGTGGTTCTTATCTGCCGTCACAATCTATGTTTCTATGTTTGCAGAGCTGCCCATGTGCAGGAGCCGCACTTGGCATACACAGGTCTATTTCTTCACCATTGGTCATAGTGCCCCAAAGCCGCAACATGACTGACCTGCTGCTGGCATTTGGGGTCAGCGAAGGGGTGCCAATACAGGGGGTAATTCAGACCTGATAGCTGCTGCGCGTTTTCGCACAGCGGCCGATCAGGTCTGGACTGCGCATGTGAATGCACCACAATGCGCCGGCGCATCGGACGACTGCATTGGGCATCGGTGTATAGAGATGGGATGGTGCGAAAAAAGTGATCGCAAGGTAACTGACAGGAAGAGGCCGTTTGTGGGCGGCAACTGACCATTTTGTAGGAGTGTCCAGGAAAACACAGGAGGGACCAGGCGTTTGGAGGGAGGGCTTCTGACGTCAGCTCCGGCCCCGATCATCGCAGCGGCTGAGTAAGTCCTGGGCTGAGCAGAAACTGCACAAACTTATGTTTATGCAGCTCTCCAACAAATGTGATTGCACATCTGCACACAGCTAATACCCTCCCTCCCCCTGCAGGCAGCGACTACCTGACTGCAGGGATGCAAAAAACGCACCCTAGCAATCAGGTCTGAATTACCCCCATAGAGCATTCCAGATAACAGGGGTGTGTAGTACCCATTTTCTGAGCGTGCCGAAGCCAGTGGCTGCATCTCACTAGACATCCTGAGTAACCTGAGTCACGCAGTTGATCCGATGGCTGCGTCTTTGGACGCAGCACCAGACCACAGAAGCCGACAGTGGCTGTCTTTTTACTTATGTTGCATCCTGCTACTGCTGTTAAAAGTTCAACTTCATATATTGTTACTATTCAATCCTTATGTTCTAGCTGTGTACCTAGACTAGACACTATCTAGATAGACAGTCAATAGGTCGACACCATATGGTTGACAGGCATGAGGTCGACGGCTCAAAAGGTCAACAGGGTCAAAAGGTCAATAGGTCAAAAGGTCGACTGGTTCAAAAGGTTGACATAACAATAGTTGACACGCATATGGTTGACACAAGTTTTTGGGGAATTTTTTTATTTTTTTTTCAACTTTAGCTGGGTTTACCATCTACTTGGACTACAATCGGGAATAGTAACTTGTGCCATGCGTAGCAGCAGTGGAGCGAGACACCTTGCCCAAAACATGGCAAGCGAAGTGAGTAAGTGAGGGTATACGTTACCAGTGATTAGGGTCACAGGTGATGAAATGTAAAAAATTACAGAAAAAAATCCATAAAAAACTTGTTTCAACCATTTCCATGTCAACCATTTGACCCTGTTGACCTTTTGTACTGTTGATCATTTGACCCTGTTGACCTTTTGTACTGCTGATCATTTGACCCTGTTGACCTAATGCCTGTCAACCACATGGTGTCGACATATTGTCTATGAAATAATTGCAGATCTTCTATACCACACGTAACCGCCTTGGTGAGATTTCTGGAGACCCCTACGCATGTGTCTGCTCCTTTGTAAAGAGTGGGATACACAGAATCCTGTCATTAGCATTCTAGATAACAGGAATCTGCTATTTCAAAGTTTAGCTGTCTTGTAAAATCGCTGACTGTCCAACGCAGAGACATTCTCCAGCTGTGCTTTTGTTACCGAAGTAGCCAGCAACAGCACATAATTGCCATGATATGACTCATGCAAGAAAGTCATAAAAAGTATTTTCTTATTCTTCCTTACTATTTGTACTTGTACATCACATCAGCTTCCTGAGCCGCACAATCCAGATCCTGCTCTTGTTGACGATGCACAAACATAATATTTCTTCATATAGTGTTGCTGAATTCTGCAGAAATCATTAGCTAGTGTATAAAGGGGGGTACTCACGGAGCGATATTCTAAGCAATCTGACTAGATTGCTTAGAATTTGAGTATGTACCCCCTACAGCGATAGCGATGCGCAGCCCCGCACATCGCTGGTGCTAGATTGGCCAATCTAGCGGGTCGCTCATTTCACCGGCTGGGTGAAATGAGCGCCCCCCGCACGCTCAGCACAGATAGCGCTGTGCTGAGCGGCGGGAGAGATGTGTGCTGAGCGGTTTGCTCAGCACACATCTCTCCCGCATCGTCCCGTCTATATGGGCCTCAAGTCCTACTGTATTATACAGCAAAAGAGCCACTGTTTTTCACATTGTTTTCCAATTGTGAGCGAGCTGTTGCCTGGTGTTTGCACAGTGTAACCAGGTACCTGATTTCATATGGTGGGAGTCATTGACTAATCTTTTGGCTCTCTCTGGATTTGTCTTGGCTGTAATTATTTGTCTGGTATTGAATGTGATACCTATGTGTATTCATCTTACACATAACATACACCGAGATAGACTTTACTTTCCCTTGTTATTTCTGCTATTTTTAATGCACAATACAGAACTGGAGGTTTTAATGCCAATACAGAGTTGAATACAAGTGGCACGTAATTTGTATGTTTCTCAGTTGTCGGGCCTCAGTCCACCAGACGCCTGGTCACATAGCCATCATCATTATCAGTGCACACATGTAAGAGCAAAAGATCCATCTGGAAATAGGTATAATTATGTGTATGCACAACTCTGAATAGTGCACGTTGGCACGTCCTCTCTGAATTTATCGTATGAGCAAATACCCAGTTACCATAGGTGTATTTATAATGGGTACAGCAAGCCTGGCCAACGTGTGGCTCTCCAGCTGTTGTAAAACTACAAGTCCCATCATGCTTTGCCACAGTTTGCTATTAGGGAATGCTAAAACAGTGGCAGGGCATGCTGGGATGTTTAGTTTCACAACAGCTGGAGAGCCACAAGTTGGCCAGGCCTGGGTTACAGGGTGTGCAGCACCTGGTACACAGAGTATACTTACTTTGTGCCAGCATGCAGGTCTTTCCTTCTCTGTGGCGCCATCTTCACAGTAACATCTTTGTGAAGATGGTGCAGCACAGTGAAAGCAAAGACTCTGGCACTGGTAAGTTGGCGCCGCAGAGGAGGAGGGAGCGCTTGCCGGCACAAGGTAAGAAGCGGGGACGTGAGAGGGGCCCTCTTCCGATATGCTTCCCTGGCTTTACTACGCCCATGCCAATTGCCACCCAGTTGTGTAAGCTCGGCTCTGGATCATGTGTATTGTGAAACCATCCACGATATGTCCGCAACACCACGTTCAGCTCCAGGTGTGAACAAGCCGTTCTATTTCCCCATCTGTCAAGTGCAGTTGTTTTTTCCCCCGAAATACATACACTTTCTAAGCGTCATGTGTGAGAATACGACTAATTAGACAGCCATTATTTGTGTTGGTTGTATGCAGTGAGACTAAGGGAACATTTTGTTACTTTACGAAAAATGACTAATTACAGAGTAGATATAATTAATATTGCTCAAGACTGAAAATACAGTAATTTCTTTTCATATCGTGTTGTCACTTGACACATTTGTAGGAAGAGGTAGTTAGAATTCGACAGTGCCTGTAAAGCATTTCACAGCATAAAGTGTCAAGTGGTACACATAGCACAAAGCACATTGTGAAAAGCTATGGTAATTATACCACAACCAGCACCTGAGAGCAAATGACTCTGCTAGATATTTGTACATTAGAGAACAATAGGGTGACTGGCTAGGACCACAATACCACAACATCAAGTGTGTATTTTATTATGGGAAACTGCTGTTTTTTCCTTTTAGCTTAAAGTACCAGCATATCTCACAGAGGGTGTGGATCATAGGGTCGACAGTAACTAGGTCGACAGTCATTAGTTCGACCACTATTGGTCGACAGTGACTAGGTCGACACCTGAAATAGGTCGACGCGGTCATTAGGTCGACGTGGACAAGGTCGACATGGAAAAGGGTCGATGTGAGTTTTTTACATGTTCTTTGTAAAGTGACGGGGAACCCCAATTAGTGCACCGTGTCCGCTCGCGTGGCTCGCTTTGCTAACCTTGTTTTGGGCAAAGGTTACTATTCCCAATCGTAGTCCATGTGGATCATAAAGTATGTAAAAGTAAAAAAAAATGAAATTTTTTTTTTTAAATTGAAATACGCATGTTGACCCTTTTCCATGTCGACCTTTGACCTAGTGACCATGTCGACCAATAGTGGTCGATCTAATGAGTGTTGACCTAAGTGCTGTCGACCTAAAGACCGGATCCCCTCTCAGAATTATAAGAAAAAATTATAATTGTTAAAATATATATAAAAAAACATCAATTTTAGCAGGATTTATTTTAACTGCTGCTTATTAGTGCTCCAACGCCATCTCTGGCATTTACTAAAGTACCACTATGGTTAGCACCACTGTGTCTATGGGGAAGGCCGTATGGTGCTATTCTACATGCTTCTTTGGAAAGTTTAATATTTTCTTTAATCTTGTCTACGTCAGCTAACACTATCTTCAGATGACAGACATTAGCAGGTTCTGCCTTATATGGAATGCCTGACCCGTACCTGGATGGCCGAATGCTCCTCCCCTTTGCCTGAAGTATCTGATGACCAGGCATAATCAGTTATTTAGTCCTATGAATGTTGTGATGGCTATCATTTTCATTGTACTAAACTCTGCCCGAGACATACATCTTGTCAGATATGCTGCCCTGGCAAGAGTTTCTTTATAAATTGCCACAAATTAGTTGTTCTTATCATCACAAATAGCAGTGATAAAAGGTTATGTGTTGGAGAACCCTAGTTGTAGGCAGGGACGGATCTAGACATTTCTTTAGGGGGGGCGGTTTACTGTTTAATCTTGACTCCTCCCTCTACAGTCCCAACTCCTCCCATCTTCAATCCTAACTCCTCCTCTCTCAATTCTGACTGAACTTTTTGATTGAGACTGAGATAGAGCTTTGTGATTGTTCAATGTACATGTGACTGTGCTGTGGGGTAATTGTATTTATTAGCCCTAATACCCACACACCAGCAAGTGAGGGGCAAATGCTCTGTAACCCTTGGTCTCCTGGCTCCTCTGTGCTGCTGTGGTATAAGCTGCAGCACATCATTCTGCCTCAGGCTCTCCTTGGAGAGCTCTCTTCTGCTCAAAGTGGGCGTGGCTATGACTGTGTTAGGGGGGGGGGCGGTCGCCCCCCTCCTAGATCCGGCCCTGGTTGTAGGGCTCTATTTTGGCTACCAGTCATTGGGGCAGATAATGTGCTTGACCCTAAATGCAGACAAAGTGTTTGGCACTGGGGGGCTACAACACTGGATGTTACTTGGGGTTTGTCACTGGGTGCAGTCTGTCTGTCACTGCTGTAATGTTCAGGGTATTGCTGAATATCTATTAACGTGTATAAAGGAATATCCAGTGCTTGGAATGGGTAATGATGGGTACAATGTGGCAGCACTGATGTGCAAACTAAGGGGTTCAGTGGTCTATTTACTTAACCATAATCATATAGAAATGGATGTTTACCGATGAATAAGGCTCCTCTATTGAACAGTTGCTATTTAACAAAGACTGGGTACTCTGATATCTCCAGTTTTCAGTCAAGTAATGCAGAAGACTGCATTATTCTCAATGGGGACTGAGGTCTGCGGCAATTTATGGCTAGGCTAGCTAATGCCATCTTCAGATACCGTTAGCCATAATATCCTATACTGTATGGACTGCGATCTGCTGATCTCTCCACGGCACACCATGCTGTGCATATATCCAAACTGGCTGAGGTGGTTTTCCTTTTCTGTTCAATGGAAAGGCATCATCCAGTATTTTGGTCAGCATAGAAAGAAGTACAGAAAGAAAAACTCAGTTTTAGATCATAAATCCCATTTAAGGGCAATCTGTCCTTTTAACAAAACCGTTAGTCATCTTCTCCAATTACTCATACTCACGTCTGATATAATCCTCTTATATAAATAGCACTTCAATTTTAAAGAAAAAGACTGAAAATCTAGGACTTGAAAGTTGGTTTGCAATTCACAATTTAAATGAACAGACACCCTGCGTCCTCTGTACTCTCAGCTAGTAGAGATAAAGCTAGAATGGATTTAAAATATTTAAATGGTCTTGTGAATATTAGGATGTATGATATGTATTCACAATATATTATGGAAAACACTAGAGCCAGCCCTAACCAATATGATGCCCTAGGCAAGATTTTGGCTGGTACCCTCTAGCAGCACCGCTAGTTCCACCACTGACCCTGCACCCCTTTCTCAGCACCTTCACCCCTCACCTATAACAGTCCTTATTTTGGTGTTCCTATCCCCTATATTTTAAATAGGATCAAAAAGGGGCGTGTTTTTGTTGGCAAGGGGCATGACCACACAATAGTACACCCAATTCAAATTACGCCACACAGCAGTGCAACTTTAGTCACATTTTATCATGCAATAGTGTTCCTTATTCACGTTACATCACACAGTAGTAACACTTTACCTTATAAACGTTACACCTCACATTAGTTCCTCTTATTCACATTACATCACACTGAATTGCGCCTTATTCACATTACACCACACCATATTGCTCTTTATTCACATTAGACCACTCAGTAGTGCCCTTTCTATAGTAGTGCACCTATACACATAATGCCACACATTAGTAATGCATTTTGGGTTGCAAATTTGGAGAGATATTCTCTTTTCAGGAGAGATAGGGCTACCAAAAGGGGAGGAGGGGTATGTCTCTTTGTTAAACCATCTCTAAAACCATACTTAATAGATGTTATTTACGAGGGGACTGGAGATAACGTGTAGTCGCTATGGGTTGAGATCACTAGTGGGGGCACTGAAGCAAAGAAACTAATCATTGGCACGTGCAACAAGCAACCGGATATTAACATACATGACGAGGAACTACTCTTACAGCAAATTGAAAAAGCTGTGGGAATGGGGGACATCCTAGTGTTAGGGGATTTTAACTATCCTGATATAAATTGGAGTAACGATTCATGTGTAAAAACTAGGAGCAGCAGGTTCTTAAATACATTAAAGGATCAATATTAGTTGGGGAGACGTTGGGAAACAGTGATCACTATATGGTCACATTCGACATCAGTTTCAAGAAACATAGCTATAGGGGATCAACCAAAACATTTAACTTTAGAAAAGCTAACTTCAATATGCTGAGACAGACACTAAACGACATTGACTGGGAAATTTTGTTTCATGGTAAAAATACAACGGAAATGTGGGATGCTTGTTACATGCATCTAAAAAACATATCCAAAATACGACCATACCTTACACAAGACACTGCTAAAACTCTAATCCACGCTCTCATTATCTCCCGCATTGATTATTGCAGGGGTGGGGAACCTTTGGCCCTCCAGCTGCTGTTGAACTACACATACCAGCATGCCCTGCAACAGTTTTGCTATTTGGCCATGCTAAAACTGTTGCAGGGCATGCTGGGATCTGTAGTTCAACAACAGCTGGAGGGCCACAGGTTCCCCACCCCTGGATTATTGCAATAGTCTCCTAACTGGTCTTCCCAAAACGAGACTCTCACCACTACAATCCATTCTGAATGCAGCGGCGAGGCTAATCTTCCTCGCTAGACGTTCATCGTCTGCAGATCCACTCTGTCAGTCCCTCCATTGGTTACCTGTACTCTACCGCATTCAATATAAAATACTTTTACTCACACACAAGGCCATTAACCAAACTACACCAACGTACATCACTTCGCTTATCACAAAATATCTCCCAACCCGACCTCTTCGCTCTTCACAAGACCTGCGTCTCTCATCCACACTCATTACTGGCTCCCACTCATGACTGCAGGACTTTCATCGGGCTGCACCCACTCTGTGGAATGCCCTACCACGCACAATAAGACTCTCCTCTAGTCTCCAAACCTTCAAGCGTTCCCTGAAAACTGACCTATTTAGGCAAGCGTATCAAATTCCAGAACCACCCACATAACTTTCATAAACCTTCCTATCAAATTGCATCCACTCTGTACAGTTCACACATATCCTCACATGTCTTCTCATTCTATGCAATAGATAGGCATATGTACACAAGGAAAGGTGTTATTTCCCTATAGATTGTAAGCTTGCGAGCAGGGCCTTCCTACCGCTATGACTGTTATCACCCAGTTTGTTATTGTTATTTCAAATTGTAAAGCGCAACGGAATTTGCTGCGCTATATAAGAAACTGTTAATAAATAATAATAATAAATAATGCTTTAAAAGGGTTGCTTGATAGCAATATTCACAAATTCATTCCCATGAGCAGTAAACGCAGGAGTACTAAACACAAGCCAATGTGGCTTAATAAGGAGGTCAAAGAAGCAAGGAGGCGTGCTTTCAAAACAATTTAATGGAGGGGAGGAGTCATTCCAGTATTATAAGGAAAGCAATAAAAGATGCAATAAAGTAATAAGAGCAGCTAAAATTGTAGACGAAAAGCAAATCGTTACAGAGAGTAAAACCAATCCTAAAAAGTTTTATAAGTACATAAACAGTAAAAGGTTAAAGAAGGAGAATGTAGGCCCTTTAAAAGATGAATTGGGAGTTTTGATAAATGATGATAAAATAAAAGCGGAAATACTGAACAATTTTTTCCCCCTCAGTTTTCACAAGGGAGCATCAGAGGGTGAGAGTAGGGCATAATGATAGTGAAGGTAATGACTCTTGGCTGGATGTTTGTTTAAGTGAGGAAGTAGTCCTGGAGAGACTAAGCAACATAAAGATTAATAAATCACCAGGCCCAGATGGTTTTCATCCGAGGGTTATTATGGAGCTTAGGTCACAGCTAGCAAAACCTCTATACTTGATTTTCCGTAGTTCAATTAGATCAGGCATGGTACCAAAGGACTGGCGCACAGCTGAGGTAGTGCCTTTATTTAAAAAAGGAACTAAAAACAATCCTGGTAACTATAGACCAGTTAGTTTAACCTCTATAGTGGGTAAAATATTGGAAGGCATTTTGAGGGACAGCATATACAATTATCTGCAGGCTACCAAGTTTATTAGCAAAAGTCAGCTTGGGTTTGTAAGGGACAGATCATGTCAAACTAACTTAATTAGCTTCTACGAGGAAGTGTGCGAGAATCTTGACTAGGGAAAAGCAGTGGATGTGGTGTATTTAGATTGCAAAAGCATTCGATACAGTGCCTCATAGGAGGCTGATCATCAAATTAAGGGAACTTGGCCTAGGATATACAGTGGGGCAAAAAAGTATTTGGACAGCGACCGATTGTGCAAGTTGACCCACTTAAAAAGATGAGAGAGGTCTGTAATTTCCATCATAGGTACACTTCAACTGTGAGAGACAGAATCTGAAAAAAAAACTAGGAAATCACATTGTATGATTTTTAAACAATTTATTTGTATATTCTTGCGGAAAATAAATATTTGGACAATCAAAAAGTTTAACTCAATACTTTGTAATATAACCTTGGTTGGCAATTACAGAGGTCAAAGGTTTCCTGTAGTTCTTGACCAGGTTTGCACACACTGTAGCAGGTATTTTGGCCCACTCTTCCATGTAGATCTTCTCTAGATCTGTCATGTTTTGGGGCTGTCGCCGGGAAACACGGACTTTCAACTTCCTCCACAGATTTTCTATTGGGTTGAGGTCTGGAGACTGGCTAGGCCACTCCAGGACCTTAAAATGCTTCTTACGGAGACACTCCTTAGTTGCCCGGGCTGTGTGTTTGGGGTCATTGTCACGCTGGAAGAACCAGCCACATTTCATCTTCAATGCTCTTACTGAGGAAGGAGGTTTTTGCCCAAAATCTCACGATACATGGCCCCATTCATCCTCTCCTTAATACGGATCAGTCGTCCTGTCACCTTTGCAGAAAAGCAGCCCCAAAGCATGATGTTTCCACCCCCATGCTTCACAGCGGGCATGGTGTTCTTGGGATGCCATTCGTCATTCTTCTCCCTCCAAACACGGCGAGTGGAGTTTATACCAAAAAGTTCAATTTTGCTCTCATCTGACCACATTACATTCCCCCAAATCTTCCTCTGGATCATCCAGATCGTCACTGGCAAACTTTAGACGGGCCTGGACATGTGCTGGCTTAAGCAGGGGGACCTTTCGGGCGCTGCAGGATTTCAATCCATGATGATGTAGCGTGTTACTAATGGTAAGCTTTGTGACTGTGGTCCCAGCTCTCTTGAGGTCATTGACCAGGTCCCCCCGTGTAGTTCTGGCTGATTCTTCACCGTTCTCAAGATCATTGATACCCCACGAGGTGAGATCTTGCATGGAGCCCCAGGTCGAGGGAGATTGTCAGTGATCTTGTAGTTCTTCCATTTTTTTTATAATTGCGCCAACAGTTGATCTCTTCTCACCAAGCTGCTTGCCTATTGTCGAGTAGCTCATCCCAGTCTTGTGCAGCTCTACAATTTTGTCCCTGGTGTCCTTAGACAGCTCTCTTGTCTTGGCCATGGTGGATAGTGTTCACTCTAGGTGTCTTTCACAGGGCGCTGCGCCCTGCCCCTTTTTTAGACCCCTGAATCCCGCCCTGCCCGTTTGTTTGCGCCCTCCCGCCCCGCACTTTGCTGCCCGCTGGACCCCGCCACGCCGCCAAACACACTAAGCACACTGCACTGCATTTTTATTATCACTGAGACTCCGTGCATGTGTCGAGACGGAGACCTCCGCGGCCCGCCCCTCCCCGTCCGCCTTGTCCCGCCCTGTCATTAGCTGTCAGCGTCCTCTATAGGTCTGCTCAGGGTCTGGTGAGACAGGAGGGCTGGGTTTGCCTCTCCCGCCGAGGCAAACCCAGCCCACCTGTGTGGATGAATGTTTAAAAGGAGACGCCAGGGAGGATCACCCGGCCGCCATCTTTAATACCGCTCCGCAAGTGGGGCTGGGTGATCAGCGCTCCCCCTCTGTGATGTAAGTACTCAGTACGGTAGTACATAGATCATTCTTTGTTTCACGTGGAGAAGCCCCCTCTAACCCATACAATGACGAACTGAAATAGAGCAGAAATGTAACGGTAACTTGCAGTGCAATACTATCTGTGTTTTATAGTGCAGTTCTTTCAGAATAAAACAGTGGTACTCCCATCTCAGAGGGATTCTTTGTACAATATATAGCTGTGGATAAGTGTTGTGCCTTGTACCAGTGTTCCCTCACACCCCGGTCTGTATGTATCCTCCCCTCACACCCCGGTCTGCATGTACCCTTCCCTCACACCCCGGTCTGTATGTAACCCCCCCCCCTCACACAAGGTCTATGTATCCCCCAGACCCTGGTCTTTGGGGGATACATAGACCTTGTGTGAGGGGGGGGGTTACATACAGACCGGGGTGTGAGGGAAGGGTACATACAGACCGGGGTGTGAGGGGAGGGTACATACAGACCGGGGTGTGAGGGAAGGGTACATACAGACCGGGGTGTGAGGGGGGTACATAATATGCAAATAAGAATACATTATATATATATATATATATATATATATATATAGTCTTCTTATATAGCTGAAATACCTTGCTTTTTATATAACAAATCTGTGCATCCACATTTAAGGTGTGAGTAGACTGTCACAAGTGGTTTTTATATTTTATAAGTTCAAGTTGTATGTTGAAGAGATTTAGGGCTCAAAATAGAATAAATATATATTTGAAAAAGCTACCATTGCATGACCCACTGCACTCTGTTGGACTATTGGTCCTATTGTGTGGAGTTTGTATATTCTTCCTGTGCTTTTCACATTTTTTATTTTTTTCACATTTTTCAAGATTAACTATCCACGCGAACTATAACTTATAGTTCGCGTGGATAGTTAATCTTGAAAAATTTGAAAAGCACAGGAAGAATATACAAACTCCACACAATAGGACCAATAGTCCAACAGAGTGCAGTGGGTCATGCAATGGTAGCTTTTTCAAATATATATTTATTCTATTTTGAGCCCTAAATCTCTTCAACATACAACTTGAACTTATAAAATATAAAACCACTTGTGACAGTCTACTCACACCTTAAATGTGGCTGCACAGATTTGTTATATAAAAAGCAAGGTATTTCAGCTAATAAGAAGACTATATATATATATAATGTTATTTGCATATTCCCTCACACCCCGGTCTGTATGTACCCTCCCCTCACACCCCGGTCTGTATGTACCCTTCCCTCACACCCCGGTCTGTATGTAACCCCCCCCCCCCTCACACAAGGTCTATGTATCCCCCAGACCCTGGTCTTTGGGGGATACATAGACCTTGTGTGAGGGTGGGGGGGGTTACATACAGACCGGGGTGTGAGGGGAGGGTACATACAGACCGGGGCCCGGTCTGTATGTACCCTCCCCTCACACCCCGGTCTGTATGTAACCCCCCCCACCCTCACACAAGGTCTATGTATCCCCCAAAGACCAGGGTCTGGGGGATACATAGACCTTGTGTGAGGGGGGGGGGTTACATACAGACCGGGGTGTGAGGGAAGGGTACATACAGACCGGGGTGTGAGGGGAGGGTACATACAGACCGGGGTGTGAGGGAATATGCAAATAACATTATATATATATATAGTCTTCTTATTAGCTGAAATACCTTGCTTTTTATATAACAAATCTGTGCAGCCACATTTAAGGTGTGAGTAGACTGTCACAAGTGGTTTTATATTTTATAAGTTCATTAAGTTGTATGTTGAAGAGATTTAGGGGACAAAATAGAATAAATATATATTTTAAAAAAGCTACCATTGCATGACCCACTGCACTCTGTTGGACTATTGGTCCTATTGTGTGGAGTTTGTATATTCTTCCTGTGCTTTTCACATTTTTTTTTTTTTCACATTTTTCATGATTATCTATCCATGCGAACTATAAGTGGGAATAGTAACCTGTCCGAATGTTCAGAACCATCAGGAACAGCCTGGAGTAGTGATAGCTAGCATAAATATGAATGCACCATCCAATCATTACAGGTTTTACATGACAGGAACTGACTGGCTAATGCACTATAATCACTTCTCCAAGTTTAATACATCTGCCCCAGTTTACTTTATGACTTGGGGGCCATTATTGAATGGTCATCATAAATGATGACCATAATAATTAAGGGCCCCCAAATCATACAGCATCCTCATGACATAAGGTGCAACACTTAAAATTCTATAAGTTAATTGAAAAATCTGTCCACATTTATTACTTTCTTTTTTTTTTCTAAAGCTGGCACATCCTCATCCTCGTCTCTATGTACTCAATCACATGACACACTATCTGTCACATCCATCACTGCACCTCTGACTCCTGGCACTCCACACCACAGGCTCCATAGCAGCATATTCTGGCTCCTTCTTTGATCCTCACGGCTCACCGGAGTCCTCAATTTGCCTCAGGTGAGTATGCTGGTACTGAGAGTAAACAGTGCGGCTCTCATCCGAGGGAGCTTGAGTGTGTTAAAGTGTTTTGTTCTTCCACAGAAAGCTGGCTCATCCTCATCCTCATCTCTGTGTACTCCATCACGTTAAGCAATCCGATTGCATCAACTGGCGCATCACTCCACACCACTGTGGCTCCAAAGTGGCATATTCTGGCTCCTTCTTTGATCCTCTAGGCATCCCCGGAGTCCTCAATTTGCCTCAGGTGAGTATGCTGGTACTGAGAGTAAACAGTGCGGCTCTCATCCGAGGGAGCTTGAGTTTGTTAAAGTGTTTTGTTCTTCCACAGAAAGCTGGCTCATCCTCATCCTCATCCTCGTCTCTGTGTACTCCATCACGTTAAGCAATCCACTGCATCAACTGGCGCATCACTCCACACCACAGGCTCCAAAGTGGCATATTCTGGCTCCTTCTTTGATCCTCTCGGCATCCCCGGAGTCCTCAATTTGCCTCAGGTGAGTATGCTGGTACTGAGAGTAAACAGTGCGGCTCTCATCCTAGGGAGCTTGAGTGTGTTAAAGTGTTTTGTTCTTCCACAGAAAGCTGGCTCATCCTCATCCTCATCTCTGTGTACTCCATCACGTTAAGCAATCCGATTGCATCAACTGGCGCATCACTCCACACCACTGTGGCTCCAAAGTGGCATATTCTGGCTCCTTCTTTGATCCTCTAGGCATCCCCGGAGTCCTCAATTTGCCTCAGGTGAGTATGCTGGTACTGAGAGTAAACAGTGCGGCTCTCATCCTAGGGAGCTTGAGTGTGTTAAAGTGTTTTGTTCTTCCACAGAAAGCTGGCTCATCCTCATCCTCATCCTCGTCTCTGTGTACTCCATCACGTTAAGCAATCCACTGCATCAACTGGCGCATCACTCCACACCACAGGCTCCAAAGTGGCATATTCTGGCTCCTTCTTTGATCCTCTCGGCATCCCCGGAGTCCTCAATTTGCCTCAGGTGAGTATGCTGGTACTGAGAGTAAACAGTGCGGCTCTCATCCTAGGGAGCTTGAGTGTGTTAAAGTGTTTTGTTCTTCCACAGAAAGCTGGCTCATCCTCATCCTCATCTCTGCGTACTCCATCACGTTAAGCAATCCACTGCATCAACTGGCGCATCACTCCACACCACAGGCTCCAAAGTGGCATATTCTGGCTCCTTCTTTGATCCTCTCGGCATCCCCGGAGTCCTCAATTTGCCTCAGGTGAGTATGCTGGTACTGAGAGTAAACAGTGCGGCTCTCATCCGAGGGAGCTTGAGTGTGTTAAAGTGTTTTGTTCTTCCACAGAAAGCTGGCTCATCCTCATCCTCATCCTCATCTCTGTGTACTCCATCACGTTAAGCAATCCACTGCATCAACTGGCGCATCACTCCACACCACAGGCTCCAAAGTGGCATATTCTGGCTCCTTCTTTGATCCTCTCGGCATCCCCGGAGTCCTCAATTTGCCTCAGGTGAGTATGCTGGTACTGAGAGTAAACAGTGCGGCTCTCATCCGAGGGAGCTTGAGTTTGTTAAAGTGTTTTGTTCTTCCACAGAAAGCTGGCTCATCCTCATCCTCATCCTCGTCTCTGTGTACTCCATCACGTTAAGCAATCCACTGCATCAACTGGCGCATCACTCCACACCACAGGCTCCAAAGTGGCATATTCTGGCTCCTTCTTTGATCCTCTCGGCATCCCCGGAGTCCTCAATTTGCCTCAGGTGAGTATGCTGGTACTGAGAGTAAACAGTGCGGCTCTCATCCTAGGGAGCTTGAGTGTGTTAAAGTGTTTTGTTCTTCCACAGAAAGCTGGCTCATCCTCATCCTCATCTCTGTGTACTCCATCACGTTAAGCAATCCACTGCATCAACTGGCGCATCACTCCACACCACAGGCTCCAAAGTGGCATATTCTGGCTCCTTCTTTGATCCTCTCGGCATCCCCGGAGTCCTCAATTTGCCTCAGGTGAGTATGCTGGTACTGAGAGTAAACAGTGCGGCTCTCATCCGAGGGAGCTTGAGTGTGTTAAAGTGTTTTGTTCTTCCACAGAAAGCTGGCTCATCCTCATCCTCATCCTCATCTCTGTGTACTCCATCACGTTAAGCAATCCACTGCATCAACTGGCGCATCACTCCACACCACAGGCTCCAAAGTGGCATATTCTGGCTCCTTCTTTGATCCTCTCGGCATCCCCGGAGTCCTCAATTTGCCTCAGGTGAGTATGCTGGTACTGAGAGTAAACAGTGCGGCTCTCATCCGAGGGAGCTTGAGTGTGTTAAAGTGTTTTGTTCTTCCACAGAAAGCTGGCTCATCCTCATCCTCATCTCTGTGTACTCCATCACGTTAAGCAATCCGATTGCATCAACTGGCGCATCACTCCACACCACTGTGGCTCCAAAGTGGCATATTCTGGCTCCTTCTTTGATCCTCTAGGCATCCCCGGAGTCCTCAATTTGCCTCAGGTGAGTATGCTGGTACTGAGAGTAAACAGTGCGGCTCTCATCCGAGGGAGCTTGAGTGTGTTAATGTGTTTTGTTCTTCCACAGAAAGCTGGCTCATCCTCATCCTCGCCTCTGTGTACTCCATCACGTTAAGCAATCCACTGCATCAACTGGCGCATCACTCCACACCACAGGCTCCAAAGTGGCATATTCTGGCTCCTTCTTTGATCCTCTCGGCATCCCCGGAGTCCTCAATTTGCCTCAGGTGAGTATGCTGGTACTGAGAGTAAACAGTGCGGCTCTCATCCGAGGGAGCTTGAGTGTGTTAAAGTGTTTTGTTCTTCCACAGAAAGCTGGCTCATCCTCATCCTCGTCTCTATGTACTCCATCACGTTGACCAACCATTGAACCAACTGTGCATCACTCCACACCACAGGCTCCAAATAAGCATATTGATCCTTCTTTGATCCTCTTGGCTTGAATGACAGGAGACCTCAACTTGTCTCAGGTGAGTTTGCTGGTACGGAGAGTACAGTGGCTCTCATTCTAGGGAGCTTGAGTGTGTTAAGTGTTTTTATTTTTTTTTATTTTTAGAAAACATGCCTACTCTTAAAAGGAAAGTGAAAGAACATGAAAGAAAAACCAAGGAAATAGGCAAAAAATGTTTGAAAATCAATCAAATGTTTTCAGGAAAAAAGAAGGTAGGAAAACATTTACATACACCCATTTTAAACCCCTGTAAGAAAGTGTAACAAATATTTGAATTTAGATTATGATTTTTATTAATTACAGAAAATAAATGCAGCAGAGTTAGATCCTGTACCCAGCACCTCTGATCCTGTACCCAGCACCTCTGATCCTGTACCCAGCACCTCTGATCCTGTACCCACAGATAATCAATGCACTTCCCAAGATAATTCACTGGCCACAGTTAACACAAATTGCAGCAATGTAGATGACTCGGTATCGACGTCATGTAATGTCATTGTTAATGAAAACACCATAGATGTGCATTCTCAATCCTCCATCTCTCTTGCCAACTGTTCTCAGAATTTAGAGTGTGACACCTCACCCCCTATTATTTTGGATGATGACCTATCTGAAGAAAGGTGCTCTTCTAATGAAGATACAGATATAATAAATGACATTGGGGTTAGTGCTTCTCCAAAAAAAAAGTCAAAACATAAAGTTGGTTTCCAAATAAAATGGAAAAGAGAGTTTCCGTGGCTTAGTTGTAAAAAAAATGGTGAAAGAGAATCTCTACTCTGCAAGCTGTGTTTAAAACATCTGTTGAACGACACAAAATACAACAAATCTCCATGGATGAATAGTGGGATGAGCACAGTAAGGCGCGATAAAATTAAGGAGCATTCTGTTTCCGAGATGCACAAGGCAGCAATGCAAACTGAAATAATCGGTTGTAATGCTGAGGCTTCACAGAACAGAAAAAATAGACCAGAGTCAGAGGAATTCAAAGCTGTGGAATGTGCTATGAAGTGCCTGGATTTTCTAATCCAGCATAATATACCACATACAACTGTTTTTAAACCATTTGTTGTTTTCTGTATAGAAGAATTAAAGTCTCCAGTTTTAGCCCCTCTGAACAAATCTAAAAATGCCTCATATACAAGCTACCAAACAATCAACGAATTTGTTAATTCGATGGCCAGTGTTCAAAGAGAGAAAGTTATCTTGTCTTTACAGAAGAGTCCATCATTTTCAGTTATGTCAGATGAAACTACTGATGTCAGCAACAGAAAACACTTGGCAACTGCTGCAAAATATATAAAAGATGGAGAAGTCAGTGTGTCCTTTATTAATGATACAGAAATTCCAGATGGAAAATCAGAAACTATTTTCAATGCTCTTTCACAGACTATAGAAGACTGTGGAGGGTTTGAGAAATTAGTAGGCTTTGGAAGTGACGGCGCCAGTTCAATGGTTGGTCACCGTGATGGAGTAGCAGCCAAACTAAAGGCCAAAAATAATAAGATTATTTCAATACATTGTCACAATCATCGTTTAGCTCTTGCAACAAAAAATACATTTGAATCTTTGAATCCTTTCCTGAAAATGGATGAAGTATTAACAAGTATTTACAAATACTATAAATACAGCTCTGTGAGGAGCAAAACTTTGGAAGAAATACAAAGAGTATTTACTAAATGTAAGGGAACAAAAATAAAAAAGGCTAGCCACACAAGATGGCTATCACATGAAAATGCTATTAATTCAATAAGAATTAATTATCATTCGATCATTGTCGATTTGGAAAATGCTGTTGTAACTGGACAGTCAAGGACTACAAGTGGTGTGAGTGGGCCAACTGCTGAAGGACTTCTCAAACATCTGAAAAATTTTCATTTTTTTCAATTAATTCACTTTCTTTGTGATGTACTGAGCCTGCTTTCCAAATTAGTTTTAATCTTTGAAAGAAGAGATATTGACTTGTCTACAATACACAGCAATGTTTCCATTACGCTTGGTGCTTTGAAAAATTTAAAGCGTAAGCCTGGGGGTCAGTTTTGCAGGAACCTGGAAAATGCTGCAAGAAAAATAGGAATTCAGGCTCCTATAGCAGCAGAAAATTGTAAGTTTGAAGAAGATGCAAGGTGTTTTCTAGATCTATTGGTCCAAAACATTTCAGAGAGGATGCATAATATAGCTATACTTGATCATCTAAGTGTCTTAGATATGAGGCATCTTAATGCAGACAAAGGTGTGGGATTTTATGGTGTGGCCGAAATGGCACAGCTTGCTGATTTTTATCAACTGGACGAAGATCTTCTGTTATCAGAATGGGAAGACTTTAAATCTGTATTCTTACAAACGGAAGAAGAAAATTCTGATAATGAAAGATTGTCCATGGTCAACGTGTACAAGACTTTAGAAAAATCTGAAGACACAATTGGCGTAGCATTTCCTCTAATTCAGAAACTTGTTTCAGTTGGCTGTGTTCTACCACTCTCAACTGCTGAAGTTGAAAGAACTTTTTCGCAAGTTAAATTAATCTTAACAGATCACAGAAACCGTCTCAAGGTGGAAAATGTCAACAGCATATTAGCCATTAAGCTAAATGGCAAGGTAAACTACAGAGAGGCGGTAAAGCACTGGATGAAAAAGCAAAGAAGAATATTTTCTTGTAGACCACACACAGCTGGCCACCGACCACACTCTACAATCAGAAACACCTGTACTGTAGATTGTGAGCAACAACCAAGGACAACGCACATAAACTGACCCACCCAAGCTACTTGGAGCCCAACTTTCCAGTTCAAAAAGGTGAGTACCAAGTAAATGTGGGAGGAGGGAGAGTATTCCTACTTAGAGGTGGTGGAGTGGCCCTAGTATGTCCATAATCCTGTTATCAGAGTCCCTTTTCTGCTGTGTTCTTTAGTTCTTCAAAGCACAAGCCCTTATTTTTGTGTGGAAGAATTGTACGAGACTAAAAATCTATGGTGGTCTTACAATTCTACTCCAAGGAATAAGCTGTGCTTTGAAGAACTAGGAATGCAGTACAAATGGACTCTGATAACATGCAGTCAGTTTATGTTGTATGGTTCTGTTTCAGCTTCAGCACAGCGCCTAAGAGGATATTTACAGCCAGTGACAAGACGGCATCCGCCTGAGCCTGCATAAATAGTTGGACAGCTGTGGCGATTGCTCTTCTTCAGTTACCAAATCTGCACTCAACATTTCAGATGACAACCGAGGACTCTGCACCTGAGCCACCCAAGCTACTTGGAGCCCAACTTTCCAGTTCAAAAAGGTAGAGTACCAAGAAAATGTGGGAGGAGGGAGAGTATTCCTACTTAGAGGTGGTGGAGTGGCCCTAGTATGTCCATAATCCTGTTATCAGAGTCCCTTTTCTGCTGTGTTCTTTAGTTCTTCAAAGCACAAGCCCTTATTTTTGTGGGGAAGAATTGTACGAGACTAAAAATCTATGGTGGTCTTACAATTCTACTCCAAGGAATAAGCTGTGCTTTGAAGAACTAGGAATGCAGTACAAATGGACTCTGATAACATGCAGTCAGTTTATGTTGTATGGTTCTGTTTCAGCTTCAGCACAGCGCCTAAGAGGATATTTACAGCCAGTGACAAGACGGCATCCGCCTGAGCCTGCATAAATAGTTGGACAGCTGTGGCGATTGCTCTTCTTCAGTTACCAAATCTGCACTCAACATTTCAGATGACAACCGAGGACTCTGCACCTGAGCCACCCAAGCTACTTGGAGCCCAACTTTCCAGTTCAAAAAGGTAGAGTACCAAGAAAATGTGGGAGGAGGGAGAGTATTCCTACTTAGAGGTGGTGGAGTGGCCCTAGTATGTCCATAATCCTGTTATCAGAGTCCCTTTTCTGCTGTGTTCTTTAGTTCTTCAAAGCACAAGCCCTTATTTTTGTGGGGAAGAATTGTACGAGACTAAAAATCTATGGTGGTCTTACAATTCTACTCCAAGGAATAAGCTGTGCTTTGAAGAACTAGGAATGCAGTACAAATGGACTCTGATAACATGCAGTCAGTTTATGTTGTATGGTTCTGTTTCAGCTTCAGCACAGCGCCTAAGAGGATATTTACAGCCAGTGACAAGACGGCATCCGCCTGAGCCTGCATAAATAGTTGGACAGCTGTGGCGATTGCTCTTCTTCAGTTACCAAATCTGCACTCAACATTTCAGATGACAACCGAGGACTCTGCACCTGAGCCACCCAAGCTACTTGGAGCCCAACTTTCCAGTTCAAAAAGGTAGAGTACCAAGAAAATGTGGGAGGAGGGAGAGTATTCCTACTTAGAGGTGGTGGAGTGGCCCTAGTATGTCCATAATCCTGTTATCAGAGTCCCTTTTCTGCTGTGTTCTTTAGTTCTTCAAAGCACAAGCCCTTATTTTTGTGGGGAAGAATTGTACGAGACTAAAAATCTATGGTGGTCTTACAATTCTACTCCAAGGAATAAGCTGTGCTTTGAAGAACTAGGAATGCAGTACAAATGGACTCTGATAACATGCAGTCAGTTTATGTTGCATGGTTCTGTTTCAGCTTCAGCACAGCGCCTAAGAGGATATTTACAGCCAGTGACAAGACGGCATCCGCCTGAGCCTGCATAAATAGTTGGACCCTTCTGTTTTGAACAGCTGACACCTACATCTACTCCAGATGACCTGTAGGACGTTTGATCAGCTACCTGCATCCAATCCACATGGTACTATTATTATAACTTGTATAAAATGCTAGGATTAGTGTTTATTTTAGCACCTTCACAACCTGTGCAGTTCCTCCTGCCTGGGGTGTCGTTCTGTACTCTAGTGCTTCTATCACAAGTCTACCACTGAAATAAAGACCAGAGTGATAGAAGCACCAGAGCAGAGGACGACACCCCTGGCAGGAAAGAATAACTGCACAAGTTGTGACAGGTGCAGGATGATAGAACACTGTAGTTGTAATCTATACAGTAGAGCTACATTGGTGATGAATGGACCACAAATACTTTTATTTAACACTCTTCACTTTCAAATCCTTGTCCGCATGTAAAAGGTAAACATTAAATAAAATGGGTGCACAAACAAAAAACCATGAGTCTTTGTACTCATTTTTAGTTAAGACACATGTCTAAGCATTACAGTATGGACATAATCGTGCCCTCCCGAATGAAAAATGTGCCCTCCCGAATGAAAAATGTGCCCTCCCGAATGAAAAATGTGCCCTCCCCGTGATCAGCACCCTGCCCTAAAAAATTCCTAGAGTGAACACTAGGTGGAGAGGTAGCAGTCTGACTGTTTGAGGGTGTGGACAGGTGTCTTTTATACAGATAACCGGTTCAAACAGGTGCCATTAATACAGGTAACGAGTGGAGGATAGAGGAGCTTCTTAGAGAAGTAACAGGTCTGTGAGAGCCAGAAATCTTGCTGCTTGGTAGGTGTCCAAATATTTATTTTCCACAAGAATATACAAGTAAATTGTTTAAAAATCATACAATGTGATTTTCTGGGGGTTTTTTTCTTCAGATTCTGTCTCTCACAGTTAAAGTGTACCTATGATGGAAATTACAGAAATCTCTCATCTTTTTAAGTGGGTCAACTTGCACAATCGGTGGCTGTCCAAATACTTTTTTGCCCCACTGTACTATTTGCACATGGATAAGTAATTGGCTGGATAACAGAGTACAACGAGTAGTGGTCAATGGGATGTTCTCCAGCTGGGAACCAGTAGTCAGCGGAATACCGCAAGGGTCTGTACTTGGCCCGCTACTGTTCAATATATTTATCAATGATCTAGGTATAGGCCTGGAAAGCATAGTGTCAATCTTTTCAGATGACACTAAACTGTGTAAGGTAATACAGAATGGCTTATTTAAACTTGAAACCTGGACGTCTAAATGGAGAATGAGGTTCAATATAGAAACATGCAAAGTTATGCATTTTGGGACAAAAAACACACTTGCATCCTACACTCTAAATGGGGAAAATATAGGGGTAACTTGGGTTGGGAAAAAATATTTGCGGGTGCTCATAGATAATAGGCTTAATAACAGTACACAATGTCAAAATGCAGCAAAGAAGGCAAGTAAAGTGCTTGCGTGCATTAAATGGGGCATTGAGACAAGCGACATGGATGTATTCCTGCCGCTGTACAAATCATTGGTACGTCCGCACCTGGAATATTGTGTTCAATTTTGGGCACCATATTATAAAAAAGATATCTGGGAACTAGAAAGAGCTCAAAGGCGAGCTACTAAATTGATTAAAGGTTAGAGTCACTGGAGTATGAGGAAAGGCTCACTAGGTTAAATAGGTATACTCCAGAAAAGAGGCGTCTAAGAGGAGACATTATTAATATCTTCAAATTAAAAGAACTCTGTATAGGACACGTGGGCACTCGCTGAGGCTAGAGGAGAGAAAATTCCGTACACAACGTAGGAAAGGGTTCTTCACGGTAAGGGCAATAAAGATTTGGAACTCCCTGCCGGAGAAGGTAATAATGGGAGACTCTGTAAATGCATTTAAAAACGGACTGGACAAATTTCTAACTGGAAAATGTATCCAGGGACATAGCATTTAACATATTGACATTAAATATCTGGGAGTGGTAAGAATCATAGTTGTCAAATGGTACTAAACCATTACTTTAGCAGTCGCATTATAATATGAACAGCTTAACACAATACAGGTTGAACCCAATGGGCTTTTTGCCTCTTTTCAACCTCACTATGTAACTATGTAATTTATACACATAATACCATACAGTAATGCCCCTTACACATTAAACATAATGCGCCTTACACATGATGCCACCCTTTATTAATACCCTTATACACATAATGTCCCTTACACATATGCCGAACACTATTGCACAACCAACCCACTCACACACAGCACTCACACAGCCGCTAACACTGTGACCTCTGCATCTGCTTGGATACAGATGTGTCTCATACATCCTGCCTCAATGCGCCATGCAGCAGGAGATGCCTGGCCAGAGTCAGCTGGCAGCTATGCTAATGTTGGGCACCCTTTTTTTTTTATGAAAATGCATCTTGTTTGCGATGTGGCTAGAATGCACAAGCAGCTTTTGCTGATTAAAATACTATGTGGCATGCCTATATTCTGTGTGCAACTGTGGCTGCATCTGCATATGAAATGCTACACACAGAATATAGGCAAGCCACATATTATTTTAATCAGCAAAAGCTGCTTGTGCCCCTAGGTATATCAAATGACCTATGCATTTGCCTAGTTTGCCTAAGCCTAGGGCCGGCTCTGGAGAACACATTAAATGTGGATGTCAGTCTGGGTACTGTAAGTGTGTACCAAATGAAATGGTCTGAAAGGAGCATAATAAACACCAAAGTGATTGCATCAGAATTGGAAGATTGTCATACTATAGTTACCTATTCTTCTGTAACGTCAGAGAGACTCTGGAATCTACAGTGGCTGTAGATTCCAGCCACAGTGCATAAACATTTATGCACTGTGTAATTAATTATAACATGATATATCATGTAATCTGTTTAAGATGTTGTTAATAATTTTTAGGATTGATTAGCCTTTAGGCATAAAAGTGCAAGGGCACATGGTGTTGTGACTCTTGTCATTGAGGCCCCGCCGCTGACTGGGCAGTCCTGTAATATGCAGCATCAGACAGTAGGGCACAGGACAAAGAAGATGCAATTTGACATGGAATGTTTTTTTTACTTCACCGGTCTGCTCTACCAGTAGTCTCATGGGCATTCCGAGGAGAGCAGACAAGACTATAAGTAGTATGAGCCATTTTCACTTGCTGATCTTGAACTTTTGTCAACACATTTTAAATGAGCACTTTGGATGATCTCTCAAATAGTTGCTGTCAGCAGTTAAAAACACACATGAAGCATTTGTGCTAAGTCCTCCACATTTTACCCACAGAAATTAATTATTTTCAGTTTGGAACTTGTAGACTCTAGAGCTGTGATTTTCAACCTTTTTCAATTCGAGACACACCAAACATTATTTAAATTGCCAAGGCACACCATCAGTTCCGCACAACCCCCCCCCCCCCCCCCTCAAAAAAAAAACACACACATGGGGAAATAAAACGACCAGGTATTAGCCAATTAGCCACCAAGGAGAAAAACACACACACACACACACACACACACAAATTGGGGTCCTACAGTAGTTAAACAAATGCACTGGCCCCCATAGACATTAAACACACTGTCCACCACAGTAATTCCGCACATTGCCCCTATGGTAATGCCACCAGACACTGTTCCCCATAGTAATGCCAGCACACAGCCCCCCCCCCCCACCCACAGTAATGCCAGCACACAGCCCCATATAGTAATGCCAGCACACAGCCCCCCATAGTAATGCCAGCACATAGCCCCCCATAGTAATGCCACACTAACCTGTGACTGTAAATTAACTCTCAGTAGTGGGAGCAGTGAGGAGAGCTGAGAACGAAGGAACACTGAGAATCAGCACGGATCAGTAGCGGACGGGCGAGCACTCCAGGTGGGAAGGCAACGGAAGGCAACATGGTGTTAGCATGACCTATGATTCACGCCGCATCTGCAAAAATCACAGGCTGGGCGGCAGGAGTGCCCAGCGCTGGCCGATCTCGTTAGTGATGATTGCGGCAGCCGGGCAGCGGGCATCTCTGTCGGCTGTGTGGCACACTTGAGAACCGCTGGCGGCACACTAGTGTGCTGCGGCACAGCGGTTGGGAATCACTGCTCTAGAGCTTAAACATAGGGTGAAAAGTGCATGTGTGTCACCACGATATAAAACACAGCTAGACAGGACCATACTGAAAATGGTACACGTTTAATTTGTCAGCTGTCAGGATCCAGGCGTTCAGTGCCGGGAGTCAGAATACCGGCGCAACTGGTATATCCCTACACGTGGGTGTCCACGACACCCATAGAGTGGGAATAGAACCTGTGGCGAGCGCAGTGGCCACCGAGCCCGCAGCGTGGTGAGCGTAGCAAGCCCGCCAGGGGAATCTTTGCGCTCACCCCGCTGCCGGCATCCTGATGGCCGGGATGCCGTTGACGATATATTGACGGCTGCAGGTAAATCATACTGAACACCTGAAAACAGATCTAAATAATAAATGAACAACATAGATCTAAATAGTATCTGTACAAATGAACTACCCTGCAAATGAGTACCATGTTAAGTTTAACCTTGCAGTTACACATATAATATATTTTATTGTGTTTTTCCATCTATTAAATATGTGATTCATGCAGTGTAATAATAAAGGGGTAAGGTGACACCACTAAAACCAGTGCAGAAACTGCCAGAGAAAATATAGTGTGCAGAATCGTCCATTTACTTATTTAATTCAGAACTCAAACGCAGTTGAAAATGATAGGGGTAAATGTAATAACCTGCTCCTTGCAGCGAGTTTCCGGCATGTCTGTCCCGCTGTTTTAAAGGGACAATCATTGGTTTTGCCTTTTAAATGATTGCCCCTTTAAAATATTAGGTAAAATCGCTGGAAACTTGCCAATGCCTGCAAGTTGCAGGCTATTATATTTACCTGTAGTGTTATATACACAGAAGAAGCGATGATAACAATTGCATTTAACAATGTATAACAAGGGAGCTTGTAATGGCAGTCGGTATCTAGTAAATGTCATGGTTTGAGATTTCAGATCTGCGTCAGAACTCATGGGATGGGCTGACAAGTCATACAGGAACCTTGGAGGCTGGATGAGATGTCTACTCATGGACAGAGCCCACATGGTATATGCCTGGTGCTGTCACAGAGGTTGGTGAGAACTGGAAGTCTCACAGACCGCCACTGGAACCAACTGAGTAACACACAACCCCTAGCCCTGAACCCAGGATATAGGGACTGGAATCAGTGCTTGAGAACTCATGGAGTGGTACCAAGTAATACAGTAATCAGTAGTATGCCTGGTGTGTGGAATCCGACATTGATAGTTCAACCCAACTACCAGAGCTGGATGGCTCGAGCCTACAGTATATCCTCCAAAAGGAGTATAGATCCAGTCCCCAGCACACGGAGTGACCACACTAGCACCCAGAGAGAGGATCCTCAGGACAACATCCACCATTGATAGTAATATCGATGGCATGGAAAGCAGAGAGTCCCGGAGACAGGTAGGAGCTGCGATACAGGAAGGGCAGAGTCACACTGATGGCAGTACAGCCTGAAGTATATCTGTGGATAGCCACTTGAACACGCAATGAGCAGAGATATGTATTGACTTGAGAGGGCTTGCTAGAAATCAGGATACCAGCAGACTGGTAGTAGAAGCGCTATGGTAGTCTTGAAGTAACTTCGGGTAACTGCACAAGGAAATAGCAACCAGGCTAAACAGGACTGAATCCAGTAAAAAGGACACAAGCAATATAATGCAGGCTGATCTGGAATGGAATTGAAGTTTGACTAGGAATGGGACAGGAGAAAGTGCAAACTGAACCGGAATGGAACCAGAGAAGAGGCAGCTTTCTGGAAATAGTGCTGGCGTGCCCAGGTAATAGTACCAGACTGAAGGGTAACTGACGCAGACTCAGAGGCAAGGCAGAGACTCGACAGACAGGAGTGCAGCCTCTGGCCGCTGATCAGAAGCAGAAGTCACACACTGATGAGTGAGCACACATAGTGTTGCTCAACATTGTTTCGACAAGGTGCTTGTGGCAGGTGCATGTTTAAGTAGGACGCTCTTTCAAGGGATAGGTAGAAGAGGTTATGTGAGCGCAGCAGACAGGCAGAGACTGGATACTGGTGATCAGCTGATCCAAACCATCATGGCTGCGCCCGTGGCTCCCAGTAATGCAGTGACAGCGTAAGAATGACTAAGGGAAGCTGACACGGATAAAATCTATCAGAGATGACTCCTAAAATTCTTCATGAGTATCAGTGACAGACTGTGGCAGTGTTGCACCTCTACAGGAAAACACGTACTGTACAATCTCTGGCTCCAAGTGATGTAACAGTGTTTTGACATTTTAGGTACAGTATCAGAGGTCATGGCTGAGCACAGCTGACATACAGTAATCCACTAAATTGTACAGAAAGAGATTTAAGGAGAAAAAGAGCTGAACCAGTCTGGGGAGAATTAGTCTACAATAAAGATTTTACGTGAAATATTTATTGAAGAACTGGTGGAACCAGATCATTTGCAAAGTCTTCTTTTTTGTGATATGACCTTAGAGTGCTTACAGCGTGACAAGTTGAAAACCTTGCAGATCAACATTTCAGGCTCATAAAACAAAATATTATTAGTTTCTTAATCACTTCAAGGCTTAGTAGTTTTTTTTTTTTTTTTGAAGGCTAGTGTATATTACAGACATACCAAAGATGTATACACACAAGAACAATTATGCATAATATTAGTGTTCTTAAGTACATATATATATATATATATATATATATAAATGAGAACACTTCTGGCCTGATGCACAGATGGAAATAAATTGTTAGTACATTGTTCAAAAAAAGCATTCAATGAAACAAATGTTTATATTTACCTATTGAGCAAGTTGTACTTATCTCTAAATGTGACCACATCTGTGTCAGTAGCATATACGGCTGTTTGTTACTAGTCATCATCATCTATGCGCAATTGCTCCTTCCCTATACTAGGTGCAAATAATACGCCCCCCTCTCCCAGCAGTCTAAGGCCGGTATCTTATTAATCATGGTAACTTACCGTAGGTAATTGCTGCACCTGGGGCTATCCAATTGGTCTCATAAACCAGCAGTTATCAGGGATTTCTTTTCACCTGCAAGGCAGGAGAGAAAAAAATCCCAGATGACTCGTTTTGCGATCGCAGCCGCGAAAACACCTGGGTCCAGGAACTTATCCCAGGTCATGTTTTCGCAAGAAAATAGGTAATTGTTCTTGCGAAAAAAATGGGCTCTAATTGGATAGCCCGATAATCACAAAAAATCGCGATAAAAGCCCGTTTTTCTGTTATGGTAAAGAATTTAATTGGTAATTGGATACAACCCTAATGGTGCCCATACACTTGTGAGATAATCGGTGCTAACCTTCGATTTCAACCGGATCTGTGAGAGAAATAGAAGGATTGTATGCACATTTTAGGTACCTTGCGACGCGATGCGCGGGCACGCCGGTCGAATCTCGCATCTCAAGATAGTATGTGCTACACTTAATATTTATCGAATCGCAGTGAGATCGCATGTGTTTTAAAAACACATGCGATATATCACACTGCGATGCGCGATGGGCACCCACCGGGAGCGGACGGAGGCAGCTCCCACTCGGCGGTGACGTGCCCATCACGTGATTACCATGGGATCTATCGCATGATCGCATGGTAATCACTTTGGCAGTTCAGGTGCGATTTCATCGCACCTGAACTGCCGTTGCGATGACCCGCGATGTCGCATCGCACAAGTGTATGGGCACCATAAGTCTGCATACAAGTCATCTGAACACGTTCTGTGTGAGCTTTGCCTATGTGAGCATTACCACTTCTGCCTCTGGTTGTAAGTATGTAGGTGTGACTGAAACGCGCAGAACTCGGTGTTGCCCGTACTCGGCGCTGACACAATTTGCATAGCATGAAAGATAAACTCTGCAAATAGGCATATGTTCAACTCTGCATCAGGGCAGGATGTACTAAAGGGAAAATGTGGTAAAAAAAACTATTTTGGGGTTTTACAGCATTATACATATGTACTAAAGCCCTGACAGCGGAACTCCAGCTAAAGCTGTCATTACCATATAGAAGCCTATGGGCTTTTTACCGGGAAATCAGTATGTTTTACTATGTTATAACGGCGCACGTGATTCCAGCGCACAAAATACAGACGGCGAAGTTAAAAACACCAACATGGGTGTGTAAAGGCTGTTCTACCCTCTCCCTGCTCCCCTAACTCTAACCCTCCCTACCCGCAGCCTAACCGTAACCTTCCCCCTTAGTGCCTACCCCTAACCACCCCCAAGGGGTGCCTAAACCTAACTCCCCATCCCACTGCCCTAAACCTAACGCTCCCTCCCCTGCAGCCTGACCCTAACCTCCCCCCGGGGGTGCCTAACCCTAACCCACCCTCCCTGCAGTCTAACCCTAAGCTTCCACCATGTAGCCTAACCCTAACCCTAACCCCCCCACCTGATGACTAAATCTAACCCCTCCCCTCAACCGATCCTAAACTTAACCCAGCTATACTTATGGACATGATGTCAGCTGTCAGGATTCCGGCGTCGGTATCCTGACCCATTCGGAGTTCCAACGTCGGGATTACAGCGGCGCTAATCTGGAATCTTGACGGCATCCCCTTACCAATGCTGTCAGAGGGACCCGAACGGATCCCTCCCTGCACCCCCTACAGCCGTCGGGTCACTATGCATGCACCAATGGACTCCTGGGACATAAACCCGGAAAGTCCAGGGCCTGGCTGCCATCACAAAAGACAGCTCTTATCGCATATGTTAGTACATATGAGATTAGTGTCGGCGCAATGTGTGGCGGGATGTACCATAAGAGGTTGGTACATCCTGCCCTCAACCTCTTTACAAACTAGGGGGGAGTTTCAAGTGTTATATCCACCTCCAGCGCCTGTGTGCGCCTGCCAGCAGCTATCAGTTGTTTCTGCCGACAAGCACGCTACCGTCACTTCTGCAGAAATGTACAAAGACTGTCCCGTGTGGGCACCGAAATGGCACTTTCCACTTCGTGCCCAGTACTTTAGTCAGGTCTAGCTGTTTTGTGCAGCTAACTCTGCTACTTCTGGGTGCGATCAGTGCGCAAAAACAATGGGCACCCAAACAAAGCCTAAAGTGCAATATGCAATTATGGGCACCCTTTAAACCAGGCATTCCCAACCACGGTCCTCAAGGCACACCAACAGTGCAGGTTTTAGGGATATCCAGGCTTCAGCACAGATGGTTAAATCAAAATAACTGAGGAACTAATTAAGTCACCTGTGTTCAAGCCTGGATATCACTAAAACCAGGACTGTTAGTGTGCCTTGAGGACCGAGGTTGGGAAACACTGCTTTAAACAATTGAACCGCCACATATCGTTATTAACAAGTATGATTCACATTATACAAAATGTAATGTAAAAAAGTTTGACCGCTATGGTGGCCAAGGTGAGGACTACAATTTTACTGCACAGTAAGTAGCCTGTATAGCCATTAAACAAGAAGATCAAACACACTGTTACCAAATGCAAATACACTGTACAACACAGAGACCAAAAACATGTTTCTAGAACTGTAGATGTACAGTAGCTAAGTGGTTAACTAACATGTAATAAAAGGTTTTGTGGACATACTGTATTCTCTGACAGGAATTGTGAATTTAGCTGATGCACAAACCATTTAGTTTTAAGCAGGCACTTCCTGCATATCAGCTGGAAGCCATTATTATTATTATTATTATTATTAGTATCATTTATTTATATGGCGCCGCATGGGATCCGCAGCGCCCAATTACAGAGTAAACAAATAAGCAAAACATGTGACTTACAGTTCAATACAATATAGGACAAGTACAGGGTATATAAACATAGCTGCGTCAGTAGCCATGTTTGTTTTGTTTGTACAATCATTTAATAAGGAGCAGAAGAAAAGTCAGAAAGAAACAACACTAAATAGACTGACATAACTTTTTCCTATTCAGTCTCCTGTGACTTTTGTCTTTCTGGTGGTGATTCACAGCGGGCGATCAGCGATAGACTGCGCATGGGTATGCACCGCAATGCGCACGCGCGTCGGCAAACAACAGGCATCGCTGGACAGCGTCGGAATGGTGCGAAAAATGCAGTCGCACAGCCATTCGCATGCTGATTGACAGGAAGAGGCCATTTGTGGGTGGTACCTGACCGTTTTCTGGGAGTGTCAGGGAAAACGCAGGCGTTCCCAAGCGTTTTCAGGGAGGGTATGTGACGTCAGCTCCAGACCCGATCAGCCAGTTCTGATCGCACTGGAGGAGTAAGTCCTGGGCTGTGCAGAGACTACAATGGTGAGTGAGGTGTGAACGGATTTGCAGCTGTCCGCTGACTGAGGGTATTTTTGCAGCTCGGCGTACACATGCAATCGCACACTTGCACGGCGAATAAACACTCCCCTTGGGCGGCAACTATCTGAATGCAGCAATACAAATTTAGCAGCCTTGCGATCAGATCTGAATCACCCCCTCTGTCTGACTTCCAGCTCTGCAGTGAATAGGGGGATATTTATCAGGGACGTGCAGTCAGGGGAGGCAGTGCCTCCCCTGTCATTCCCCAGTCATTAATGATTAAGATAATGCAAAAAAAACAAAACTTATGACACATGTTCTGTGTCATCAGTATATGCTTTATACTATTCTAATACCGCAGCAAATAATAAATGGCTGGAAGCAGGGGGGCGGGCAGGGGGTGGGCCCAAGCAGAGGGCTGAAAAAGCCCATTAAAAATAGCTGGAGAAGCGGCACTAGTATAAGTGCCTCTGGGACAGGGGCGTGCTTTCATCCCATATGAAAGCACGCCCCTGTCACTGAAGCCGATGTGATTGGTCATCAGGTACAGCACTGACAATGACGCTGTCACTGTCAGTGCTGTACAGGAAGGCAGTGTGACAGTGCTAGTGCCAGGGCTGTCAGGCAGCATGTAAGTTTTTAGTTTCACACAGACACACTGACAGTTGCTATTTTGTTGTCCAGGTCTTCTATTAACTTAATAGCGTCGCACCCGCGGTGCTATTAATTTTTGTTGCCCAGGGCTTCCATTAACTGAATAGCACCGCGGGTGCGGCGCTATTAAGTTAATAGAAGACCTGGGCAACAAAAATTAATTCATGTCCTCACACTCCCTCCCTCCCCAGTCCCACCCGTCTGTTATACGTTTTTTATTTTTTAAAATTGTACGGTAGCTTAGCCTGCTCATCACAATTTTGATGAGCAGGCATCACGGGCAGTAGCATGCAGCAACGTTAGTGAACGGTGGAAAAGCGGCATTGGTAGCAGATGGCCGCTGCGGGACTTCAGTGGCGGCGGTAATGGACAGCGGCGGAAGCGGGCATCAGGTGCAATGGCGTTAGCGGGCATCGGCAGCAGGACGCGGCACACATTATCAGCTGCAGGCCTGGATCATGGATCCAGTCCCTGTCAGCCAGGACACAGATTACACCAATCACCCATTTCAAAAATGGCGCAGCAGAGCAATTTTTTAAATCCAAGATGGCCACCGCGAGCCAATCACAGCTCGCAGTGTCATCGCCCCGCCCCCTCGACTGCCTTATACAAGCTAGTACGAAGCAGCAGCTGGGCAGTCCGTCAGCAGGGAGGGAGCAGGGAAGAGTTCCCGAAGAGAGAAGACACTGGACGCCCTGGGGAGGCGGCGGCCATGAAAAAGAGCTGAAAGGCCGCCACCCCCAGGTGAAGTGCAGTACAATAAACTATTAAAACATATGGGCCCTCATTCCGAGTTGTTCGCTCGCAAGCGGATTTTAGCAGAATTGCTCATGCTAAGCCGCCGCCTACTGGGAGTGAATCTTAGCATCTTAAAATTGCGAACGATGTATTCGCAATATTGCGATTACACACCTCGTAGCAGTTTCTGAGTAGCTCCAGACTTACTCGGCATCTGCGATCAGTTCAGTGCTTGTCGTTCCTGGTTTGACGTCACAAACACACCCAGCGTTCGCCCAGACACTCCTCCGTTTCTCCAGCCACTCCCGCGTTTTTTCCGGAAACGGTAGCGTTTTTTCCCACACGCCCATAAAACGGCCTGTTTCCGCCCAGTAACACCCATTTCCTGTCAATCACATTACGATCGCCAGAACGATGAAAAAGCCGTGAGTAAAATTCCTAAGTGCATAGCAAATTTACTTGGCGCAGTCGCAGTGCGGACATTGCGTATGCGCATTAAGCGGAAAATCGCTGCGATGCGAAGATTTTTACCGAGCGAACAACTCGGAATGAGGGCCATGGTGTGGTGTTTTTATTTTAATATTTTCTTAACAGGTGGACTGCTGGCACTTGTGGTTCTCCAAGTGCTGGCATGCTTGGGCAGGCTTGCTGGGACCTGTAGGCCGCCTGTAAAGAACAATATTGTCCTGCCATGAACCCCGCACCCATCGCCATCAGGGGTGCGGGGCATAGCACTGGGCTATCATCCAAGTGCTGGTTGCTGCTCAGGAGGGGGGACCCCATTTTATTTTTCAGGTATCCCCACTTTCTGAGGAATTCCAGCCTGGGGCTGACCAGTTTGATGGCAGGGGGACCCCACACTGAATGTCCTTCCTGCTATGGCATTATCCCCCATTGCTGGTTGCACCTGGTGCTGGTTTCCATGAAATAGGGGGAGTCTCTTGATTTTATTTTTTTAAACCCACTGATATTTATCAAAGCTTGGAGAGAAGTAAAGTACCAACCAGCTTGTGTCATTGTACTGACTGTGTTTGAAAAATGTCTGTTAGGAGCTGATTGGTTGGTGCTTAATCTCTCTTCACTTTATCTCCAAGTTTTAATAAAAATCCCCTAAGAAAAACGGACTACACACCTAATAATACAAACTGACTGCTGATTTCTCTCTCAAACACAACAGCCGGAAAAAACACAAAAAAACCATGAAAATCTGCTGCAGACTGTGTGGTGCGTTTTCCTGCCGGCACATACAGGAAAATTGTATGCAACTATATAACCTGGGTCCACAGCATACTTGCCTACCCTCCGGGATTGACCGGGAGGCTCCCGAAAATTGGGTGGCTCTCTGGGACCCCCGGAAAGGTAGGCAAGTCTCCTGGATCCGGCCTCACCTCCGCAGCCCCCCCTCCCCCCCCCCTCCGCAACCATCCTTCATAGTGGATGGACCAGAGAGGCAGATGACGCAATTTGCGCTAAATCGTGTCATTGTATTCCTGCCCCCCACTATGCAATGCCAGTGCTCACGATGAGGCCCCGCCCCCTCCCACATGGGACTGCCAGAAAGTTTTTAAGCCTGGTTAAGAGTCCACTAAGCCTCTGGGTCCCATAGCAAAGGCACCCCGTGTACCCAATATAGCTATGCCCATGGCATGTGAGAAACTGAGAAGTCTGTCCATCTTTTTAACAAGGCAATCCTTTAAAATGCTAAAATGCTAAACCAGACTTACCGCGCCCAAGCCAGCATCTCACAGGTTATTGCATAAGGCCCTTTAGTGGAGATGTATTAAGCCTTGTAGACACATAAAGTAGTTGTCCAAAGCAACCAGTCATTGGCCCTCATTCCGAGTTGTTCGCTCGCTAGCTGCTTTTAGCAGCATTGCACACGCTAAGCCGCCGCCCTCTGGGAGTGTATCTTAGCTTAGCAGAATTGCGAACGAAAGATTAGCAGAATTGCGAATAGAAATTTCTTAGCAGTTTCTGAGTAGCTCCGGACTTACTCTGCCATTGCGACCAGTTCAGTCAGTTTCGTTCCTGGTTTGACGTCACAAACACACCCAGCGTTCGCCCAGACACTCCCCCGTTTCTTCAGACACTCCCGCGTTTTTACCAGAAACGCCAGCGTTTTTTCGCACACGCCCAGAAAACGGCCAGTTTCCGCCCAGAAACACCCGCTTCCTGTCAATCACACTCCGATCACCAGAACGATGAAAAATCCTCGTTATGCCGTGAGTAAAATACCTAACTTTTGAGTAAAATAACTAAGCTCATGCGATCTGCGAACATTGCACATGCGCAGTAAGCGACTAATGAGGGCCTATGTCTGTCATTTCAAAAACCATGCTAGAAAAAGAATCTGATTGGTTGATTGCACAACCTCTGTACTTTATCTCTCTCCATGGGATAAATTTACAAAAGGTCAATTTGGTCTTTTTCAGTGATATCCTGTCGATTTTGCAATTGGAAATTGACTAAAGTCAAAACCAATGGGAAATCGCATATGAAACACGACTGTAGCCAGCATTAGAAAGAGAAAGACAGAAATAGAAAACACAGATTTACTAAGATTCGTCTTGTTAAAACAGATAGAACCCGCACTAAAATCACATCACAATAATACAGCTAAATAGGTGACCAAATCAGTGGCGTCTTTGGATGCTAAATGGTCTCCAATTCAGCAAGCCTTCTTCATGCAGCAAATAAAAGGCCGTCCAAACAACCTACAGCAGCGTGGCTGATTTACAAATGGCTAAAAGTAGGTTTGGAGCCCCTACAGTGCACGTGTTTAGACGTTTTAGGGTGTTTTTATAAGGGCTTTTGGGTGGCACAGGAAGGGATTTTCAATTTAATCAGTTTTCATCATTTTAATTTCAGTCTTTCTGAAAGTGTAGTATATCGTAAAGGGGTCAAACCGTCGGGATACTACACAGATAAAATGTCAGCTATCTCCATTGGAAGGCAATAGGCACTCATAAACGGTGCTTAATAAATCCGGGATTTAGAACTTCTAACTAAACTGCCAGCGATGTCCAGATTTGGTTTAAAGTCAAACATGGGGGGTAATTCCAAGTTGATCGCAGCAAGAATTTAGTTAGCAATTGGGCAAAACCATGGCCCTCATTCCGAGTTGATCGCTCGCAAGGCGAATTTAGCAGAGTTGCTCAGGCTAAGCCTACGCCTACTGGGAGTGTATCTTAGCTTCTTAAAATTGCGACCGATGTATTCGCAATATTGCGATTACAAACTACTTAGCAGTTTCAGAGTAGCTTCAGACTTACTCGGCATCTGCGATCAGTTCAGTGCTTGTCGTTCCTGGTTTGACGTCATAAACACACCCAGCGTTCGCCCAGACACTCCCCCGTTTCTCCGGCCACTCCTGCGTTTTTTCCGGAAACGGTAGCGTTTTTATCCACACGCCCCGAAAACGCCGTGTTTCCGCCCAGTAACACCCATTTCCTGTCAATCACACTACGATCGCCGGAGCGATGAAAAAGCCGTGAGTAAAAATACTATCTCCATTGTAAAATTACTTGGCGCAGTCGCAGTGCGAATATTGCGCATGCGTACTAAGCGGAATTTCACTGCGATGCGATGAAAAATACAGAGCGAACGACTCGGAATGAGGGCCCATGTGCACTGCAGGGGAGGCAGATTTAACATGTGCAGAGAGAGTTAGATTTGGGTCGGGTCTGCAATCTAATTTGCAGTGTAAAAATAAAGCAGCCAGTATTTACCCTGCACAGAAATAAAATAACCCACCCAAATCTAACTCTCTCTGCACATGTTAAATCTGCCTCCCCTGCAGTGCACATGGTTTTGCCCAATTGCTAACTAAATTCCTGCTGCGATCAACTTGGAATTACCCCCATGATTCTTAGTAAATTTACCCCCCAAATACTCATCTGTTTATTTACATGACAAAACACAAGATAATAAGTGTAAAGGGCCACACACACTAGCCGATTTTGAGTAGCTCACTTTTGGCGTTTTTAGCTACTTTGAGCTCAAACTCGGCCAGTGTGTATGGCCGGGCACTGAGCGGTGGGCGCTGATGCGCACTCCCACATCATCACCATCCGCCGTCCGTCGGGCTGTTTGAAAAGCCGAATGAAGCACTTTCCACAGACTCCTACTGTGGAAAGTGCTTCACCCCCCCCCCCCCCCACACACAGGGAAAATAAAATAGCTCAGTGTGTATGCACTGAGCTATTTTCCTGCCAGCGATGTTCATGATCATCGCTCTGCATACACGCCAGGCAAAAACATCCAGTGTCTATGCACCTTAATGCGCTGTATGCTGAAGCTTGCTATTTGCGCCATACTTACCGACTTCTGGGCTGCTCTCTCCGGGAGAGAGCAGCCCGTCGGCTCAGCAGGGGGGGCTGGCAGTCAGGTGACGTGCAAGGGGGGCGGGCCGGAGGCGGAACGGGCTGGAGGCGGAACGGGGCGTGGCTTCTGGATCGCATCATTTAAGCCACGCCCCCGCTGTGTAATGCCGCGATTACCAGCATTATACAGCAGGGGGCGTGGTTACGATGACGCGATTCAACAAGAATCGCGTCATCGCCTGCCCGGACCGCCCACTTTACTCGTTAAGTGGGCGGCGGGCAGGGGGTGACCCTCGTAAATCGGGAGACTTTCCTGCTCTTCCGGGGGGCCGGGAGGGTCACCCGTTTTTCGGGAGCCTCCCGGCCATTCCGGGAGGGTAGGCAAGTATGATTTGCGCCCATACACAGGTCTTTGTGTAAACCAAATCTATTCATCCATAAATGTCGTACCATCGACAAAATTCCTCATTTACAGAGATTCTCTTTTTCTATTACTCTATACACATCTGCAAAACATTACATGGATTCACTTACCCCTAGAGCAGAAGCTCGGAACATCTTTTAAATAAATAAATAAATACAAATAGCACAAAGACTGATTTCCAATCGATAACTCACTTCTTACCAGAGGCGGATTGGCCATAGGGTTTACAGGGAAGATTCCCGATGGGCCGACGCACCCATGGGGCCTGTTTTGTTTGAGGCCATGTGGTCCTTTTTATAAGATGCAAAATAATTTGCATATATGAAAATGACTTTGCCACTTAGCCTGTGATTGCAGATGATCTAGTGTATGCCCTGTCTGCCTGCTTGGCTGACATATAAGATTGAGTGAATAGTGATTGGGATACGGTTGGTGTAATAAGCAAGAAAATATATATTTCTAAAGAATTATATAGTTTCCTAAATTCTGAAGGTGTATCATATAATGTGCTCATAATATTTAATTTTATTTCCTTTTAACTTCCCCCTTGATGCTGGACATGCCCACTATCTGGAAAGTTTTGGGGGGAGGGTGCTGCTGCCATGGCCCATGGCTAGACCTTACACCTCTGGTGCTGCCCAAGTGGGGCCACTAGTACAAATTTTTCCAGGGCCGCTTTTTGTTCCCAATCCGCCCCTGCTTCTTAGACATTTGTCGTTTGAAGGGGAATTCCTGTATTCCCGCAATCAATTTCTCCCAGGGACATTTAAAAATTAATAAGTATTGCTCCCTTTTGGTGTTAAAATGCTCAGCCTGATGTGCATGCTCAGACATATGCAGTCTTACAGAAGAAAAGCAGTGTGGAAGGTTTAGTAAGCACTATAGTGATCTAATCTAAATACATTTTACAATTATGTTCACCCTGTCAGGCAGCTTCCTGTTTAACAGATGCACTTGTCGATGTTGCAACACGTTTGTGACACATCCTCTGTAACAAGTGCTGTGCGGACATACAGTGCCATACCAGCCACTATACACAAGAGAGCCTTGGGTTCTGGTTTAGGCCAGTAGTGGCATGGTGCACTTTATGAAGAATGCCAGCAATGCACTGTAGCATGGCTTCAGATCTTTTCCAGACTGTACAACACAGGACTCCTGTTACTAGTGCAGCTATTGTTGTTCCCTGACCCTTTGTGGTCAATGTAAAGGACTAAAACTCGCTATAAAGAAGACACCTGTATGTTGTAATAGTAAACATGCATAGCGTTTGATATTCACGAACTTCGCAGAGTTGAATGCATCTCCGCAGTTGGACTACCCCTATGTGTATCCTTGCTTTCATAACGGGTGGTCTTCAGTATGCCGACTGACGGGATCCCGGCGCACAGTATACCGGCGCCGGGATCCCGACAGCCGGCATACCGACACATTCTCCCTCGTGGGGGTCCACGACCCCCCTGGAGGGAGAATAAAATAGCGTGGCTCGCATAGCGCGCCACCGTGCCCGTAGCGTGGCGAGCGCAGCGAGCCCGCAAGGGGCTCATCCGCGCTCGCCACACTGTCGGTAAGCCGGCGGTCGGGCTCCCCGCACCGGTATGCTGGTCGCCGGGAGCCCGACAGCCGGCATACCATAGTGAACCCTTCATAACAACAACATTATCATAATCTAAAACTTGGCACCTGATCTTTTTTGTATGTGTGAAATACTTGAGTCATACTTCAAGTGGACCACTAGCTGCTGTAGAACTACATGTCCCAGCATGGCATCCCAACCTCAACTGAACACATTTTTCCAAAGGTCGATATAGGCTGCAGACATACAAATAAATCTACATACTGTATTAACATTTCTTTGTGCAAATCAATAAATGTGCATAATTCATCTAATAATAAGGAAGCCATACTTTCATTCAAACCTCAGTTTACACTGACTACACGCAGCGACTGCATCCAAAGGGTCTGCGCACGCGCAACCTCTATAGGGGGTCATTCTGACCCGATCGCACGCTGCAGTTTATCGCAGCAGTGCGATCGGATCAGAACTGCGGGCCGCTACGATCGCCTCTTCCTGATTGACAGGCAGAGGCGGTCGCTGGGCGGGAGAGGGGCGGAACGGCGGCATTTGGCCACCTTTTCGTGGGCGCGGTCCGGCAAACGCAGGCGTGGCTGGACCAAATGGGGGCGGGCCGCAGCGGCTGCGTGACGTAGAGCTATGAGTAGCTCCCGGCCAGCACGCTAAAGCTGCGTTGGTTGGGAGCTACTCTTGAAGTGCAAAGGCATCGCCGCTATGCGACGCCTTTGCACTTCTGCAGGGGGGGGGCGGCACTGACATGCGGGGCGGGATAGCCCTGTGCTGGGCGTCCCCCCGCATGTCAGTGTGAATTATCGTAGCTGTGCTAAATTTAGCACAGCTACGATCATCTCGGAATGACCCCCATAGTGCGCAACCCTTCACCATACGACCACATCCCGGAAGGATGTGGCCGCAAGGTGACTGACAGCAGTGGCTGTCAGGGGGACGTCAATGCGGCCTTTCGTGGGCATGGTCCAAACAACGCAAGCGCGTCTGGACCGTTTTTGGGGAGGCTGCATGACGTCATACCCAGCTGCTCCGGAAAAAAATGGCGCCAGGCTGCGCAGGCAGGGGTCGACCCCAAATCGATGTTGCAAACTCATTGCGTGGCGGCAACACACACATGCTTTGCCCTGTGCTGGGCGGCCCCCAGCATGTGAGTAGATGGATGCAGATCTTGCTGTGGAAGCTAGATGTGCATCCATCTCTGAATAACACCACAAATCATTATTATACATTAAACTATGAGACTGTGCTTCAGAAATGATTGACCTACTTAGTACACCACTGTAAACATGTCGTGCATATAGTGTGCAAGTATTGTGCCATGGTTTCTCCCACAGCTATGCTGCAAAGATAAGAGTATATAAACAAGCGATCATGTGCTCAGACACCATACATGAGAGGCTGCCTGATCTTCATGCATTCAGCGTAGCTAGTCACAGTATGTTTGCTATTGTATTGATATTGTATCTGGGTGAAAGAAATGATAAATATGGCTGTACCTCATAGATATAAACAGAAGAGATACAGAGGACTGCAGCTGGTAGTTTACAGTAACAAAAGATGAAATAACAGTGCCGGTTCTTATATCTTTCATTATTGAAACTTAGGTTGAAACCTGAAAACAAATAACATTGGGTCGAATTCAGAGGCGTATGCTAATGCATTAGCAGGCGTGATCCCGTACGCAGTGGATGTGCGGAAATATTCTAATGCTGTAACCGCCTGGGAATGTATGGGGACGCCCACAGGCAGCATCACAAATCCAAGCGGCTGCATACAAATACACAGTGTCATTTGCAGATCCTTCAATGATCGACCGTCTGATTAACCCTATGATGTCGCAGAATGGCCGCAGGAACTGAGACGATGACGCCATGTTTTCTGCAAACTGGATCGCAGTCACAGCCTGAGACATGCCGTCGCGACACGCCTGAGTTTTTATCGTCAATTCCTGTCGCCTCCCCCAAAATGTTTCTGACCGTCAATCAAATTGCAAATAGATCCTCAGGTACCTTGGCACATACTGTATGCAGTGCAGCCGTGACACATGCGCAGGTGGCTGATAATGGCTCACTGCGTACAACTCTTAATCAGGCCCATTGGACCTCATTCAGGTCCGGTTGTAATTGCTTCTCACGTTGCAAAGTACCCGTTCTGCACATGCACGAACCGGTCCTGCAATGACGGAAGCAATCCACCATCAGAATGTCAGAATGCCAGGTTGACAGTCTGATGCCATTTGGGGGCGGAGAGGGCATCCATGTGTGAAAACAGTGGGACGTCGCCACCATTTAGGAGGAGGGAAGAGGCCAGGTTCCCTGACATTGGACGGCGATTTCCTGGGCTCTTCCAAGGTACTGCAATAACCGTCTTGCGCAAACCCATGGGTGCCGCAAGCTGCCCGATGGTGTCGCAGTGATCTGATGCTGTGTCCTAGGATGCAGCCTGGATTACTACTGCAGCAGGAGGCGTCTACTTGTAATAGAAGCCTCCACCTGCATTTCCATACAGAGCTATAGCTACTCCGTCCACATCTGAATCACCCCCTTGTGTCTAAGGGGTCTATTTACTAATCCTTGGATGGAGATAAAGTCCCAGCCAATCAGTGTCTAACTGCCATGTCACAGGCTGGGTTTGAAAAACATCAGTTAGATGCTGATTGGCTGGTACTTTATCTCGCCCACTTTATCTCCATCCAAGGCTTAGTAAATAGACCCCTTAAACTTGATAGCTACACCAAGACTGTAGGTAACCGGTTAATTGAGATAGGTTAAGATGTAAAAATACTTTCACAGTTCTTGAAGACAAGCCACGTACAAATTAAAGGTGCTTTTTTCTGCTCACAGTAACGGAAAGTCTGCAATTTCCTGGGTCAGCTTTGGCGAAGTTACATCTGAAAGCAGGACCTTATACAGAGTTCCGTCGTTACAGCGATAAAATAGTCTTGAAGTTCTGCTTTTGTTTCCCCTTCCCAGGCTATGGTTACTGTAAATCAGCATTTCACAGAATTTTGTGTTGGTGGGTACACACTATATGCGATACACTCCATGAGCGATATCGCAGAGTGTTTCCCCTCCCCTCCCGTGCCGCCGACATAGTGCATACACACTATATTATTGTAAACAATATCGCTCAGGAGAGTAAATATGAGCGATATTGTTTACAAAATCACCTAGTTTGTACCCACCATATGAATAGCGCTGACATGCCAACAGTTAACGCATTCTGCCGCCTGATGTGGTTGTGGGGAGACCAGAAAGGCTTGATTTCGCCGATAAAACGTGCACAAATCTGTGGCCCAACTAGCAACAAGGCGCTTGTTTCGTGGATAAATGATTAGCATTTGTATCATCTCTACTAGTAACAATGCAGAAATCAATGAAATGTGATTGGAACTGTCCCATTTCTGACACACTGTGACTCACCCATGCTGAAACTTGTAGTTCTGCAACAACTGGACAGCTATATGTAGCTTGAGCCAGAATTAAAGGATGAATTTGTCCCACAATGGATTTTGATGGGAACAGGAAATGTGGACAGGCATTGCAAAAACAATTACCTTTCATGTACACTAGGGTTTTGTTTTTTTTGTTTGTTTGTTTTCCAAAAAGTTTGGTATTTTTGGTTAATGTTGGACCTCTCTAAAACTCATTAGGCACCCAACTGCTGTTATCTTATAGAGCATTCACCAAAAGCCAATAGGATAACTACTTTTATAGATTCTATAACTCAGACCATTTTCTTGCAAATACAGATTCCTTATAAGACAGGTATTACTGACATGACTGGCAGATGCAGGGACAACCATCAAGTCACATCTGTATCACTGGCATGCAGCTACAGCAAGGGTAAGTGCACACATATCTGCAGTCCCTGCACAATGATTATCCACACGCAGTAGATACACACACTGTATATATAGATATTCACTATACAGGGTTTCTCTACAGCGCAATGTTGTCAGGAATTGGCAGGGAGAGAAGGGCTTGCTTCCATGCTCGCACATTGCTGCATGCGGATCATAAAAGGCTGATGCTTCTAATATTATTCCAGCCACCGGAGTGTGCAGGACAGAAAGCAGCCCTGTAATACATTGTGTCATTCTGCCAGCTCTAACCCTGCAATGCACTGAGCAGACATTTGTCTCTTGCAGTATGGGAAGAATAAGCCACACCATCTGCAGTACTGTAAATGAAGAATAGCTTGCCTGGCTTACCTCGTCCACGGTTAGGGGCATACAGATCCGGTACTCTTTCACCAGCATCCTGGGCCCAGCTCTGATTCTGCACTCAGAGAAAACTTTGCCAGGCTCTGTGAGGCTCCCTCACCTTGCAGTTTGTGCTGGCTCTCAGCAGGGCTCCAGGCACACCTTTGCATGAAAGTGAAAAACTCCACCTACCACCACACACACACACAAAATGTTAACTCATTGCTGACTCTGCAATCGGTGGCTGGGGGCACAAGACTCCAGCTAACCTCACACCTACTGTACAGCATTAAGCTGCTGCTAGCAGTCCTGTCAGTGTTGTGTTGTGTTCTCTTCCTCCTCCCTCCTCTCTCTCTCTCTCTCTCTCTCTCTCTCTCTTTCTCTCTATCTCTTTCTCAATCTCCCATCTCTATTTCTCTCTCCCTCTCTTCCAATCTCTCTCTCCCTCTATCTCTCTCAAACCCCCCCCTCTCTCTCTCTCTCTCTCTTTTCCAATCTCACTACCCATCTCTTCTCTTTATCTCTCTCCCCTCTCTCAACCCCCCCCCCCTCTCTCTCTCTCTCTCTCTCTCTCTCTCTCTCTTTCAATCTCTACTCTCTATTTCTTTTTCACTCTTTCCCTTGTCTTTCTTTCCTTCACTCTCCCTCGGTGTTGTGTTCATTTTCCCCTCTTTCCATCCCTCCATCCTTTCCCCTCTCTCTCTTTCCATTACTCTCCATATCCCCCTACCTCTTTTTCTATCTTACCAAAACTCCCACCCCTTCTCCATATCATCATTGTGTTTTCTTTTTGCTTTTCTGATTGATTTCTGACTTCTGCTTAAATGTTATTTTTTTCCTGCATTATTTACTAGTATATGGAAGGAGCAGGCACAAAATCACTGAAGTGCATTATAGCT